>NW_020664695.1:179607-216346 GCF_002925995.2 Terrapene triunguis | reverse complement strand
GATCCGGGTTTGTCTGGACTGTGACCGGGGGCAGGTGACATTTATTGGTGCTGGTGACGAGGCCCCGATCTTCACTTTCCCGCCAGGCTCCGTCCCTGGGCAAAGAATCCGACCCTGGCTCTGGGTGCTGGGGGTAGGATCCCAGCTCCACCTGTGTCCCTGAGACCATGGGGGTGGGGGGAGAGAGAGGAATATCCCACTGGGGAGCCTGAAATCAGCCCTTCTAGCCTCAGACAGTGTAGTCTCTATGATCTGCTCCTGTGGACTTTCTATCATGAAGTCTCTGCAACCCCGGAAGTTGCATCCGGACTCAACTCTGTGCAGTCTCTGGTGTCAAACCACAGAGAGCATTAGGTGAGGTAGAGAAGCCAATCTCGTCACTGCCCCAGGGATTGTGCAGCCTGTTTGCCACTGTCCTCTATGATACAGGAGGACTCTGGGGATCCTTGGTCAGACAGTGCCACTGACATGGGGGCGGGGAAGAGCCCACTGGGATGAAAAAATGGGCTTCTCTAGCCACAGTCATCCTAGTCTCTATGACCTGGAGGATTCCCATTTAATGTGTTCTGATTCATTTCTATGCCACTGGAGGACCCCTGTCTACCCAACCCCCGATATCTCATCTCTATGGCCCCGAAAGCTCCTCTCCCTCCCTGCAGCACCAGGGATGGGAGGGGGTGGGGGGAAGAACCCCTGGAGCTGCAGGAGCAGAGGGGTCCTGAGGGGCAGATGTGGGGCTGCAGAGGCAGAGCTGAGGGAGGAGCTGGGGGCAAAAGTGATGTGGGGGTTGAGTAGTAGAATTAGCAGCCGGGCTGGGGACAGGCAGATGTGGGGGTGACAGGGACACAGAATTAATTAATTAGGTTTTGGGGAGAAGCTGGAGGCTCCCCAGGAGCAGGGAGCCTGGGAGAGGGAGACCCAGAAACTGGAGAGTGTGACCTACAAGTCATGAGAGAAGGGATGCTATAGTGGGAAGCAGTTAGAGGGTGGGGTGATGGCAGCTGGATGAAGATGTGAAGAGTCAAGTACAGGGCAGGTTTAACCAAAACGGGGGAAAGAAATGAAAGAATAAAAAAGGAAAAATAAAGTAAATCTAGTGTAAAGACAGAAGCCTGGAGAAAGTGGTGGGAAACTTAAATGAAGAGTGAAAGCAAAATCGTCCTGAGAAGGGAAATGCTCTGGGGCAGGCAGCAAGAGAGGAAGGGATAAACTCAGGGGATAGAACTGGGAACCTGGAGTAGAATGATCTGTGATAGGGAATAGAGAAGGGTTGGGGAGACGCAGAGAAATAAACAGATGGGAAAGGAGTGCTAGAGAAAATGATGTGTAAAAGTAGATGAAATTAAAGAAAAGGGAGGCGAGAAAACATAAGATCGAGATGTATAAAATATTTCTGAAAGTGAGAAACTGTAATATTAATTCAACCCCATAGTTCAGGGCTAATATTTCCACTTTGGTACTTTTCAGAAGAACACTTCTTCAAATTTGTGGATGTTTTTACCATGTATTCTAGTTATGAAAGTTCCCTCTCAGCTCCTTTTAACCTGACATTTACTTAAGGTAAATAAACAAGACACATGTTTTATATGTTTCATTTCTCTTTAATTTTCCAGCTGTGATTTTTGAAGGCAGACATGGGTTGACATAAGCAATTGGAGGGGAGGGGGAATCCCAATTCCAATGAGGACCTCTGTGTATGTCATTATGATGATAGCAACGTATTATGGTAAGATCCAGGCTATTGAGCCTGCACTCTGGGTCATGTGCTTTATATAAAGATACACATCAGGAATTGTTCAAGAGGAGAGAGCTGGTTGGGTCACTTTACTTCTCAATTTCCAAACCTGTCAGCGCGTGGCAGATGTTCACAGTTTGGAACAGTAGGATTTTATAGCACATCGCCTCACAATCAACAGATTATAACAGTTTTAACTAGCATGTGAATTGAACTATTAAAAAAAAAGAAAACTAAAATATAGATCAAGTAGAACCACTCAATCCCCACTCCCACAGCTGCAGAATTTGTAGCCTGGCCTCTGTGGTCCCCAGCAGACGTCCCCACCACTTGAACTTCAGGAGGAATTGCCATTATTTCTGAGGCCAAACACCAGAGTGGGACTTGACACACACTGTGCCAGCAGGTCCACAAATGCTTACTAGACAGATTAGAGATCACAACTCTAGTGCTCTCTTCCAGGCTCCATTGTGCAGTGGTGGGTAGTGACACGTAACCAGGTTGTATCTATTTCATACATTCATCCCAAAAGGCAGTAGGAATGCGTGGCTAGTGACTGGGCTTTCCACATTGGAGACCTGGGTTCTCTTCCCAGTTCCACCTGAAGTGACCTTGCGCAGCTTCCCAATCACCTTGTAAACTGGGGGAGGAAGTGTCTGATACTTCTCTGCTTTCTAGGGCTGGGGGTATGGGGTTTTATTAATGATAAAGTTCGTGATCAGTGGCAGCACTAGGGGGGGAATTCTGAGGGTTACAGCCACCCCAAAATTTCCCTTACCCACCCCTGTAGCCACCCCTCCCAGTGCAAAGGTGAAATGGGCTGGAGCTGTGCAGAGCTGTGCCCACTCCCCAGCGCAGGACCACCCCAGCTGGGCCAGGCTCTGAGGTGCAGTATGTCCCTGGGAGGCTGCTTGTGTAGCTGCAGCCCCACCAGCTCCAGCAGGAGCACAGGGATGAAGCGAGTGGGCCATGAAGGTGAATGAGCAGGTGCTGGTATCCGGGCTCAGTGAATGGGGGGGCAGGAGCCTCTCTGGCCAGGGCAGGGGGGCTAGGGGAGGGGACCTGGGGGGGGGGCAATTGGGGGATCATGGAAGGGGAGATGAGGGCTGATCGAGGGGGCTAGGGGAGGGGAGCTGGGTAGGGGGTGATTAGGAGTTTTAGGAGAGGAGAACTGGGTGGGGGGGGCAATCAGGGCTTTCTTGCCTTGACTGAACTCACTCCAAGTCCCTTGTCCAGCAGAGGACCTGCCACTGATGGTGAGTACTATAATTATTCACGCATATTTTATTTTACATTTGTATTGCTGTATAAAATGACATTTTCAGTAGCAATACCACAGTTTTAACAGGTATTTCACAGTAATTATTCATGATTTTTTTTCTTAATACACATGTGTATGGGTGTGTATTTGTTATTGGAAAGACAAATCATAAAGATAAGATGGAGAGCTCATGCGTACTAAGCATTGTTTTCTTCCAAACTCCGATACTAAAATAAGCCACAAATGGCTTGAAAGTTTTTAACGTGTTTTTATATATCACATGATAGGCTGCAAGAGTTCCAACCTCTGTAACAATTTAATTCATAATTAAAACTAGTGCAATAACTATTTTTATATATATATCTCACTTTGTGTATTTTGAAAGGGTGAGTTTATGGAAATATGTATTGTTTCAGCTCCATTGCATAACAGTGCAGCTATGGTTAAAGGCTCTGTAACAGTTCTATTTTATACATCTCAGCCATTAGGATCTTACCTTTTAGGCATAGATATTTGCTCCAGGCTCCATTTTGGGATTAAAGAACCTGAGCCCAAATTATATTTTTGGTACAGTTTTGTTTTGTTTTTAAAAAAAGCTCTCTCTGTTATTAGAGGTGTGTAAATGCAAAAACAAAAGATACAGGAATGAATTCATGTACTCTTCTTTAAAAAAACAAGTTTATTTTTTTTAAAATACGGAGCCCGATTCTCATTTACACAAAGTCCTTTTTTACGCAACTCAATCGGCATAAAGGGGCCTTGATTTGCGAGGAACTGATGTTTATGCCCACTGTAAGGGCTCACTTTACACAGTCAAAGCTGTGTAAAAGGGCCCTTCATGTTAGTCAGCCTCAGTCCCTAGAAGTTTTCATGTCATTTGACCATCATGTGGACTGGTACATAGGAGTCACTACTTTTTAAAGCAGTATCTTAGTAACAATTTCTGCCCTTGGATACTGATGTGCTCCTCTCTTTGAGTTAAATAGGTGCAACAAGAGTCTATCCACAGTCAGACTTTGACCCTTAATAATAGGCCTTTATATACCTATAGTTATTTGCCAAATCCATGGCCCCACCCTGTTCAGGCACCCCTGGCTGGAGACTAATAAAGATACTTATGAAAACTGAATTTACATTTTTATTCCACACCTATGCAAACATACCTAGGTAATGCTAAAGTAAAAACTTCTTACATACAGGGGAAAGTATCTTTGAAGGGGAAGGAAGAGGGAATTCACAAGCACATACACCCAAAAGGCTCTCACAGCTGGGTGTACGTGCAGCTGTCATTGTGTGTAATCTTCCGTGGGGTGGAGTGCCTGGGGTACTGCTGTGGGCCCAGAAGATACATGGAGGCCAGTATAGGGAGGTCCTGGAATGCAGTTCTCTATGGGCTGCAGGGGGAGGCGAGCACGGATGTGTTCGGCCTGAAGTTCAATCAGAGACCGCAGCATGTCTGTCTGCTCCCGGAGCAATGTGATCATCTCTTGCTGCCCGTTTCTCCTGTCCTCGCTATCCCTGTGCATTTTGTCATTGATCATTATCCTCCAAGCCCTCTGCTCACGCTCCGAAGCGCGGGAGGCTCGCAGGACCTCCTGAAACATGTCTTCCCTTGTCCTCTTCTTTCTCCTCCTCACCTGGCCCAGCCGCTCCTCTGGGGTGGACGGAGAGGCCCTCAAGGCCGCATTTGCAGCTGCTAAAGAAACAATGGACAGAGGTACCATTGCCAGTGCATTTACTCCCCTTACAAGCACAACATGCTCACTTCCCCTTGGGACTCAGAACACGATGGCAGCCCCACCCATGGCGAGTATGGCCGGGGGTGGGATGGGAGTTGGGACAATAAGGAGGGGATAGCACTGGGGCATCAGTACAAGCGGATAAGGCTATTGTACTGCAGACTAGCCCCATTTCCACAGGCGGTGGTGATTGTAGCTGATCTCTCACTCCTGAGGGAACAGCTCCTGGCTGCAGACCGGGTCGGTATGCTGCTAGCCTGTGCACTGCAATGGTGCCTGATGAAGTAATTGCTGAGTGGTGTGGCAAAGCATCCCACCATAGGGGAAGAAACAAGGCAGCCCTCCCAAGAAACCTTCGGCAGAGGATTGCAGAGTACCTCCCAGGAAAGTTTCCTAGAGATCTCTATGGAGGATTCACAGAACATCCTGGTGTGAATAAACAAACTATTCTGCAGGGCCCCCTCTGCCTAGTTGTACAGGGGAATGAGAAGCAGATAGCAACTGTACCTGTATGGGTTATTTCACTTCCTCTTCTAGCTTATTAAAAAAAACTGTACATGAGCAGATGTGTCTCTGCAGTATTGAAGCAAACTGAGTACTTACCAGAGGTTCCCTCCCCTGCATCAGGTTCACCGGGGCTGGACTGCTGGGACTGGCTAGACTGCTCAGGAGTCAAAAAGAAGTCCTGGCTTGCCACACCACCGGATCCCCCTGTCGCCTGTGCCCCATACTCCTCCTCTTCCTCGTCATCCTCTTCCTTGATCATCACCTCGATCTCAGGGTTCACCCCGGTGGCCTGTGACTCCAGGTCCCCCAAAGTATCCACAGGATGCTTGGCGGTGGAGGTGGAGTCGCCGTCGAGGATGGCGTGCAGCTCCTTGTAGAAGCGGCACGTCTGCGGCTCCGCACCGGAGCGACTATTTGCCTCCTTTGCCTTCTGGTACGCCTGCCGCAGCTCCTTGATTTTTACGCGGCACTGCTGCGGGTCCCTGTCGTAGCCCTTCTCCTCCATGCCCCGAGCAATCTGGCTGTAGACGTCAAAGTTCCGACGGCTGTTTCGGAGCTGTGCCTGCACGTCCCCCTGTCCCCACAGGCCCAGGAGATCCACCACCTCCGGCGTACTCCAGGCAGGAGCCCGTCTGCCGCGTGGAGCCGGCATGCTCAGCTGAGAAGTTGCTAGGTGAGCTCTCCACGCTGAGCAAACAGGAAGAACAATTTCAAAAATTCCCAGGCTTTAAAAGGGGAGGGGTATGTACCTGGCTGCCAAGCAGTGGAGTTCAAAATGGTGACCAGAGAAGTCACTGTGGGGCATTGTGGGACACCTCCTGGAGAGCACTGAAGTGGACATAAGCAATGCAGTGTTTACACTGACACCGCGTCACCCTAAGTGCTATGCCTCTTGGTGAAGTGGATTTATTAGGTTGGCATAGCGGGTGAGTTAAAGCAGTGGGAAGAACATTGTATTGTAGACATCTCCATAGTGAGGCAGCTTATGTCGACCTAACTCTGTAGCATACACAAAGCCTCAGAAACTGGGTTCTACCTCCACATCCCATCCAAACACTCATAGGGAAGTAAAGTCAGGGAGGAAACTCCTGACAGCTAACAGGATGGGTGTGGGAAGCCATGGCTGATATTTGCCTTGATGCCACAGTGAACCCTGCAGCCCTGACCTGAGTGGGACGGGGCAGAACTGAGGGCTCTCGCTCACAGCCCATTTTTGGGAGTTGAGGCTTTTTCCTTCACTCACCAGATGGTTTCTCTGTCAGTTTCACGGACTCCTCACTTGTGTGGGTGCCTCTCAGGATCTCCCTTTCCTTGGAGGCCTGGAGGTCCCACGGTTCTTCCCCTCGTTCCAACCTGGTGATCAGGTCAGGTTTGGTAATGGGGAATCCTGTGCAGGGGATAAAATCAGGCAAGATCAGGGCACATGGAGTCTTGGTAGAGTATCTGTCACAAGGAACATTCCCTGAGTTTAACCTGACCCTACATGGGACTGTGGTAACTCCGACCCCTTGGGAGCAGCAGATATCTGGGGGCAGGGGGTGTTGTCACGCCCTCAATAGGAGTTCTCAGGGTAGATGCGCTCTGGGGGACTTGCTGACACACACAAACACCTCAGATGTTAAACTCCTGCCTATTTCCAAGCCTGAAGCACCGAGAGCCCTCCACACAGATGGAGCTAGTCCCAAGATGGCAGGTGAACGGTGTGTGAAGGAGAAATAATACAGGCAGGACAATACCCTGCTTCTGGCCCCTTGAAAGCTGGGGAGATAGAGATGAATTAGCCTGTCCATTAGATTTGACTCCCCTGGTCCCTTCAAGGGGTTATGGAGATGAAAGTGTCTCTCACACTGGAGCTGTGGACTATGTGACCCATTCTCCCCAAATCCAACTGAGCAGGGAAGAACCTGACCAGATTCAGAAATGCAGACCCCACGGCTTCTAATAGCCGAGGGCACAGAAATCCCTTACCCAGCAAGGTCACAGTCTCATAATTCTCCTGCATGATGTCCCTGTAAAGGGCTCTCTGACCGGAGTCCATCAGAGCCCTCTGCCCCTTATTGAAATACACAACCATCTCCTTGAAGGTCACCGAACCCTGAAACAATATCAGTTTCCCCAGTCAGTGCCTGCCAACTAATCCTGTCCCAAGCAGGGGACAAGGACAGGAATCCCAAGAGCTTCATATTTCATGGTAGCCTCTGGCTAGTGGGTTCAGGCTTCAGCACTGAGAATCTGGTCCGTTTTCCCAGCCCTGTCCATGGGGGTGTTTCCTAGAGTTACCATACGCCTGGGTTTTCCCAGACATGACCTCTTTTTTGGCCCTCTGATCTCCATCCAGGCAGATTTTTGAAATATGAACAAATATCCGTGATTTTTCCTTGCTCATCCTTTTTCCAGCACTGAATCTGGATGAACTGCTATTCCTGGCGTACCCTAACAGTGGCATGCATGTTCACTGGTTTTCTCATCCTTACTTCTGTGCTGCTGCTGGCTGTGGCGCTGCCTTCAGAGCTAGCAGACAGTAGCGGCTGCTGGCTGGGCACCCAGCCCTGAAAGCAGTGCCGCCACCAGCAGCAGCAGCCCAGAAATAAGGGTAGCATGATATTGACTACTGAGTTGCTGAAAGGAATCCTGCTTGTACAGCTCAACTTCAGGCACACATCTGGCAAAGACATTCATGGCTATTTGATGAGCAATCAACCACTGCTGAGAAAGACACGCTCTACAGAGACATATGCATGGGCACAACAGGAAGAAGCGCAGTAGGAAAGGACTGACTGCATGCAAAGAGGTACATTGTAAATCAAATTTAAATTTATTTTTGAGGCCATTACGCTTGTTATTTATAAATGTTAGATATTCAAAGTGGAAAGAAACTGTACAGTAAAAACAGAACTCCCCCCCCCACCCCCATTTGGGAACTTGAAATATGGTAACTATAGAAATGGAGAAATGTTCACTCCCTGCCAATGGGCCTGTTCTGAAAATCAGGCCCAGGTTGAACATGTCCCAGCAGGTTTATTACACCATCACCATCCCCCGCCTCACCCTGTGTATTTCCTGCCCCCCCCCCACCCCCCCCCCCCCCCCCCCCCCCGGCAGCTCGCTGAAAATCCCATACCTGAGCTGGCTCCACCACAGCCACTTCCTTGTTTCCTAGGAGGATGGGACGATCAGGAGTGAAACATGGACGTGATTCCTCAGCCTGTCAGGGCGAGAGGGGTGATGGGGGAGGTTTCAGAAGGGGTTTGAGTCCATTTCACACCCTGATTCCCCCCAGGCTCTTTCCCTGAAGACAGATGTTCTGCCATGCTGGGAAAACGCTTAAAAAACCCTCAGTCACTTTATTACAACATAGACCAGGCCCCTCCCACCAGCATTGAACCCACCAGGTCACTTTTAACCCCCCGCCCCCAGGGACAGAGTCTCTAAGACAAATGCTAGAAAAGAGCAGAATCAAAGGAGCCACTTTTGGGGGTTCCCCCTGACATTGGCCCCGAGGGCAGCACATGCCCCCAGCAGTGCGGGGACTCGGCTGGGGCAAAACCTGGCTTTTCCTCTGTCAGCTCCTCCCCTTGTTCCCAGGAGAGTCAGTCGGCCCAGGGGGATGCAGGGAATGGATCCGGGCAGGGCTGGGAGCTGGGAACCTCCCTCCCCACTTCTTGCTCCTGCTGCCCCTTTCGGTCTCACCCCTCCCCTTCCTGTCTCCGTCCCTCTCCCGAGGAGAACTGGTGCCTGTCCCGTTCCCATAGGCATTTGCTCTTCAATGTGAGAGTGGGTGTGGGTCTGAAGGCAGCAGCTCTGGGAGCCGCAGACATATAGGGAGCCCCTACCCTCCGGTACAAACTCACTAGCAGAGTGTCACTTTCCTGCCCGGCCCCAGCCCTTTCCCCCAGGTCTCTCTCCTCACTTGGAGGCTCTGGCTCAGGAGCTGATGTTGACAGAGCCCAGGACTGCCCCAGGGGGCTAGTTCCAAGCACTGCGGAAAGTCCCCACCTGGGCTGGGCACAGAGGGAGCTATAATGACAGTCTCTCCCTGACACAGACCCCTGCTGGGGGTGCAGCAGCTGCTCAGTCTAGGCTCCCAGATCACAAGGGAGGAGGCAGCTGCATCTAGTATTTTCCCCAGGAATTGAAATTTGGGGGGTGTTCGAATTTAAAGGAAGGATGAGGGCCCAGGGGTGAGACCGTGAGGGCGAAGATGGACTGATCGTGAAACATTTTTTTCATTTTATTAGATTTAACTCACGTTGTAAAAATCAAACAAATTTAAATTGGCTACTCAAGCCTTCTATGAAGCACGACATCTACATCCTTCTTCCTTTCCTGCTATAATTTTGCACAAGTCTGTTAATGAACTTCTTGAATGCAATGCGTTCATCTTTGCTGGCTTCTTGTGTGTATGGAACTTCCAGGCCTTCAAGTGATATGCTCATTAGTTCATTCACCTGATCAGGCAGAAGGCGACTTCTTTCAGAACACAAAATTCTATTCAATGATGAAAAAGAACACTCAACTGTAGCTGTTGTGACTGTGAGTAGTAAGAGATGAATTCCTACTTTTTTCATCCCAGGACACATAACACAAAGATTGGGTCAAGCCACTAGTGACGATAAAAACGAAGCTGAAGTGAAATCTTCATTCCTTCGTCAGATGACATTCCATTCGGTGTTCAAATTCTCTATTCTGTCCTAATCGCATCTCAGCCCCATTTCTGGTAGTGCCTCACTCCACTCAACTATCGGTGTTTTACAAGATAGGCATCTGTAAAAGGTTGAGTGGAATCCAGAAGCTTCTGTTGTAGATTTGTAAGAATCAAGTCTGTGTACTTTTTCAGCTGGCTTAACAAACACTTCTCCTCCTCTTCACTTAAGGATTCAACACAAGTGCCTTCATTAGTCAACTTCTGGACTGAAGTCTTTGCTTCTTCCAGTACGTTTTCAGTGGATCTCTCTCTGATCCAAGTATAGCTTTTATTGCTGGACAAAGATCTACTACTGTTGTAGCAGATGCCTAGATGACATTGTTTAATTACCCAAGTGGTTTTAACAGTAGACTTAAAAGAGAGAGAATGGTGATTGTCTTCTCTGAACATAGTAGCAAAAGTAGTCCACCCGCCTCACTACTTAGATCCATCCCATCTTGGTAGATACTTTCCAAAGCCAGTAATAATAGTTGCAGTAATTTTAAGGCAACATCCAAGGATCACTCATGGGAAAACCAGTGGGATTTCCCAGGTTGGACTAATTTGAACTTCAGTCCTGGAGCATCTTCTAGTTTTTTCAAGACGTTCAGTTTTTTTGGACTCTTGTTGAAAAAGAGAGTATAACAAAGGAATTAAATTTATGGCTTTTTAAATGTCTTTTGAAGATTCTGCAGCTTGTACTAGTGCTAGTTGAGTAGATCATAGAATCACTGGTCTGGAAGGAACCTGGAGAGGTCTTCTAGTCCAGTCCCCTGCATTCAAGGCAGGACTAGAGTATTATCTAGACTATCCCTGTCAGGTGTTTGTCTCACCTGCTTTTAAAAAACTCCAGTGAAGGTGATTCCACAACCTCTCTAGGCAATTTATTCCAGTGCTTAACTACCCAGGCAGTTAGGAAGTTTTCCCTGATGTGCAACCTAAAACTTCCCTGGCTACAATTTCAGCCCATTGTTTTTTATATTATCCTTGGAGGTTAAGGAGAACATTTTTTCTCCCCTGGTAACAACCTTTTATGTACTTGAAAACTGTTATGTCCCCTCTCAGTCTTTTCTTTTGCAGACTAAACAAACCCAGGTTTTTCAGTCTTCCCTCATAGGTCATGTTTTCTAGACCTTTAATCATTTTTTTGCCTCTCTCTGGACTTTCTCCAATTTGTCCACATCTTTCCTGAAATGTGGCGCCTAGAACTGGACACA
Source organism: Terrapene triunguis (assembly GCF_002925995.2). NCBI lineage: Eukaryota > Metazoa > Chordata > Testudines > Emydidae > Terrapene > Terrapene triunguis. Next base: position 205,203 of record NW_020664695.1, on the reverse strand, counting down.
ATACTCCAGTTGAGGCCGTATCAAAACAAAATAGAGCAGAAGAATTACTTCTTGTTCTTGCTTACAACACTTGTGCTAATACATCCCAGAATATTTGCTTTTTTTGCAACAGTGTTACACTGTTGATTCATATTTAGCTTGTGATCCCCTATGACCCCCAGATCACTTTCCGCAGTACTCCTTCCTAGGCAGTCATTTCCCATTTTGTATGTGTGCAATTGATTATTCCTTCCCAAATGGAGTACTTTGCATTTAGCCTTATTGAATTTCATCCTATTTACTTCAGACCATTTCTCCAGTTTTTCCAGATCATTTGAAATTTTAATCCTATCCTCCAAAGCACTTGCAACCCCTCCCAGCTTGGTATCGTCCACAAACTTTACAAGTGCACTCTCTATGCCCTTATCTATATCACTGATGAAGATGTTTGAATAGAACCAGACCCAGGAGCAATCCCCGTGGAACCCTACTCGATATGCCCTTCCAGCTTGACTGTGAACCACTGATAACTACTCTCTGGGAACAATTTTCCAACCAGTTATGCACCCACCTTATAGTAGTTCCATCTAAGTTGTATTTCCTTCGTTTGTTTATGAGAAGGTCATATCAAAAGCCTTACTAAAGTCAAGATGTACCAACTACCACTTTCCCCCATCCACAGGGCTTGTTATCCTGTCAAAGAAAGCTATTAGGTTGGTTTGACATGCTTTGTTCTTGAAAAATCCATGCTGTTACTTATTTATTATCTCCTAGTTGTTTTCAAATTGATTCTTTAATTATTTCCTCCATTATCTTTCTGAGTACTGAAGATAAGATGACCTCTGCAGTGTGTATAGGAAATATTAGGGATACACTTTTCTCTGAGCAAAGCTCGTACTCCACCGTGTCTTCCAGGGAAGTTTGCAGCTCCATCAAATGCACAAGCAGGCATCTGTTTGGGGTCCAATTGACAAGCATTTAACTCTTCTAAGATGTGTGTTGTCACAGATGCAGCCAATGTGTCTTCTATAACCTGAACATCTAGAAATGTATCTACTGGGCTACCACTATCATCATGATAATGTAAACACTGACTTAATACCCATTTGCATGGGTGCATTCATCAGCCATGTATGCAAATGTTTTAAGATGATGAAAGAGTTCTTCACTTTTTCCAAATGCCAAGAGTCTTTCACTGTTGCACTGCATGCTTCTAAGCAGTCAGTTGAGTTTCTAGCAGAAAGATAGTGAGCATTTGCCAGTCTTGTTTGGAACCAGTGTCCAATTTCAGGGTTAAGAAGTGACAATGCACTTAACATTGGCCTCCAGCTTGTAGTGTGTGGTATCTCTTGCTTAAATAGAAAGTATGGAGTGACAGCCATGTTTGTTCGCATGAACCATGTTGTGTCTCCAGCATTCTTAACAGCCTCATCAAGTACTTCTAAAACTGGCTTTGACGGTGACGGACAAACATCGGGATTTAGGTTGCGGAGACACTGTTTCTTCAGTAGGTAGCTGTATTTGTGCTTCAGGCTGTTTGGATGTTGAAACACCACTTGAACCTTCAGGTGACACGTTGGTATATTCTTGGTATGTTCGTCATCTTGGTTGGTTTGACCACTGAAGTGGGCGATGGGAGAGTTGGGGGCAGCAGGACAGAGTGTAGGGAAATCCCTGGAAGCATCTGATCCAGGAAGCTCAACTAACTCTAGGACTCTAATATCATGAGCAGAGAAAGGGTATGTCTACACTACCCACGTTACAGCGCAGCAGCGCTGTGACGTGGGCAGTATAGACTTGCTTTATCACCAGGGAAGAGCTGTCCCGGCAATAAAAAAAACCCCACTCCTAACGAGCGGTGGTAGCTTTATCGCCAGGAGCGCGGCTCCCAGCGATAAAGTACTGTCTATGCTGGTGCTTTTCAGTGCTAAAACTTTTGTCGCTCGGGGGGGGGTGTTTTTTCACACCCCTGAATGACAAAAGTTTTAGCGCTGAAAGTGGCAGTGTAGACACAGCCAAAGACACAGACACCAGCCTCCTCTGCCTTAGGGCACGTCTTCACTGGCAACGTTAAAGGGCTGCCACAGCAGCGCTTTAATATGACTTGGTTAGTCGCTGCATAGCGCTGGGAGAGAGCTCTCCCAGCACTCCAAAAAAAAAAAAAAAAAAAAGCACCTCCACAAGGGGCGTAGCTCCCAGCGCTGGTGCACTGTCTGTACTGCTATGTTACAGCGCTAAAACTTGGTAGCACTCAGGGGGGTGTTTTTTCACATCCCTGAGCGAGGAAGTTGCAGCGCTGTAAACTGCCAGTGTAGACAAGCCCTTAGCAATAACCAGCTTTCCCCCCTCCATCCCCTTATGACTGAGCCTCCCTGAGTTGGGGTTGTCCTGGCAGCCCCCATGGACAGTTCAGCAGCTGCAGATTTCATTTGCCCACCTGGACTCACACCAGAACAGAACCAGTTTGAACTGATATTTTTAACTGAACTGAAACCAGACTTAAACCCTAATTTTTCCTCTTACTCAGTGAATCTGAATCGAACTGGGGGGAAGGAAGGAGGGGAGAAATGGTTGCCAGTTAAAATAAAGTTTCAGCAATTTTTCAGTTCAATAATTGATAAAAATGAAATAAAAGCTACTCTGATCTTACTTTCATCATAAAAACAAAACAACACTCTGGCATGTGATTGCTATCAGAATGGTATAGAATCATAGAATCATAGAATATCAGGGTTGGAAGGGACCTCAGGAGATCATCTAGTCCAACCCCCTGCTCAAAGCAGGACCAATTCCCAACTAAATCATCCCAGCCAGTAGAAGAAAAGAAGGGGGGAGCCAACAGGAGCAGGGAGGGAGATGAGAGAAGAAGTGCGGGGGCTCCCCAGTCCCAGAAGTTAACAATAACTCTTCAAGCCCAAGAAGAAAGGCTGTTCAACTCTTCTCCCTCTTAGGCTACGTCTTCACTACAGGGGGGGGTCGATTTAAGATACGCAAATTCAGCTACGCGAATAGCGTAGCTGAATTCGACATATCGCAGCCGACTTACCCCGCTGTAAGGACAGTGGCAAAATCGACCTCCGCGGCTTCCCGTCGACGGCGCTTACTCCCACCTCCGCTGGTGGAGTAAGAGCGTTGATTCGGGGATCGATTGTCGCGTCCCGACGAGATGCGATAATTCGATCCCCGAGAAGTCGATTTCTACCCGCCGATTCAGGCGGGTAGTGTAGACCTAGCCTTACAGGACTTCTCTCATCCCCTAGGGCGGCTCCTTCCTCCAATTGCCCCACCTGACACAGGCCCCATGCCCCAAATTCATCTCCCCACTGAAGCAAGCTGTGAGGCCCCCCTTCTTAGGCACTGCCTGGTAACCAAACCATTTTGTGGTGTATTGAACCAGGAACCGAACACACCGACTGCCACTAGACCCGAACCAAACCCCAGTTCCACTCCTTGCGGCTCGCAGTGACTCTGTTTGGACACCGAATCCTGCGCAGAAATCAGACCAGCCCCTGTTCAGTGCTGTCAACCCAGGAGTCAGATCCCCCCAAATAATGAGATTGTCTTTAAACTGTAAGTAAAAAGTGTGTGGAGGAGTGGGGGGAGGGATTGCATGTGGACTTCTGCCTTGTAAATTTTCAGCCCTTCCGGGAAGTCTCCTGCCCACCCACCCCCCGGCTTGTTTGACCATTCCTGGGGGGGGAACCCACTGGCTGCTGGGCGGGGCAACCTGTCACCCTCCCCTACCCCATGGGGCGGGGGAGCTGCCATGTGTCTCTCCCCTCCCCTCTCCCTTCCCCAGCCAGTCTCCTCTTGCTCTCAGTCTCCTTCCAGCTTCCCACATCCCCCCTTTCCCTCGCAGTGACCCCCCCTCACATCTTCCCTCCATTCCAGCCTCATTCCCCTCAGCCCCATAATTCCCCCTCTGCCCCCGATCACCCTGCATCGCCCCATCCTCCCTTCAGTGCAATCACCGACCCTGCCCCCATCCTGCCCCCGGCCACCTTGTTCCCCCCTTACCCACACACACTCCACCCCTCTTCGACCCCCACCCCCACGTGTCGCGTCCCCCCGCCCTGCACACAATGGGACTTGGGGGCCATCTTTCCTAGATGCACAACACAGGGAATCGCAGCCAGCTCCGCTGGGAGCCGCCTGGGCCCAAACCTCCCCCTGCAGCCCGGGTGTGACGGGGCGGGTGGGTCTCTCTTACCTTCCCTCCGAGCGGGCCCCCCTGGGGCAGAGGCAGGGGCCGGGCCGGGAAGGGCCCTGGCCAGGCTGGGGGCTCTGCCCTGGGAGAGGCTCCTGGGGAGCAGCGGGAAGGGCCCTGCTGGAGATTCCCCTCTCCCGGCTGCAGCCAGGGCTCCGGGCTCCCAGCACCAGCCGCCGGGGCTCGGGGAATCGAGCCAGGCTGGGACCCAGCGGCCGCGATTCACCCCGATCGGAGCCAAAGCCCGGGCCGGAGCAGGCCTGGCAGGAGGCGGGGAATCCTTGGGCCAACCATTCCGGAGACTCCGTGTAGCCAGCTCATCCAAAGAGATACACTGAGCGCCTCTCCGCTGCCTGATTGGTGCTCTCACCTGCCTATCACACTTCCCTGCTCTCTGATTGGTATGCAAGGGAACGTCCCGCCTTCTCTTTATTATACTTCAGCCATCCCAGGCGGGGTGCGGGGAGGAGGTTTCCGGTCGACCCTGGTCGATGATTGGCCCAGTACGAAGAGCAAAGGGGGCTGTGATTGGAGGTCAGACCAGGTACTCACCTCTCCTTTGTTACGCTGGGCCTGGGCCACGTGGGTGGGAGAGTTGGCTCCGTACCATATCAGCTGGGGGTTCAAGCAGATTGCAGGGATCAGCCCCAGGCCAGCAGCATCAGAGCAGTGAGGGTGGTACCCTCACTGGGTCAGATTTAGAGGGCTGGCTATGGGGGAGGCCGCTAAGGCAAATTTTGGGGTGGCTACAGCCCCCACAAGCCCCCCTGCCCTTGTCAGCAAGGCTAAAAATACGTGGGTTGGGGTAAAGGGAAACAAGCTAGAAGCCAAGAGACCTTGAGTATAAAGCGCACCTTTACTGAGTGCTGTTTGTATTTGCAGGCACTTTCCAGCCCTTTTCGCTGACCAAGCCAGTGTGTTCCCAGCCCTCGAAGGCAATCAAAAATTGCATGTCTTTGCTGCCCATTTTACAAATAAGTTAAAAAGAAGTTGCGTAAGATCACTGACATCAAAATGGGGAATAGGACCACGGTCTCCAACAGGGAGGCCCCAGGTCTTAGCTAGTCAGCTCCACTGTCTTTAGTGCTGAAAGCATCAGACATGTGTGTTTTGGTTCTCCTGTTGCTAACTGCTAGACTACACCAGAGCAAGCAACAGGAGCTGGGAGTCCTGATCACAAATGTTCTACTGATGACTAGCAAATACTTGTGTAACCCACTGGCAAAGTGGCAGCTGGTCCACGCACAGCAATTTTTCCCATATCGGAAGTGGTGGGGTGTTCAGTGGGGATCCGCAAAGACATGATTCAAATCCTGTAGCAGAACCATAGAAGGGAACTTCATAGTTCAGTGTGGTTTGCATTTGTTTTGTTTTTGTTTCTTGTTTGGGGGGTTCTTTAAAAAAAATCTTTGTCTGTGGGGACCCAGATGACCGGGCTTGGGTTGCCAGAGGCTGTGGATGTTGGGGGGGGGGGGGGTTCCAGCCCATTTCACACTAGAGGCAGGTAGTGGGGAGGTGCCTCAAACCTAGACAAATTGGAGGATTGGGCCAAAAGAAATCTGATGAGGTTCAACAAGGAAAAGAGCAAGTTTGACCTTTGGAGCAGCTCCCCTCCCATTAACACCCCTGTGGCTATCACAGCAATTGCTGATGGGTGGAAGAAATGTGAACAACATACTTAAAGTACTTTAGTTCCCTTTCCAAATGGAAAGCAGGAGGATCAGCACTATGTGGCCAGCAGAGCTCCCAAGTCACTGAATTAGTGGAAAGTTCACTATTTGCACTAATTTCAGCTGCTTTTTTGTGCTTTTGTCATGCTTCAAAAGCAGGCAGTCTTTCATAGATATATGTGAGAGAGACTCTTCTGCCAGCAAATATCCAGTACCAATGACAAAGTGCAACAAAGTAGGAGCTAGAAACCCATGAGTTCAAATATCACCACAGCCCCAACCCGAGTAACTAGAGAAGTATTAGGCACTTTCTCCTCCAGATTACAAGTTAATTGAGTGGCTGCACAAGGTCACTTCAGGTGGAACAGGGAAGAGAACCCAGGTCTCCAATGTGGAAAGTCCAGGCAGGAGCCATTCATTCCTACTGCCTTTTGGGATGAATGTAGACAACAGATACGATCTGGCTACCTGTCACTACCACTGCACAATGGAGCCAGGAAGAGAACCCTGGAGCTCTGATCACTAATATTCTAATCTGTCTAGTAAGCATTTCTGTACCTGCTGGCAAAGTGTGTGTCAAGTCCCCCTCCGGTGATTGGCCTCAGAAATAATGGCAATTTCTCCTGAGGTTCAAGTGGTGGGGACGTGTGCTGGGGACCGGGGAGGCCGTACAACAAACTCTGATGGTGTGGGAGTGGGGATTGTGTGGTTTTGTTTGATAGATATTTTAGTTTTCTTTTTTAATAGTTTATTTAATTACCACAATAGTTAAAACCATTATAATCTGTTGATTGTCAGGCTATGTGCCATAAAATCCAGGTATTCCAGATTGCAAACATCTGTCACACATTTTGATTGCTGGTGTCACGCATGGATAGGTTGGGAAGTTGAGAAGTAAAGTGACCCAGATATCCTCTCTGGGGCCAGGTTGACACAAACAATTTAGGGGAAAACAACCCCATGTCTACCTTCAAAAGTCACAGCTGGGAAATTAAAGGGAAATCGACAAGAAGCATATTTTTATATGTTTCATTTTGCTTAAGTAAATATCAGGCTGAAAAGGAGCTGATCAGGAACTTTCATAACCAGAACACAGGGTAAAAATTTGAAATCTTTTTTTCTGAAAGATACCAAGTGGAAATACTGTCCATGAACTATGGGGTGGAATTAATGTTAGTCTCACTTTCAGAAACAGTTTATACATCTCCATCTCACTCTCTCTTTCCTTTTCCCTTTTCTTTGATTTAATCCAGTTTTACCCATCATTTTCTCCAGCACTTGTTCTGTCTGTTTATTTCTTGGAGTCTCTCTAACTCTTCTCTAATCCATGTCACTGATCATTCCAACTCACGTACCAAGTTTTCTCTGCTGAATTTAATCCCTCCACTCTCAGTGCCCCCCGAGCTTTTCCCTTCTCAGGATTGTTGTGCCTTCACTCTCCTCATTTCAGCTTCCCCCCACTTGCCCCAGGCTTCTCTGTTTATTCTTGTTTTACTTTATTTTCACTTTTCCCCATTTCATTTCTTCTCTCCCTTCTGGTTAAACCTGCCCTGTACCTGACTCTCCCCTCCGCACAGCCACCTCTTCTTCATCCAGATGACATATCCCCACCCGCAACTCCTTCCCTCCTGGAGCATCTCTTCCCTGGTGGCCTGCAGGTCATATTCTCCAGGGCCTGGGTCTCCCTCTCCCAGGATCCCTGCTAATACAGAAACTCCAGCCCCTTCCTCCCTCAGGGACACAGTCTGAGCCGGGATCCCCATCCCACCCAGAGTGAGGGAGAGATTCTTTCCCCATTGAATGAGCCCAGTGGGAAAGTGAAGATCAGGGCGTTGTCACCAGCATCGATAAATGTCACCTGCCCCCGGTCACAGTCCAGACAAACCCGGATCCTGCTGGGGGCCCGGCGCTGGGGCGGGAGGGTCACAGGGGAGGTGAGAGCCTGGAACCGGCCCACCCACAGCCCAGATCCCCATCTCAGGGCTATGGCTAATCTCTCCCTTCCTCCTCACAGACTCTCTGGCCACCCCCACAGCCCAGTATCGCCCACTCCCCACCTCCACCTCCCAGCAATGTCTCCCCGAGGTGAATCCCTCACAGCCCAGCACGCAGGGCTCAGTGTCAAATCTCTCAGGGTTCTTGGGCAGATACTGCCAGGTTAATCCATATCTCACACTTTTCCCATCCCCAGACAGGACAAGGTCAGGATGAGCCGTGTCTGGATCCAGCGTCATATTCACTGTGGGGAGAGAGAATCAGAGCGTTAGAGGCAGAACTTAGCCCTGGGGGAGGCTGGGACCATTTCTCACACTCCCCAGCAGCCCTGTTCTGGCTGGGACAGGCCTGGATCCCAGGGAGCTGCCTCTGTCCCGGGCACCTGAGACTGAACAGAGATGTCACTGTAGGCGCAAAGTTTCTCCGGTGCCGGTGGGTGCCTGCGCCTACCCCCGCCCCCATTCCAACCCCATCCCCGAAGTCCCCGCCCTAACTCTGCCCCTCCCTGCCCCTATTGGATCCCTTCCCCAAATCCCCGCCCCGGCCCTGCCTCTTCCCCCAGCACGCCACATTCCCCCTCCCTCCCTGCCCCGTTAATCAGCTGTTTCGCGGTGCAAGCGCTGGTAGGGACGGGGGAGAAGCAGAACGCAGCGGCACGCTCGCGGTGGAGGTAAGCTGGGGGGGGCACTGCCGATGGGTGCTGAGCACCCACCAGTTTTTTTCCAGTGGGTGCCGAGCATCCATGGAGTCGGCGCCTATGGATGTCACTGCAGCTCCTCAGTCTATATAGTGTGACCCACTTCATTAGTTTCTCATTGGTTTGCAGAGGCTTCAGCTCCCAGCTTCCCATTCTGGGGCTTATCTATTCCCAGCAGCACAGACAGGAAGGTGTCAGAAGCTTTTATTGAGGAGGGAGCAGAAGTGGCAGGTACCAGATTTAAACCCCTGAGGCAACCTCCCTCCCCAATGCAGCCTCCACTCCCAGGCCAGGGAACAGAGAGGAAGGTGCAGCATTGGGGAAGAGCTGGTGAAGACCAAAGAGTAAAAAGTGGCATTGGGTGGGGTAGCCCCATCCCCAGCTCTGAGAGAAGGGAGGAGCTGGCAGTATCAGAGGGAGAGCGTCTCCCCAATCCAGGAAGCAGTAAGACGCTCCAATGGGAAAGCCCAGCCCTGCCCAAAGGAAAGGCAGGATGTTGTATAAGAGCGACGGGGGAGATCCCCTCTGCTGGGGTAAAGGAGAGGGATGTCTGCCCTCAAAGGAGGGAGCTCTCTACTCAATCCTCTCCATTTCATATTAAAAGTCCTGTGATTGTCTGTGAAAACCCCAGAGTCAGAGTTAAGGGTGTTTGGATGCTGCTCAGGGAGAGTGTTTCTGTGCATCAGTGTGGACATGAACGCAACACCAAGGTTGATGTCAGGATCGTTTCTGTGACTTCAGCGTGGGATCTCCTCACTGTTCAAGGTGTTTATTTTTAGGGCTGTGTGTGTCATGGCAGGGTGTCGGTTTGGTTGGTAACTTTAGCTACAATCTCATGAAGATGTTTTCATTGGAATTTTCTCATAATTTAAACACAATTTCACCCTGTCTGAACGATCCCATTTAAGCCTTGTCCTGGCCATCCCGACTTTTTTGGCAAAAGTGGGGTGCAGAGGAACATGCAGGGGGGTGAGCAGCAATGCCAGCCCCATGCAGGTGGGAAGGCAGGGCTCAGAAGAGCTAGCAGCGGCACCCATGCGTGGGGGCAGGCAGTGCTTGGGCAAGCAGCAACTGCAGCCCTGCCAGGGTGGGGGAGGGGAAGGCTAGCCCCATATGGTGTCCCATTATCTCTTTGAGAAATATCATCACCCTACCTCTTTTTGTCACCAGTGCAGACAGCAGAGTGACTGGAGGGGGAAAGGAGAAAAGAGATGAGATTTCAGGCTTTCATATTTATAACTGCATTCCCACTCTGAACTCCTAGAACAGTGTTTTCATCATGACAGAGAAACAGACCGAGAGGCCCAGAGACACTCAGGTATTTAATATAAAAAGGTCTGAAACCTTCTACTTACTCTCTCATTCAGGCATCTCCCAGTGATGGAACCAACGTGCATGAAGCCTCACAACCACCCCAAGACACACAATCTCTAAGAGAGATTTAATTTTCCCTCATCATCCCCTCCCACCCTTCAGACTCCAATTGCTTTCTCCCATTCACTTGCTGCCTTTTGTCGTAACCTAGACCCAGATCATGCAAAGACTTTGACATAAAAGTAACTTTACCCACTTTGGTCCCTTTGAAGCTAACGGGATGTTCAGAGTTTGCTAAATCCTGGCTCTAATTGTGAGCTGTTGGGTCTGTTTACTCAGCGTCTCTACAGAGAGCAGCACAATGGGGCCTCGTCCTCCATAGGCAGAAATAGCAATAATAAAATAATTTTATCCATGTGGACATTGAGGCAGGGAGATGGTTGATACAAGGGTAATTTCTTATGCAGTAGCTTTGCCAGACCGAGATTGTGCGTTTATACTGAGTGACGTGGCCTGGTTAGAAGTTTGCTTGACATAAGAGAAATGTTGCCGTGATGGTTCATAAGATTCTATGTGGGACAAGATGTTTTGGTCACACAATGTGCTTAGAGACAACAGACACCCACAACGTATTGCCAAGGAGCAGTTAGCAAAGTCCAAAACTTCTATGTAGAGAACAGGGTCAAAGTGATCTATGCATAATCAGTCGTAATTAGCCAATCAGAAAAGAAAATAATAACATGGAAATAGTTTGGACAGCAAAAGCCCTGACAATTAAAAAGTTCATGTATGTCTGGTGTCTGAGTTATATAAGATACTATTCATAACACTCAAGGTGATTGGGAAAAGAATAAATGTATAATTTGGATGTATATAATATGACAGTCTGAGTTTCATAGGAAAAATCCACTGTGACCCACCTATGCCTAGGAGAAGCCAACTGGCCAGTACTTCTTACAGTTACTATTAAAATAAGAAATGACAGACATACTGAAATTACAAGGCATGCTTCTGGTACAAATAAAAGTTTGAATTAATCAAACAGAGTGACTTGTACCCCAAGTGTGTGGCATTCTCACCCAACTATTAAATAGATGCACAATCTAATTATGAACCAATTGGCCAGAGCCATTCCCCTCCTACAGTCTCAGTGGCTTCTCCAAATTTTCCATCCTAGATCCCTTCCAGGTACCTTTGAACTTCCTCAGAGTCTCTATTAGAGCAACAGTTTTCTGGGAGTCTCAATTTGAGTTCAGGAGAAATCTCCTCTGGGTGCTGGAACTTCCCCTGCTCACACCTGGACAGGAACAGTTTTATATGGTTACATTTCATGTAGTGACTCATAAGTTATTTCTAGTGAGTTGCTGCTCTAATGGGTCTGGAGTTAGAATTCCTCTTTCTCCCAGCCTCAGAGCAGGTGCAGCACAGGCCACAGCTGTGCAACATTCGTCTCAAAGGACCCATTATCTGGGGATAAACGGGGAATTGAGTCTTTATGGTCAATTCCTCCATGGCCTCACTGCTCTGGGGACAGGAGGTTCCCATGTGAAGTGCTGTAGAAATCTGACCACTAGGAACTAGACTGAGACACCAACTTCCCCCCTCCCCAGCTCATTCCACACAGGTCTCCAAACAGTCCTCAGGTAGGGAAGACTCTTGACCACTGCTGCCCTGGGCTGAATGGTGACCAGGGCCCCAGCAGTGACAGGCCCATATTCCATCTCCACTATCCTGAGGCAGCCAGTCCCCCAGGAAGGTGACATCTCCAGGAAATACTTGGTTAGTCTTTCCCACTGAATGGGAAATTCCAGAGTCTTCAGTAGAAGGGCGAGAACCTCAGGATTAAGTTTAATGGAGAGATTTGTATCCAAAGTGTGACCTTCCCCACACATTTTGCTATAGAGCCCTGGGGAGATGCAGTGCTAACATCATCTCCAAACTCTTTCCCAGCATTCTGAAGTGTGAGGGGGAGTGAGAGAGAGAGACATGTACCTGATCAGGGTGCTTCTGACATCCTAGAGGAGAGAGAGAGAGAAAAAAAAATTTAAGTCCCACCTGACACACACTTTGAATTCCAAAGAAGGGATTTAGCAGTGTGGGGAATAGAGGCCCTGGCCTGGCCCGGCCCCAGGGCCATGGATTCGCTGAGGTAATAGGGCTTTTGCATCTCTAATATCAATGTGTCTGTGAGTCTACAAAGAAGAAGAAGAATTTACATTTCCGGAATGCACATGCTGAATTACACTATGATCTCTGACTGCTGGACTCCCATGCCCATGTTTTAGGAGCAGTCCTGTCCCTGTATGGGGATCTGAAGTATTTCTAACTCCGTCTCATCTGCAGGAATTCATTTGCTGGCTTCTGACACTTTCCCTCAATCTCACTGATCATCTCACTGAGACGGGAAACTTCCTCCGAGAGTTTGGTGATATTTTCATTCTTTATCTTCACAATCTCCTCGTTCAGATCTGCCAGCTGGGCCAGCAGGAGTCGCTCTTGTTCCTCCAGGAACCGCTGCAGTTGCTGAAATTCAGACACAATCTTTTGTCTCTTTGTTAGTGTCTTTCTCTGTAACAAAAAAAATAGGAAAACGGCTGTTAAGGGACATGGCTGGAGTCTGGGGTCCTTGCACAGAGCCCTGAGTGTGCAGGAGGGAGAATTTCTTTGCAAATTCTGTTATCTGACACTGAACAGTATCCTGTGGTTACTGGAGAGAGAATTCTCACACCTTTCTATTTGGCCCCAGAATCTTGTAAAGGCACGTTCCCATGTCTGACATGGTTCGGATTGTGCATTATTGATGGCCTCAGAGATGCAGATCCAAAGCAGCAGGGGGCAGGACTCAGCCAGTAGAGCTGGGTGACATTTTCTGCACTAATTTTTTTTCCAGGGAAAATGCAGATTTGTTGACACTGAAACATTTCATAGATTTCTGTCAGCGTCACCCAGTTGTTTTTTTTATAAAAAGAAATGAATGAACAATCAAAACATTTCCATTTTTAATTTTTTTTCCAGGATTTTAAAGTTCAAATTACTACTTGTTATAAAATTTCCTTGTTTATATATATTAAAGAAATGGTTAAAACGGAAACAAAACTGATCTGGTATTTGCCCAGCTCTACCCAGAACCACATTGACAAACACAGGTGGAGAGAAAAAATAAAATAAAACTATGACACACAAAAACTGCAGACTCAGGCAGAGAGTTCTGCATTGTTTACATTCAGTTCACACTGGGAAGATTTTTATTACAGCCACACAATCTGGAAATTAATTCATTAATTGAAATGAAAGTTTAGAATCTGAAGAGGATCATGTTGCCCTTTTGTCGGGAGAGGATTTTTTGGATCCTCTGCAGGGATGTATGCACGTGCGTGTGTGCACACACAAAATCCCAGGATCATGAAGCAACAGAGCAATCATTCACAAGAGTGAAATGTGAAGGAAATAACATGTAATAAAAGAGAAACTGCAATTAAAGAGAAACTGATTTAAGAAATAAGCAGGGTGTGAGCTGTAGTGAAAATAAGAAAATAGTAAGGACTGTAAAATAACATCTCTGGACAGCACCCTCAGGCATACAAGGGGAATGACAGGAATGGAGAAATTGTCAGAGCACAAAGGATCTGTAAGCCAGAAGGGAGTGGAGGGAGAGAACCCAACACATCACACTCAGGAATACGTGGTTTTATTTAAGCTGGAACTCAGAACAGTGAACAAACCTTGCATAAGAGGATTCCTCAAGTTATAACTAAACGTCCTCCAAACTCTGGGCTGACAGAGGCTGAAAACTGAGAAACGGCAGAGTGACCGTGTATTTTTTGGGGGGGGAGGGGGAAGGGGTGTTCTAGTGCATTCGATTTTCTAATTCAAAATTCTATTATTTCATTAATGTAAATTGTAACTTATGAAGTGAGTTTAATTAAGCTAGCAGTAATAAATATAGAGTAGATAAGAATAATAATTTATGGCAGTGGTTTTCAACCTGTGGTCTGCGGACATGTCTAAGGAGTCTGCAAAAGACTTAGACTGAAAACTGACTGAACAGAATTCAACTATACATACAGACAATAGATTTCCAAAGAGGTCTCTGCACCTCCATTCGAAATTTCCAGAGGGATCCGCAAATGCAAAAAAGTTGAAAACCTCTGATTTATGGTGTAAGCCTAAGTAGTAAGTCTGCCAAAACAACTAATTTAGCTTTACTTGTGATTATTCCCCACTGAACGGATTTCTGCTTTACACCCAATTGATTGAGATAAAACAGAATTTGGCCTCTAAATTGCCCCTGCCTCTCATTGCTCTGATTCAGAATGCCCATCCATCCAGCTCGTTAACAATGCAGGTTAATAACGGCGGGCACCTACCAGATATTCCTGGCTTCTCTTCTCTCTGCTCACTTTACATCCCAGCAGCTTTTCTCTCTCTTCCCTCAGAGTCTGCAAATGGGCCTGAATCTTTTTCTGAAGAAACAGAAAATGATTTGAGTGCTGTTATTTTTATTTTTAGGAGTGAGTGTGTGGAGGGGGGGAGCTTTTCCAACACAAACAAACACATGACCGATGACTGGAGAATCCAGTAGGTTTATGATATCAAAGACATAGGCGCTGACTCCATGGGTGCTCCATGGGAACCCCATGGTTACACCACCATAAAAATTTCAGAGGTAAACATCTGAAACTCTGAAATTGATTATTTAAAAAAATCCTATGACCATGAAATTGACCAAAATGGACCCTGAATGTGGTAGGGTCCTAGTGATGAGTCCAAATTGACACTAACTCCTCCAAAATATTGCAACTACCCCATTGCCCTGCAGCCTGCCCTGTCCTCTAGTCACTCGCTTGTAAAAATTAGAACTGGTCAAAAAAATTTCTAAAGGAACAATTTTCCTGTCAGAAAATGCCATTTTGTTCAAATCAAAACTTTCCATGCGAATGTGTCCATTTGGATGATTTTTCAATGAAGCATTGCTATAAGGTTTGTGACACTGTATGGAATATGTGGGACACTTTCTCATATTGTTGATACCAAAATTATAAAAGTGCAATGATCTTACCAGATATACCCTGTAAGGTATCAGTGGAAAAGTTATAATTTGCCAAATATGATAAGCACGTTTATATCTTTGTATCATCTTTGTATCATGAGGTATGAATGTGTGTGATGTATCTATATTTCAAACTTGTGCTGTGTTTCTGTGTGACACCTCAGACAGATTGGTATCAGCACTAATTAGCCTGTTCCATGGCCCATCAAGGGTCATCAGCTGTACAGTGGATCCATTGAAAGAAACCAGGGGCTACACCTGATGAATCAGCGAGTCATGTATTGGCATGGCTATGGAAGAGAACTCTAAGGCTTTTCCATGCCATGTGCTGTAAAGCTTGTGTTTGGTACATAGGAAGTACAAGCCACATGGCAAAAAGAATATAAAAAAAAAAGATGCATCATCTCCATTTTGTCTTCAATAATCCTGCTTCCTACCTTTCGAGCAACTTCTCTACAAACTGAAGCTCTGAACAAAGGATTGAATGATGCATCCAAGCTTCAGATGTGTTCCAGAGGGATTTTACAAGCCGGCAAAATCACCAATACTGCTAAGAACCTGACATATGGACTTTGAAGTCTTATGTATGTACCTGATTGCTTTACCATTTAACAACTCTCTCCTTGTTCTTTCCTTTTCTTTTTTAATAAACCTTTAGTTTTACACACTAAAGGATTGGCTGGCAGCCTGGTATTTTGGGTAAGATCCAAACTAATACTGACCTGGCAATGTGGCTGACCCTTTGGGGTTCAGAAGATCATTTTCTATAGCGAGTCATGTATTGAATCAGCGAGTCATGTATTGGCATGGCTATGGAAGAGAACGTGGGCTACCCCAGACACCCCAGGTCACAAGGTTAAAATGTTCGCTCGGGGGGCGGGCGGGGGTTTGGCCAGCTCGGCGCGGCGCTCGGGGGGGGGGGGGGGGGGGGGGGGGGGCGGGCCCCCCCCCCCGGGGGGGGGGGGGGCGCCGGGGGGGGGGGGGGGGGGGGGGGGGGATGTTACGGCGGGGTGGTGCTCTTCTTTTTTGCCTGGGGTGGCAAAAAAGTTAGAGCCGACCCTGTTCAGTACAAAATATAAAAATGGAATTTCCCACAAAAAGGACATTCTGGTTCCTGACCCACTCCAATGCAAAGCACCAATTCCTTCTACATGTTACTAGATATATCCAGCACACGAGCCACATAGACAGCAACGTCTAAAGACCTGTGACTGAACTCCCGTGCCCACATCTCTAGCTACTCCTTTGCACCTCCTTCAGTGAGACAGCCATGGAATCCTTTCCACTAACTACACTGTGTGCAGATCTGATCACCCCATCTCAAAAAAGATTTATTGGAATTGGAAAAGGTACAGAAAAGGGCAACAAAAATGATTAGGGGTATGGAACAGCTTCTGTATGAGGACAAGTTAATAAAACTGGGACTTTTCAGCTTGGAAAAGAGACGACTAAGTGGGGATATGATTGAGGTCTATAAAGTCATGACGGGTGTGGAGAAAGTAAATAAGGAAGTGTTATTTACTCCTTCTCATAACACAAGAACTGAGGTCACCAAATGAAATTAATAGACATCAGGTTTGAAACAAACAAATTATTTCTTCACACAACACACTGTGGAACTCTTTGCCAGAGGATGTTGTGAAGGCCAAGACTATAACAGGGTTAAAAAAAGAACTAGATAAGTACCTGGACGATACGTCCATTAATGGCTATTAGCCTGGTTGGGCAGGGTTGGTGTCCCTAGCCTCTGTTTGCCAGAATCTAGGAATGGGCGACAGGGAATGGATCACTTGATGATTCCCTGTTCTGTTCATTCCTTCTGGGCACCTGGCATTGGCCACTGTCGGAAGACAGGATACTGGGCTAGATGGACCTTTGGTCTGACCTAGTATAGCTGTTCTTATGTTCTTAAGGAGCCTGGGACCCCCAGTCACTGCAGCAGCTATGATTCACTGAGAGCAGAGCCAAACCCGGCCCCGAGCTGGCCTGCCAGGCAGCGGGGAATCACTGAACCAATCATTCCAGAGCCTCTGTGTAGGCAGCTCCTCCAAAGAGATACACCGAGCCTCTCTCCACTGCCTGATTGGCGCTCCCTATCACACCTCCTGGCCTAAAGTTGTAGGGTGTTCAGGGGGATCTCAGAAACACAATTCAAATCCTGTAGCAGAACCTTAGAGAGGAACTTCGCAGTTCAGTGTGGTTTGCATTTGTTTTGTTTTCGTTTGTTTTTTTTGGTGATTCTTTAAAAAAATCTTTGTCTGTGGGGACCCGTCCCAGATGGCCAGGCTTGGGTTGCCAGAGGCTGTGCATTTTGGGGAGCTGAGTTGCATCCGGCACAGACAAGCCCATTTCACGCTAGAGGCAGGTACTGGGGCGGTGTCTCATAAACCTAGGAGCGTCATACTGTTCAGCCATCTTGTTTTAAGAGCATTATCATCGTCAATGGGAAACAGAGATGTACCCACTGCAGGGGCTGCCGCCGAGTCCTTCAGATATTTATAGCTCATTGGAAGGGAGACAGTGATTGGTGGGTCTCTGGCACAGTGTGTGTCAAGTCCCTCTCTGGAGATTGGCCTCAGACATAATGGAAATTCCTCCTGAAGCTCAAAGGGTGGGAACGTGTGCTGTGAACCGTGGAGGTCATACTACAAACCCTGCTGCTGTGGGAGTGAGTATTGAGTGGTTCCATTTGATATATATTTTAGGTTTTTTTAATAGTTTATTTAATTACCACAATAATTAAAACCATTATAATCTGTCAAAGGCGCCAACTTTTCCAGGCGCTGGTGGGTGCTCGCCCACGGCCCTAGCCTCACCCCGCCCCCTCCTGCCCATGCCCCGCCCCCTTCCCAACCCCTTCCTCAAAGTCCCCGCCCCACTCCATCCCTCCCTGCCCCTACTGGACCCCTTCCCCAAATCCCCGCCCCGGGACCGACTCTTCCCCAAGCGCGTCGTGTTCCCCACCCCCTCAGCGCTTGCCGACGCAAATCAGCTGTTTCGCGGCAAGAAGCACTGGGAGGGAGGGGGGAGAAGCAGAGCCTCGGCGCGTGCTCAGGGGAGGAGGCGGAGGCAGGGCGGAGGTGAGCTGGCGCGGGGGAGGAGCTGCCGGTGGGTGCAGAGCACCCACCAATTTTTCCCCGTGGGTGCTCCAGCCCCAGAGCACCCACGGAGTCGGCGCCTATGGGTGCTGGTGTGATGTGCCATAAAATCCAGGTGTTCCAGATTGTAAACATCTGTCACACAGTTTGGTTGCTGGTGTCACACACGGGCAAGGTTGGAAGTTGAGAAATAAAATGATCCAACCAGCTCTCTACAGAGCACAGCTGAACAATTCCTGACATACATGCACATGGCCCAGAGTGCAGTCTGGAGAGCAACATATCACAGTAAGGTCCAGGCTATCATCATAGTGACATACACAGATATCCTCATTGGTGTTTTATGTGGGGGGAATCCCATGTCTCCCTTCAAAAATCACAGCTGGGAAATTAAAGGGAAACAGACAAGAAGAATGTTTTATATATTTCATTTACTTTAAGTAAATATCAGCCTTAAAAGGAGCGGAGAGGGAACTTTCATAACCAGAACACATGGTAAAAACATCCACAAATGTGAAGTGTTTTGCCCTGAAAGGTACCTAAGTAGAAATACCGTCCATGAACTATGGGGTGGAATTAATGTTACAATCTCACTTTCAGAAACGTTTTATAGATCTCCATCTCCCTCTCATGTTCTCTTTCTTTTTCACTTTTTTTTCATTTCATCCAGTTTTACACAGCGTTTTATTTAGCACTCGTTTCCCATCTGTTTATTTCTCTGAGTCTCCCTAACTCTTCTCTAATCCATGTCACTGATCATTTCAACTCAGGTGCCCAGTTCTCTCTGCTGAATTTATCACCTCCCCTGTCCATGCCCACTGAGGTTTTTCCTTCTCAGGATTGTTTTGCTTTCACGCTTCTCATTTCAGTCCGTCCCATCCCCCCACTCCCCATTTTCCCCAGCCTTCTCTCCTTATTCTTGTTTTACTTTATTTTCACCTTTTCCCATTTCATTTCTTCTCTCCCTTCTGGTTAAACCTGCCCTGTACCTGACTCCCCTCCCCACAGCAACCTCTTCTTCATCCAGCTGACATCTCCCCACCCACAACTCCTTCCCTCCCAGAGCATCTCTTCCCTGGTGGCCTGTAGGTCATATTCTCCAGGGCCTGGGTCTCCCTCTCCAAGGCTCCTGGCTGGTGCTGAGCCTCCAGCTTCCCCCAAGGCCTCAAATTAGAATTAATTAATTCTGTGTCCCTGGCACCCCCAAATCTGCCTGTCCCCAGCCCAGCTGTGAGTTCTAACCCCCTGCCCAGCCCTCACCTCTGCCTGTCCCCAGCCCAGCTGTTAATTCTACCCCCAAACCCCACATCACTTCTGTCCCTAGCCCCTCCTTCAGTTCTGACCCTGCAGCCCCCACCTCTGCCCCTCAGGGCCCCTCTGCTCCTCCTGCAGCTCCAGGGGCTCTTCCCACCACCCCCTCCCATCGCTGGTGCTACAGGGAGAGAAGGGGGAGGAGCTTCCTGGTGACACTGAGACTGGGCCAGAGGCTGGGTAGATGGGAGTCCTCCAGCATCTTAGAGATTACGATGACTGTGGCTAGAAAAGCCCATATTTTCATGGCTGTTTCTCCCCTCCCCCTCTCCATTGTCTCAGTGACACTGTCTGACCCAGGATCCCCAGAGTCCTCCTGGACCATAGAGGACAGTGACTAACGGGCTGCACAATCCCTGGAGTAGTGAGATTGGCTTCTCCATTTCAATCACTTCCTGCTCTCTATGGTTTGACAGTCCCCAGAGACCGTCCTCACCCCACCCCCACTGAGCGCACAGAGTCATAGAGACTGTACAGTAGAAAGTCTGCAGGAAGACAGGAGTCCTCCAGGGTCATAGAGAATATGGTTTCTGAAGTTTGAGGGGCTGATTTCAGGATACCTAGGTTTATTTCGATGCCCCCACCCTGTCTCGGGCACACAATCTGAGCCCAGATCCTGGTCCCAGCACCTGGAGCCAGGGTTGGATTCTCTCCCCGGGAACAGAACCCGGCGGGAAAGTGAAGATCGGGGCCTCATCATCAGCATTGATAAATGTCACCTGCCCCCGGTCACAGTCCAGACAAACCCAGATCCTGCTGGGGGCCCGGCTCAGGGGCAGGGGGGTCACAGGGGAAGTGAGAGCTTGGAAGTGACTCCCCCACTGCCCCACAGCCCAGATCCCCCCCTCAGGGCTACGACTGATCTGTCCCTTCCTCCTCACAGACTCTCTGGCCACCCCCACAGCCCAGCATCGCCCAGCAACCACCTCCACCTCCCAGCAATGTCTCCCCGAGGTGAATCCCTCCCAGCCCAGCACACAGGGCTCAGTGTCAAATCTCTCAAGGTTCTTGGGCAGATCCTGCCGTGTGTTTCCCCGTCTCACACTTTTCCAGTCCTCAGACAGGACGAGTTCTGGATGAGCCGTGTCTGGATCCAGAGTCACATTTGCTGGGGAGAGAAAGAATCAGAGCGTTAGGGGCAGAGTTCATCCCTGGGGGAGGCTGGGACCATTTCTCACACTCCCCAGCAGCCCTGTCCTGGCTGGGATCCTCCTGGATCTCAGGGAGCTGCCTCTGTCCTGGGCACCTGAGACCGAGCAGAGATGTTACTGCAGTTCCTCTGTCTGTTTAATGGGACCCACTTCATTAGTTTCTCCTTTAATGCAGCGGCTTCAGCTCCCAGCTCCATTCCCAGCAAGGAAGGTGTCAAAATCTTTTAGTGAGGCAGGAGCACAGGAGACAGGTAACAACTTTTAACCCCTGAAGCAACCTCCTCCCCAATTCAGCCTCCACTCCCAGGCCAGGGAACAGAGAGGAAGGTGCAGCATTGGAGAAGAGCTGCTGAAGACCAGACAGTAGGAGGTGGCATTGGGTGGGGTAACCCCATCCCCAGCCTACAGAGAAGGGAGGAGCTGCCAACATCAGAGGGACAGCATCTCCCCAATCCAGGAAGCAGGGAGCAGCTCCAATAGGAGAGCCCATCCCAGCCCAAAGGAAAGGCAGGATATTGGAGAAGAGCGATGGGGAGACCCCCTGCACTGGGGTGAAGTTGAGGGATGTGTCAGCCCTTAGGGCAGAGAGCTCTGTTCGGATGCTGCTCAGGGAGAGTTCATCAGCATAGGCATGAACTGAGCACTAAGGTAACTGTCAGGAGTGTTTATGTGACTTCAGCTTGGGATCTCCTCACTGTTCAGTGGGTTTATTTGTAGGGCTGTGTGTGTCATGGCTGCTGTCGGTGTGGTTGGTAATTTTAGCTACACTATCATGAAGATGTTTTCACTGGAATTTTCTCACAATTTAAAGACAATCTCCACCTGCAAACTCACCCTGTCTGAATGTTCCTAGGGATTCCCCTCTTCTTGTCTCCAGTGCAGACGGCAGAGTGTCTGGAGGGGGAAAGAATAAGAGAGGTGAGATTTCAGGCTTTCATATTTATAACAGCATCACCACTCTGAACTCCTAAAACTGTGTTTTAATTATGAGAGAGAAACAGACAGAGAGGCCCAGAGACACACTCAGATATCCCCTCTCATTCGGGCATCTCTTAGCAATGGACCCAATATCCTTACAGCCTCACATCCATCCCAGGACACACAATCTGTAAGTGAGATTTACTTTTCTCCTCCTCATCCCCTCCCACCCTTCAGACTCCAGTTGGTTTGTCTCATTCACTTACTGCCTTTTGTCATAACCTAGACCCAGATCATACAAAGACTTTGACATGAAAGTAACTTTACCCAGTTTGGTCCCTTTGACACTAACGGGATGTTGAGAGTTTGTGAAATCCTGGCTCTATTTGTAAGCTGGTGGGTCTGTTTACTCAGCGTCTCTACAGAGAGCAGCACGATGGGACCCTCGTCCTCCATAGGCAGAAATAGGAATAATAATAAAATCATTTTATAAATGTGGAAATTGAGGTGGGGAAAGGTTGATTCAATGCGCCAGATTCACTCCTGTGTGTGACACCCTGACACCCCAATATTCACAACTGTCATGTAATTAGGATATATTTTATACAAAGTATGTCTTGTGAGGTATCATTCTAAAAGACTTGATCTGCTAGACATTAATATCTCCTTGGATTGTATGTGCTATCGTCGTGTGTGAAGTTATAAAGTTTGGTTATGTATGTGTTATGGAAACATGTTGTGAGGTTGAAAACACCCACCAGCAGCCTTTCAGGTACAACAGTAAAAAGGCCAACCAATGTTAATGGCTTATTGAGGGAATGCACACAAGCACAAGGATTACCCATGGAACTGTGTACAATAGAAACCTCTCAGAGATAGCACTGCACAATGTGAACTGTTTGACCCAGGTGACAGCAAAAGAACTTTCCTGCAAGTGGGGAGAAGATATAAAAGGGGGACAATGACATCATGAGGGTATCTCACTCTCCCTGCAACAACACACCTGGACACATCTGAGGGGTAAGGACTGAACTGTTGTAAGTGATGGTCCAAGAATAGAAGGAACTAGCCTGTGTATGAAAACCTGGGAAAGCCAAGGCAACTTGTGCCTTAAGAATCTGCCAGCCTGTTTATCACTCAGGGTGAGGATTTGCTCATTTATATCCTACCTATCTAGTGTGTTAAGCTCAGTTTGCGGTTTTGTTTGTTTACTAAGGTAATCTGCTTTGATCTGTTTGCTAATCACTTAAAATCTACCTTCTGTAGTCAATAAACTTGTTTTGTTTATTCTTAAACCCAGTTTGTGGAATTCATAATTGGTTGCAAAAATTGGAGAACACTTCAATCTCCCTGGACATTCAATAACAGATTTAAAAGTAGCCATCCTTCAACAAAAAAAACTTCAAAAACAGACTTCAAAGAGAAACTGCAGAGCTACAATTCATTTGCAAACTTAACACCATTAATTTGGGCTTGAATAGGGACTGGGAGTGGCTGGCTCACTACAAAAGCAATTTTCCCTCTCTTGGTATTGACACCTCCTCACCAATTATTGGGAGTGGACTACATCCACCCTGACTGAATTGGCCTTCAACACTAGTTCTCCACTTGTGAGGTAACTCCCTTCTCTTCATGTGCCAATATATATTTATGCCTGTATCTGCAATTTTCACTTCATACATCTGAAGAAGTGGGGTTTTTACCCACAAAAGCTTATG
Organism: Terrapene triunguis; assembly: GCF_002925995.2. Lineage (NCBI taxonomy): Eukaryota > Metazoa > Chordata > Testudines > Emydidae > Terrapene > Terrapene triunguis. The sequence continues at coordinate 182,095 of NW_020664695.1, read as the reverse complement.
CCCAAATAAATCTCTTAGTCTTTAAGATGCCACCGGACTTCTCGTTGTTTTCCTCCACACTTAGGGAAGGAGCAAATTTCATGAGCTTACGCTGCACAGTTTTCTGTGGAGTGAAAGACAATACAATTTTGGGTTTCCACCCCAGAAGGGGTGTGCATTTGAGCACTGGGCAATTCCCTACCTGCGTGTGTACTGGAGGAGGCTTGAGGGCCTGGCACAGCAGGACAGGGTGAGGGAGCCCAGGCTGGTGGAACGGGCAGGCTCAGTGGGACCCCAGTACTTCAGGTGGCACCCCAGAGTGGGGGCCAACCCGTCACAGTGGCTCAGGGAGCAGGGTCATGTGCACAGCTTTTTGCTCTGGGACACTGGTGGTGATTTTAAGTGTGTTGGCTGGAGGAAAGACCAGGTTGTTATTTTCGGATTGCTTATTTGAGGCAAGGGAAGTAGGGGCAGAAAAGCAGGAAAATGAGTGATAGTGCAACAGTTGCAAAATTGGAGCTCCGCAGATTGCAGGCAGCAGAAAACGGAAAAGAGCACAAAAGACGTATGGAATTACAGTTTCTGCAGATGGAGGCAGAAGCACCAGGCAAAAAGCTGAGAGACAAAGAAATGGAGGTCCAGAAGCAATCCATGGAGGAGAAGGAAAAAGTGAGACAGCATAAACTGGCCTTAATTGAGGGTATGTCTACACTACGAGGGTAATTCGATTTTACTTAAATCGAATATGTGGAATCGATATTGCAAAGTCGAACGGGTGTGTCCACACTAAGGACAGTAATTCGACTTTGTGAGTCCACACTAACAGGGCGAGCGTCGATATTGGAAGCGGTGCACTGTGGGCAGCTATCCCACAGTTCCCGCAGTCCCCGCTGCCCATCGGAATTCTGCGTCGAGCCGCCAATGCCTTCTGGGTAAAAAAAATGTGCCGTCATCCGTCCGTCACTAACGCCCTCCCTCCCTCCATGAAAGCGCCGGCGGGAAATCAGTTCGCGCACTTTTCTGGTCAGTGAGAGCGCGGACGCCACAGCACTGCGATCATGGATCACGCTGCGACCATCGCTGCACTTCTGGCCGTTCTCAACACCTCGCAGCTTATCATACACCTTTCCCTGAGGCAGATGCAGAGTAATCAGGCGAGGAGGCTACGACACCGCCGTGATGGCCTGAAGTCGGAGAGTAGCACAGAGCTGTCAGAAACCACGAGCCCCAGCGCCCAGGACATCACGGTGGCAATGGGTCATGTGGATATCGTGGAACGGCGATTCTGGGCCCGGGAAACAAGCACGGACTGGTGGGACCGTATAGTGCTTCAGGTCTGGGATGAATCCCAGTGGCTGCGAAACTTTCGCATGCGGAAGGGGACTTTCCTCGAACTTTGTGAGTTGCTGTCCCCTGCCCTGAAGCGCCAGAATACCAGGATGAGAGCAGCCCTCACAGTTGAGAAGCGAGTGGCCATAGCCCTCTGGAAGCTTGCAACGCCGGACAGCTACCGGTCAGTCGCGAACCACTTTGGTGTGGGCAAATCTACCGTGGGGGTTGTTGTCATGCAAGTAGCCAAGGCAATCGTGAAGGTACTGCTCCCAAAGGTAGTGACCCTGGGAAACGCGCAGGTCATCATAGATGGCTTTGCCGCGATGGGATTCCCAAACTGCGGTGGGGCTATCGATGGGACTCACATCCCTATCCTGGGACCGGACCACCAGGCCAGCCAGTACATCAATAGAAAGGGCTACTTTTCAATGGTGCTGCAAGCACTGGTGGACCATCGGGGACGGTTTACAAACATCTACGTCGGATGGCCGGGCAAGGTTCATGACGCTCGCGTGTTCAGGAACTCTGGTCTGTTTAGACGGCTGCAGGAAGGTATTTACTTCCCAGACCACAAAATAACTCTTGGGGATGTGGAGATGCCTACAGTCATCCTCGGGGACCCAGCCTACCCGCTAATGCCCTAGCTCATGAAGCCCTATACTGGCGCCCTGGACACAGAAAAAGAACTGTTCAACTACCGGCTGAGCAAGTGCAGAATGGTAGTGGAGTGTGCTTTTGGCCGTCTCAAAGGGAGATGGAGAAGCTTACTCACTCGCTGTGATCTCAGTGAAACCAATATCCCCATCGTTATTGCAGCTTGCTGTGTGCTCCACAATCTCTGTGAGAGCAAGGGGGAGACCTTTATGGCGGGGTGGGAGCTAGAGGCAAATAGCCTGGCTGCTGATTACGTCCAGCCAGACAGCCGGGCCATTAGAAGATCCCAGCGGGACGCCCTGTGCATCCGGGAGGCTTTGAAAGCTAGGTTCCTGAGTGAGCAGGGCAACCAGTGACTTTTCAGTTTGTGGACAGAAAAGCTGAACCTGCCCCCGTTTCTTTACCCAGTTCATTTTGACTATCCTCTCCAGTTACATACCCCCTTCACCCCCTTCCCCTTCCCAAAAAATAAAATCATTTCGATTTTGTTAATGAACACCGTTGTCTGTATTGCTGTTTTCGC
>NW_020664695.1:140564-179597 GCF_002925995.2 Terrapene triunguis | reverse complement strand
GAACATGTCTTCACGCGTCTTCTTCTTCCTCCGCCTAATCTGCGCTAGCCTCTGGGAGTGTGCTGACAGGCTGGGTTGGGAGACAGTCGCAGATGTGTCTGTGTGAATTGTAAAAAGGGAGTGAATTCCTGAGACAGATAAATGAAATTGTATACAAAGAACCTAGTCTTTCTCTGTGAACAAGACCATGCACTGCACCTCTCACATGCGCACTCAGGACAAGGTCGAATTTTCGGCCGTCGCCTTCAGTGCCTGTGGACTTGCGGAGGTCTTGGAGTGTTCAGAGAACTGTGGCTGGAGACCTGAACTTCTGGAGCGGGCAATAATGGTAAGCCGGAGACTTGTGGCTGCTTAAAACTCCAGCAGTAGCACTGGCCTCCTTTCACATTGAAAGCAATGCCAGTCTCTGCTGCCAGCAATCAGGACAGCATCAACTCTGCCCCTGTCCCACCCCCTCGCGGCTGTCCCAGGGAAAGATCCCTGTATGCTGCCCCTCTCCCTCCACCGCGTGGCTGTAAAGCAGTCCCAATACTAACATTCCCCTCCCTAATTCAAAGCAGGGCGTCATGAGCGACATCACCCTCCTGAGGATCCCGGACACCCAGAGAGAACGCATGCTGCGGGAAAGCATGCAGAAACCGGGGCCGTATGCCGCCATGCTATGTTGGGCCATGATCCCCAAGTACCTGATTGTGGCGTGGAGGGGACATGTCTGCTACCACGGAGGGCCCAGTAAGATCGCCCTACCCCGGAACCTCATAAACAGGCTTGAGATCTACCTCCACGAGACCTACGAGGAGTTCTCCTATGAGGATTTCTCGTCAATCCCCGGCCACATTGACCGGATTTTCGCCTAGGTGCACTGGGACTATGGAGTGGAGCGTCTTGGGCCTGGGAATCATGTAGTAACGGACATTGTGAAAATTTTTTAAAATACTTGGGACTAAATTGAGAAGAGCCTAAGACAGAGAAATCATGAAAACCCATTTGTTACCTTTGTAAATATTCCTGTTTTGCACCTGATTATTTTTTACTAGTTTACAGCACTTTTATAAACATACATTGTTAATAGTATAAATATTACCGTTCTGTTTTAAATAAATGTTTACATGTTTACAGCACTTACTGCTTGATCCTTCCCCTGATTCTGTGTCCGGGGTAAGGGATGGGGACGGTTGGTACGGGATCTCGGTAAGGGTGATGAAGAGCTCCTGGCTGTCGGGGAAATCAGCGGTGCCAGCGCTGTCGACTGCCTCGTCCTCCTCATCTCCTTCTTCATCTTCCCCGTCCGCTAACATGTCCGACGAGGAACCGGCCGCGGACAATATCCCATCCTCGGAGTCCACGGTCAGGGGTGGGGTAGTGGTGGCGGCCGCTCCCAGGATGGAATGCAGTGCCTCGTAGAAACGGGATGTGTGGGGCTGGGATCCGGAGCGTCCGTTAGCCTCTTTGGTTTTTTGGTAGCCTTGTCTCAGCTCCTTGATTTTCACGCGGCACTGCGTTGCATCCCGGCTGTAGCCTCTCTCTGCCATGGCTTTGGAGATCTTCTCGTAGATCTTAGCATTCCTTCTTTTGGAGCGCAGCTCTGAAAGCACGGACTCATCGCCCCACACTGCGATGAGATCCAAGACTTCCCGATCAGTCCATGCTGGGGCCCTCTTTCTATTAGATTGCACGGCCATCTCTGCTGGAGAGCTCTGCATAGTTGCCACTGCTGCTGAGCTCCCCTCGATGTCCAAACAGGAACTGAGATTCAAACTGCCCAGACAGGAAAATGAATTCAAATTTTCCCGGGGGTGTGGCTGGTCAGAGCATCCGAGCTCGGACTGCTGTCCAGAGCGTCAACAGAGTGGTGCACTGTGGGATAGCTCCCGGAGCTATTACCGTCGATTTCCATCCACACCTAGCCTAATTCGATATGGCCATGTCGAATTTAGCGCTACTCCTCTCGTTGGGGAGGATTACAGAAATCGATTTAAAGAGAGCTTTATGTCGAACTAAATGGCTTCCTGGTGTGGACGGGTGCAGGGTTAATTCGATATAACGGCGCTAAAGTCGACATAAAAGCCTAGTGTAGACCAGGCCTGAGAGGCAGAACCAGAACCCCACACCAGGGGGCCCCACCTCTCCCAAAACCCACAAATGGGAGCGATTGTGTCCTGTCTACAGTGCAACTGGGGACATTGCTGAATATTTCATCACCTCTGAGAGGCTGGGTGTGCTGCATGAGATTCCTGATGAGCACTTTGGTTGCAAAGCTGTCTGGGAGAGCTCTGGATATATTCAATAAGATGCCAGTGGGTGACACTTCCAATTATGGTAAATTCAAGAAAATAGTTTTAAAACAGTTTACGATTACTCCTGAAACCTGCAGAGTAAAATTTAGAAGCCTCAAGAGAGGGGGTGGAATGAGTAATGTGGCATATGTAAACCAAATCTGAGATTAACTGGCTAAGTAGGTAAGGGGGAAAGGTATTTCAGGCTTTGAAGAAATGTGTGATCTCGTTGCTCAGGAACAGTTCCTGAATATGTGTCGTGATGATGTAGAACAGTGTTTATGGGATAAGAGGGTAAAAACTGTCAAAGAACTTGCTACTTTTGTGGATGAATTTGAACAATCCCAAGCACCTATTATGAATAAATCACAGGCAGAGGGGAGTAAGTTTGGTGCGAAGCAAGGTCCCCGCTTTACCTCTGGGAAGAGGGAGGGTGGACGGGAGGTGGGGCACCCACCCCCAGAGCCCTTCCTCCCATACCCATCCCAAACCGCCCTTAAAAACAGGAGACCCTAGAAGGTGCTTCCACTGTAATTCTACAGAGCATCTGAGATATAACTGCCCCAAATTGAAGGAATAAGCCTTCTTTGACCCATATTGGCTCAGTGGTCCTCAGCCCCGAGGCCCTGGAGCCAATTTGTGACTCCGCTATTCAGTGGCTGCAGGGGCCAGTGCAGACCTTGGCACAGGCCGAAGAAGTTCTGAAGCCAGCCAGAGTTACATCACTATGACAATGGCCCCCAGGTGTCTTGCCCAGTGTGCAGAGTGTCAGAGGCCCAGCTTTACACTGCCCACGTCCCTCTGTCCCCCGCCCTCACCCCCACCCCATTCCCAGCCCGCTCAGGAACACGCCTTGTGCCTGCACCTGCTGGGGAGGAGGCACAAGAGGCTCCTGTGCTGGAGGGATCCCTCACCGTGGGGGAGGGGCTTTCTCCTTCCTTGCAGCCCATTTGGACCAGACTAGCTGCCATAGGGGACCAGAGCCCAGTGATGGGCTGGGTCCAGCTCTAACAAATGGCCTTTAATTTACAATCCTGTCCTTTAGGCACCTGAGTCCTGGTTCTCAGTGGGTTTGGGCACCTGCTGCTCCCACTGACTCCACCTGCAGCTGTGGAGGCTGCACAGCTCTGGAGCACCTGCCCTGCAGCTCTCTAGTTGGGAGAGAGAAACTCAGGTGCCCCAAATTAAACCATTTTGCTAAATTGGGGCCTTAATATTGTGACCTTTGGTAAGTCATGAATTAATGGGAGACGTCCTGATGTCTAGGCCCCTGCTACATTTGTCTACTTTCCACTAGTTGTTATGTTCAGAATTGAGAATTGGTACAAGGGTTTGACTGAGATTATGCGTTTATACTGACTGACTTGGCTTTGGCCTGGTTATCCGTTTGCTTGACATAAGGGAAATGTTGCCTTAAAAGACCTTGTTATTAAGTGATGTGTTCATAAGTTGCTATGTGAGACAAAGAGATGTTTTGACCACACAATGTGTTTAAAGACAACAGACACCCAAAATGTAGTGCCAAGGACCAGTTAGCAAAGTCCAAAAATCCCCATACAGAGACAAGAGTCAAAGTGAGCTGTTCATAATCGGTGGTAATAAACCAATCAGAAAAGAGCATAATAACATGGAACTGGCTGGGATAGCAAAAGCCCTGAAAATTAAAAAGTTCATGCATGAGTATCCTATGAGCTATATAAGATACTTAATAGTCATAACGCTCATAGAGGATTGGAAAAGAACTAATAAATATATTCGTTGGATGTGTATATATGTCAGTCATTGTAAGGGTAATGACCGCTTCATAGGAGAAATCCACCGTGACGCATCTATGTCCCAGGAGAAGGCAACTGGCCAGTACGTCTTTCGGTATGTCTGTCATTTCTTACTTTCATAGTAATTGAAGGCATCCTTTTGGTACAAACAAAGGTTTCAGTTAATGAACCTGAGTGACTTGGACTCCAAGTGTGTGGCATTCTCATCCAACAATTAAAGAGAAGCATAATCTAATTATGAACCAATTGGCCAGAGTCATTCTCCTCCAACAATCTCAGAGGCTCATCCCAATTTCCCATTCTAGATCCCTTCTAGGTACCTTTGAACTTCCTCAGAGTCTCCATTAGAGCAACAGTTTTCTGGGAGAAATCACTGAGTCTGTTATCCTGTTTAGGAGAAATCTCCACTGGCTGCTGGAACTTCCCTTTCACGCACCTGGACAGAAACAATGTCACATGGTTATATTTCATTTAGTGACTCATTATAAGTTCTTGCTAGTGAGATGCTGCTCTAATAGGCTGGGAGTTAGAGTTCCTGGTAACCAGGGACCCAGCAGTGACAGGCCCATATTCCATCCCCACAATCCTGAGGAAGTCAGCCCCTAGGGATGTGACATCTCTGGACAATACTTGACGTCAGTCTTCCCCACTGTATGGGAAATTCCAGAGTCTTCTGTAGAAGGGTGAAAACCTCAGGATTAAGTTTATTAGAGAGATTTGTATCCAACATGTGACCTTCCCCACACATTTTGCTGTAGAGCCCCTGTGAGATGCAGTGCTAATATCATCTCCAAACTCTTTCCCAGCATTGTGAAGTGTGAGGGGGAGTGAGAGAGAGAAACGTACCTGCTCAGGGTGCTTCTGACATCGTAGAAGAGAGAGAGAGAGAGAGAGAGTATTTCAGTCCCACCTGACACACACTTAACATTCCCAAGAAGGGATTTTGCAAATATGGGGAAAAGAGGCTCTGCCCTGGCTCCAGGGCCACATGTTCGCTGAGCTTATGGGGCTTTTCCATCTCTAATATCTCTGTCTGTCACTCTGCAGTGTACAATAGTAATTCACATGTCAGGAATGCACATGCTGAGTTACACTGAGATCTCTGACTGCTGGACCCCAGTGCTTATAATTTAGCAGCTGTCCTGTCCCTGTGTGGGGATCCTGGATGTTTCTCATTCAGTCTCACCTGCAGGAATTCACTCACTGGCTTCTGACACTTCCCCTCCAGCTCACTGATCAGCTCACTGAGACAGGAAATCTGCTCGGAGAGTTTAGTGGCATTTTCATTTTGTATTTCCTCAATCTCCTTGTCCAACGTTTCCGGCTGGGCCAGCAGGAGCCGCTCTTGTTCCTCCAGGAAGTGCCGCAGTTGCTGAAATTCAGACACAATCTTCTGCCTCTCGGTTTGTGTCTTTCTCTGTAAACAAAAATAGGAAAAGGGCTGGTCAGAATATGGCTGAAACCTGGGGTCCCTTCACAGAGTGCTGAGCAGGGCTGGATTACCCAATAGACAGACTAAGCATGTGCTTAGGGCACCAGCAAAGCAGGGGGCACCAAAAAAAATGAGATTTTTTTTTTTGAAAAAATTTGATATTTGATCTTTCAAAAAAAGCATTGAAGTAGTCATCATGGGAAAAATCAGAACTTTCTTAGATTTCCTTACACTCCATTACACGCTCTTCCTCCATTTTTCTGTTCTCTTTTCATTACTTATCCTCACCTAAACCAGGGGGGCTTCCTACTAACGTAGATCAAAATAATGCGAGGAAATCAGATCCTGTCATGTATTGCAATAAATTTATGTTTTATTATTGATATAGTCTTCTGAGTTATATGTACTTGATTCATTTTTTTCTTCATAATATTATATGTACATTGTGTAATTTGTTTTTGTTTTTTTAAGTTCACATGACTGAGATAATGGGCAGGATGGAACGTAACCAACTGAGTGGAGCACAGAAACGTAAACTGGCGGAAGAAAAAAAACAAAAAACTAGTGAAATTTTCCAAAACCTTCCAAAGCTGACATCATTTTTCAAAGCGAATCCATCAGAAGCAACATCTTCTCTCAGTAGCACAGACATCGTTCCAAAACCTGTAGGTGTTTCAGAGACTGACCCTTCTTTTATTGGTGAAACTAACACCATTCCAGAACATGTGGATGTGTCAGAGACTGTAACTGATCATCCTACTCCTGGTGGTAAAGCAGACATTGTTCTAGAAGGTGTGGATGTGTCAGAGACTGAACCTGCTCATGCTGTAAATAATAGAAAAGATCCTGGTATGTGGGTTGATTTCAGTACTGATGATGTAGCTTACTGGATAGATCCTGGACCAAATGACTGTCAACACCACACTGGGCCAATTGAGAAATCACGTTGAACTTTTACCAATGGCAAACAAACAAGATATTGTCCACAAAAAATATTTTTCGGCATGAAAGTGAATGATGGGAAATATACTCGAAAATGGCTACTGTATTCACCATCAACAGGGTCTGTGTACTGTTTTGTTTGCAAACTTTTTGCATATAAACCTTCAACATCCCGGTTTGCTGCAGATGGATTTAGTGACTGGCAGAATACTATTTTAATTGAACAACATGAAAATAGCACCACTCAGGGATTCAATGTTGACATATTTAAATCGAAGACAAGGCTTTGGATTGACACAAAAATTGGAAGAACAAATTAAAGGGGAGCGCGAATACTGGCAACATGTCTTGCAGCATGTTATAGCTGTTATTCAAACATTAGCTGAACATGGTCTGCCTTTCCAGGGATCAAATGACACATTTGGATCATTGCAGAATGGAAATTTCTTGGGATTGTTGGAGCTTGTGGCTCAGTTTGACCCATTTTTAGCAGGCCATATCGCAAAATATGGGAATGCTGGCAAAGGTAACCCATCATACTTATCCAAGACAATATGTGATGAACTCATTGGTCTAATGAGTGACAAAGTTCATTCAGCTATTGTGGATGAAATAAGTACTGCTGGGTACTTCAGTTTATCTGTCGACTCTACACCTGATCTTTCACATATTGATCAATTGAGTATTGTACTAAGATATGTGTCTCCCACAGATGGAAAACCAGTTTAACGATTTATAACATTCCTCAATTTGAAAAGCCACACTGGTGAAGAAATGGCAAATCAAGTACTGCATTATCTGTGCCAAGTTTGCAAAATAGATTTCTCAAAGTGCAGAGGTCAATCTTATGACAACACTGCCAACATGTCAGGGTGTTATCAAGGAATGCAGAAGAAGCTTTTAGAACAGAACAAATATGCCATATTCATACCATGTGCTGCACACTCTCTCAATCTTGTTGGCCGCAGTGCTGTTGATTGTTGTCCTGTGGCAGTAAGGTTTTTCTCAACAGTCCAGTTACTTTATACATTTTTCTCTGCCTCAACACACCGATGGGCAGTTCTTAAAACATATTTGAACAATGATCGTGTGTTGAAATCTCTTTCTAATACTCACTGAGAGGCACATGCAGTGGCAACAAGTGCAATTCTGGAGTCCTTCTCAAAGATTGTGGATGCATTAGAAAGTATAGCTGAAGACCAATCACAAAAGGGAGAAACTATATGAGAGGCAGAAAACATTGCAAACAAGATGCAAGAACTAGAGTTTGTATTCATGTTGACCATGTGGAATGAAATTTTACAAAACTTTTACCACACAAGTCAAGCTCTTCAAGAAAAAGAATTGGATTTGAAAACATGTGCAGACCTCTGTCAATCATTAGCAGACCACTTACACACTTTGAGGAATGATTTCGAAAGATTTGCCTGATACTAATTACAAAGAAGCCCAGTCCCGCAAGCGAATCAGGAAAAAACATGCAAATGATAGCAGTGCAACAGAAACAACGTTGAATCCTAGAGACAGTTTTCGCGTATCTACTTACTACGCTATAATTGATACACTTGAAGCTCATATGAAGAGGAGAAGTGAGATTTTCTTTTCTAAACAATATGGACTTATCTGACAAACAATATTCACAAGGTTCCCAAAAGCTAGTTGACTCATACCCTGTTGACTTGAACATGAAGCTCTGTGGAGAAGTACGGCAGTTCCACTGTTATATGCGCGCAAAGTTTAATGAAACAGGAAAAATGAAATTCAGTCACATTGATTTTCATGACACAATATTGAAAGACGGAATACAATGTGTATTTCCAAATGTAGAGATCGCACTACATATTTTTCTAACATTGATGATTACTAACTGCTCTGCAGAATGCTCTTTTTCTTAGCTGAAAAGAATAACAAACCCTCAGAGAACAACAATGTGTCAGGACAGACTTGATTCACTTTCCCTATTGTGTATGGAAGCGGACATGCTTTGTCGAGTCAGCTTCGATGAATTTATCCAGAATTTTGCAATCAGAAAATCTAGAAAGAAGCTATTTTAATTTCAGCATACATGTAAGTTTTGTGTCATTTCGAAAAATAAAATTTTATTTTACGGTATAGTATTGTTTTTATTTTGAATTACATATGGGGGGGGGCACCATAACCTTTTCAGAGCTTAGGGCCTCTAAAGGTCTTAATCCGGCCCTGGTGCTGAGTGTGCAGGAGGGAGAATTTCTTTGTAAATTCTAAATCACCTGACACTGAACAATATCCTGTGGTTACTAGAGAGAGGGTTTTCTCACACCTTTCAACGTTTCCATGTCTGACATGGATAGTGCATTATCGAGAGCCTCAGAGACGCAGATCCAAAGCAGTAGGAGGCAGGACTCAGCACTAGAGCTGGGGGACATTTTCTGCACTAACATTTTTTTCCAGGGAAAATACAGATTTATCAACATTGAAATGTTTTATGAATTCCTGTCAATGTCACCAGTTGTTTTGTGACAAAAATAAATAAATGAAAAATCAAAACATTTTCTTGTTCTTTTTTCCCCCAGGATTTTATAATGGTCTAAACGGAAACAAAACATCGTTGATTCAACCCATTTTTTTTTAATAGCCAGCCAGTGAAAAAGTTCTGGTATTTGCTGAGCCCTACTCAGACCCACGTTAACAGAGATATGTGGGGAGAAAAAAAAACAAATGAAACTACAACACACAAAACTGCAGACTCAGGCAGAGACCTCTGCATTGGATACATTCAGTTCACATTGGGAAAAATTTTATTACAGCCACAAAAGCTGGAAATTAAATCATTAATAGAAATGAAAATTTAGAATCCGAAGAGGATCATGTTGCCCTTTTCTAGGGAGAGGATTTTTCGGGCCCTCTGTATGGATGTGTGCACAGGTACACATTCACACGCACACCACACCGTATTTAAGGATCATGAAGCAGCAGACAAATGTTCACATTCCCAAAGGCCACAAAGCAATCATTCACAAGAGTGACATGTGAAGGAAGTAACCTGTAAAAGATAAACTGTAACTAAAGAAAAAAGACCCGGAGTACTTGTGGCACCTTAGAGACTAACAAATTTATTTCAGCATAAGCTTTCGTGGGCTACAGCTCACTTCTTCGGATGCATAGAAACGAACACACAGACAGAAGATATTTATACATACAGAGAACATGAAAAGGTGGAAGTACGCATACCGACTGTAAGAGGCCAATCAATTGAGATGAGCTATCAGTAGCAGAAGAAAAAAAACCTTTGAAGTGATAATCGAGATGACCCATAGAAGGTATGAGGAGAATTTAACATGGGGGGGGGAAAATCAATTAGTGTAATGACCCAACCATTCCCAGTCTCTGTTTCAACCTAAGTTAATTGTATCTAATTTGCATATTAATTCGAGTTCAGCAGTCTCTCTCTAGAGTCTGTTTTTGAAGTTTACTGAAAGAGTAACTAAAGAGAAACTGACTTAAGAAATAAGGAGGATGTGAGCTGTAATGAAAATAAGAAAATCAACATCTCTGGACAGCACCCTCAGGCATACAAGGTGAATGACAAGAATGGAGAAATTGTCAGAGCACAAAAAGACTGTAAGCCAGAAAGGAGCGGAGAGATAGAACCCAACACGTCACACCCAGGAATACGTGGCTTTATTTAAACTGGAACTCAGAACAGTAAACAAAGCTCGCACAACAGGATTCATCAAGACAAAACTAAATATCCTCCAAACTCTGGGCTGACAGAGGCAGAGAACTGTGAAATGAGGAGTGAACGTGTAACAGTGCGGGTTTGTTCTAATGGGTTGGATTTTCTAATTCAAAATTCTGTTATTTCATTCATGTTAATTGTTACGTATGCAGTGAGTTTAATTAAGGTAACAGTAGTTAATATGCAGTAGATAAGAATCGTGGTTTACATTAGTTTATGGCCGTGGTTTTCAACCTGTGGTCCGCAGAGCCAGACAATGTCTAAGAGGTTCGCAAAAGACTAAGGCCTGGTCCACACTACCCCCCCACTTCGGACTAAGGTACGCAAATTCAGCTACGTTAATAACGTAGCTGAATTCGAAGTACCTTAGTCCGAACTTACCGCGGGTCCAGACGCGGCAGGAAGGCTCCTCCGTCGATGCCGCGTACTCCTCTCGCCGAGCTGGAGTACCGGCGTCGACGGCGAGCACTTCCGGGATCGATCCCAGAACATCGATTGCCTGCCGCCGGACCCTCCGGTAAGTGTAGACTTACCCTTAGACTGAAAACTGACTGAACAGAAATTAACTATACACACAATGGATTTTCACAGGAGTCCACAACTCCATTTGAAATTTGCAAATGCAAAAAGGTTGATAACCACTCATTTATGGTGTAAGCCTAAGTAGTAATTCCTGCGAATTTATTTCTGCTTTACCCCCAACTGATTTCTGCTTTACCCCCAATTGATTGAGATAAAACATAATTTGGCCTCTAGATTGCCCCGGCCTCCCCTTATTGCTCTGATTCAGAACGCCCCTCCATCCGGCTCCTTACAACTGCAGGTTAATAATGATGGGCACCTACTAGATATTCCTGTTTTCTCTTCTCTCCGCTCACTTTACATCCCAGCAGCTTTTCTCTCTCTTCCCTCAGAGTCTTCAAATGGGCCTGAATCTTTTCCTGAAGAAACAGAAAATGATTTGAGTGGTGTTATTTTTAGTTTTAGGAGTGGGGGGAGCGGGCGGGCTTTTCCAACACAAACACTCCAGAGATGACTGGAGAATCCAGTAGGTTTATGATATCAGAGATATTAAGGAAGTGGAGTCATAGTAATAGACACTGGGAGTGTTTTATTTTCAGACTCTTTGAAGTTGTTTGATCTTATTACTCCATTGATTTACACCAACAGGAAACTGGCATCACATACTTGGACCTGGCGAGTGGTGTGTGTCGGGGGGGTGTCACAACCTCAGGGGTTCCTCTGGGGAAGGCAGATCAGCACTGCATGTTGCTAACGCTGTTGCAAGCATTGTAAAGCATTTTGGGGAAGGTCAAAGGTGTGAGTGTAGAGTGGAAGATTCCTTTGCAGGCTGCGAGAGGCCAAAGGAGGAAGGAAAAAGAGAGCAGAGAACGGATTAACTGAACACTGCAGCTAGCAAGCTCAGTTGGACAATAAAACGCTGGCCCCAGTCCAAGGTCACAGTGCTAAGTGAGAAGTTTATCTCTCACCCAGCCACAGCCAGCCATAAAAAAAAGAAAAAGTACACTGAACCAGGGCTGCAAAAATAAAAAACACAGGCGAAACAACTAGGGGCGGGGGAGCAGAGCTTCGCGTCCTTTTGGGAAAGTGAGGAAGACCACAGAAAGCCGGTTTGGACTGGCACAAAGAGCACCAGGAACAGAGGTCACAAAATGGAACACCCCCAAGGGAACCCAGGACTTAAAACCCTCCTAAGAGCTGGAGCAATTCGGAGATCACAGCGGACCCTGGATGACCTGTGCACACAGGACAGAACTCCCATCCACCCTTCCCCCTCTTCTTCTTACGTTACACCCAGGGCTGGCCAGCCTCAGGTAGTAAGTGTGTGAGTATAAAAGTGGGTTAGGGCTTGGGGCACTAATGTTTTCTTCCTTCCTCTAAGTAACATGGGGGGCACCCATGTCTCACCACCGTTATTTTATTATTTTATTAATAAAGCTTCACAACTTAGACACTTGGTGTGTTCTGTCATCTCCTCCCAAACAATCATGTGGCCTCAGCCTAATCACCTGATGCCTCAAGCAAATTGGTAACAAAAATCTGTCACAGGGGGAGTTCGCGGGGGAGGGGGATGGAGGAAAGAAGGAACATGGTGAGCGGGGGGCCTCACGAGAGAGGAGGTGGAGGAGAGGAGGGACGCAGCGAGCGGCGGGGACCTCCAGAGAGGGGGCGTGGAGTGGAGGAGGCCTCAGGGAAGGGGCAGAGCAGGGATGGGAAGAAGTGGAACGCAAGTGGTGCCACCATGGCCCAAGCGTCCAGCAGCGGGTTGGTGGTGGCTGCGCCAGGGGAGGCTTAGGCTTAGCCTCCCCTAGCCTATTATACCTACTGACTATGGGAGACTTGGCTGTAGACTCCTCCTAGTGCCTGCTGCTACACAAGCACCTAAAACATTCCCCATAGAAAAGTGCGGGCACCTAAGTCTGCACCAGAAAAAATGGACAGCTTTGAAATTTGGAATGGTGGCCACCCATGATGACCTAAGTATCGCGATTGCCAATGTATGCAAACACAACCCTCTTTAGGTGTCCCCCACTCCCACCCCCAGTTGTTTCTTTATCCACCTGCTGCAGAACATCTTAGACTCTGACTGTGAGCTCTCTTTGCCTGACTTGTCTGTACGGTGCCTCGCACAATGGGGCCCTAATCCCTCACTGGGGCTCAGAGGTGCTACTGTAATAGAAATCAGTACATTCTATTGATTACGAATTATTATTATTGTTATTAATGTCAACATGGAAACTTTATGGGCACTGAAATCTACTGCCAAAATTTCCAAACTGAAATTTTCAGGACTGGGACTCTCTCCCCGTGGGCTCAGGAGATGTGAAAGAGGGATGATGCTGGTCACAGGGTGGCTGGCCCTATAAAGGTGGAGGGGTCTCTGCCCCACCTGTGATATAGCCAGTTCTCCTCCGCAGGTGGGGAAAATGGAGGAGTGGTGGCCGGGGGGATCATGTGATTCAATCAGGCCTGGGGCTGGCAAAACAGAGGCCTATGGAGAGCCAGAGGTAGGAGGCCTGTGGAGAAGGCAGAGGAGGCCTTGGTGCTTCCGTGGGGGATAAGGCTGAACTCCAGACTGAAGTCCTGCAAGTCACTACTGAGAGAGCAGGGGTGTTACTGGCCACAAAAAGCCACTGTGGATTTTTTCTGGGAACCTCAGAGGGAAACTGAGGCAGGAGGGAGCACTCTGGAGGCAATGACCCTGCTACATGCCACAAGGCTAATGGCATTTTGGGCTGTATAAGTAGGGGCATTGCCAGCAGATCGAGGGGCGTGATCATTCCCCTCTATTCTGAATTGGTGAGGCCTCATCTAGAGTACTGTGTCCAGTTTTGGGCCCCACACTACAAGAAGGATGTGGAAAAATTGGAAAGTGTCCAGCGGAGGGCAACAAAAATGATTAGGGGGCTGGAGCACATGACTTATGAGGGGAGGCTGAGGGAACTGGGATTGTTTAGTCTGCAGAAGAGAAGAATGAGGGGGGATTTGATAGCTGCTTTCAACTACCTAAAAGGGGGTTCCAGAGAGGATGGATCTAGACTGTTCTCAGTGGCACCAGAAGTCAGAACAAGGAGTAATGGTCTCAAGTTGCAGTGGGGGAGGTTTAGGTTGGATATTAGGAAAAACTTTTTCACTAGGAGGGTGGTGAAGCACTGGAATGGGTTACCTAGGGAGGTGGTGGAATCTCCTTCCTTGGAGGTTTTTAAGGCCCGGCTTGACAAAGCCCTGGCTGGGATGATTTAGTTGGGAATTGGTCCTGCTTTGAGCGGGGGTTGGACTAGATGACCTCCTGAGGTCCCTTCCAACCCTGATATTCTATGATTTTATGATTGCTCTGCTGCCCCCTCCAACCCAGTCCCTGCTTCCCGCATCAGACAGATTTGCTAGGCTCTGCAGGATGGGAGCTCCACTCCAGTCCCCTCCTACGTCTCATGAGGGAGCAGCGCAGCTCCCTCGGTTCCTGCCTGGGTGAGGAGCTCTGCAGGAAAATGATGAAGGGGATGTGGGCCAAGAGGGTAGCCCCAGCTACATCCTTCTGCTCCCTCAGCCCCAAGGACAAGAGCAGCACAGACATGGTGTTAATAGCTTTGGGAGATGATGGAAGTGGGGAAGGGCAGAGAAGGGGGGTCACTGCCCAGGACTCCACATACGGGGAGCAGGAGGAGTGGGGTGCAGGTTACTCACTCCCCCCACACTCCAGCATGTTAGCCTTAGCATATTTCTTTAAGGCCACACTTCTCCACCTGCACAAGCCTTTGGAGGATTCCCAGTTGCTGGGAAGCTACTTAGGCCTGAATTCTCTTGTTCCTCTCCAGTGCAGGCTCACTGTCTGGGGCTCAGGAAAACCCTAACGCTTGGGGAAGGTGAGTTTCCCAAGGCCTTATCTGGCTGTAAAAATAACATTTGGTCATTTCATACCTTGAATTCTTCAGCAGCTTCCTCTCCAGGAATGACGGTGTGATCTCTGTGCTCCTTGGATCTGTCACACACTAGGCATATCGGGATTTCATCCTCTTTGCAGAACAGTTTTAGAGGCTCCTTGTGTTTCTCACACAGTCTCTTTGTTTCTGGTTCTTTCCCTATCTGCAACCTGAGTTCTCTGGCTGCTTCCACAATATTCCTGAGCTGCCTGTTCAGCCTGAGGTTCCTCTGGGGAAAGAGCTTTCCGCATTCCGGGCAGGAGACATCTGTATCGAATCCCCCCCAGCACTGGGTGATGCAGGCTCGGCAGAAGCTGTGATCACAGTCTAGAGACACCGGATCTTTAAAATACTCCAGACAGAGGGTACAGGTGATTTCATCCTGGAGAGTTTTTGCTGGATGTGCAGCAGCCATGGCTTCTAGTGCAGGAAAGAGACCAGAGAGGAGTTTAGTTTCACTTCCTTCTGCTCAGAATGGGCTGGCTGAACTTTGCCTAGTCATTAGGCATTTCCTTTCTGGGTGCGGATTCCTGTTGTTTGTTTTTTGTTGACTGTAAAGAACCTTTGAATGAAGTGTGATGAGCAGGGCCCTACCAAATTCTCCACTGTGAAAAACGCCTCACGGAATGTGAAATCTGATCTCCCCCATGCAATCTGTCTATTGTTGGGGAGAGGCAGAGCTGGGGGCACCCCAGCTTGGGGCTCCTACCATGTGCCGGGTGCATGTCCCGGCCCAGTCTGGGGAGGGATGGGTCTTTATATTCCCCTGCAGGAGCTGCTTCTGAAGTCGGCTCAGACTCACCTCTGAGAACCTCTCCCGGCTGCAGGAAGCTCTGGGGCTGCTGGTTCGGAACCCAGCTCTGAAGGCAGTGTACAAGTGAAGGTGGCTGTCAGCCCCTGACCAGGGCAGAGAGGCTGTGGCCCCAGCTGTCAGTCCCCAACCCGGGTGGAAGGCTGCCAGGAACAGTCTCCCCCCTCCCCCACCCCCTCGATACCCTGCCACCCTGATTTCTGCCCTGCTGCTGGTGGTGTTGCTGGTTCTGGCTTTAGAACTGGGTGCCTGGCCAGCAGCCACTGTTCTCCGGCCACCCAGCTCTCAAGACGAAGCCCCTGCCAGCAGCAGTATAGAAGTAAGGGTAGCAATCCCACAACTCCCCTACAATAGCCTTGTGACCACCACCACCACACACACACACACAAAACCCTCTTTTGGGTAGGGACCCCTCACAATTACACCACCATAAAAACTTCAATGGTAAACACCTGAAACCATGAAATTTACTATTTAAAAAATCCTATGACCATGAAATTCACCAAAATGGACCCTGAATGTGGTAAGGACCTAGTGATGAGTCCAAATTGACACTAACTCCTCCAAAATGTTGCAGATACCCCACTGCCCTGCAGCCTGCCCTGTCCTTTAGTCACTCACTTGTAAAAATTAGAGCAGGAACTAGCACCCAGGGGATTCTTGGTCCTGTGCTCAGGTCGCTACAGCACAATTCCTCCTGAACGGAGCACAGACTCTGCTTAGCCACAGGCCCAAGGGAAGGGGAGATGGGAGAACTGTAGGTACCGCCGGAATGTGCTAGAAACTCCTCAGTAGTTACAGGATCCCTGGCAGTTACACTCTGTCCAGAAGTTATCTTGTTAGTGAAGTCTTTCAACTTTTATTCTAAGCAATAAATGGTCTCATCTGAGTGTCCGGGTCCATCTGCGCTCAGTGATTTTACCTCTAATGACTTTAATCAGCAGGTGAATGCCCCCTTTGTACTGCAGCTGGTGCGGTGAGTGTGAAAGAGCAAAGATTGTATTCAGAGTGATCCTGTGACGGTCCTGGTAGGAAGGGGAAATACCAGCCTTTGTTATAGAAACACTAATTTGTGGATGTTTTTACCATATGTTCTACTTCTCCCAGCCTCAGAGCAGGTGCAACACAGGCCATGGCAGCGAATCTGTTCCCTCAAAGGTCCTGTTCATATTCTTCAACTCTGTCTTGGAGAGACCAGCTCTGGGGATAAAAGGGGAATTGAGTCTCTATGGCCAATTTCCTCCTTGGCTTCCATGCTCTGAGGGACAGCAGGTTCCCAGGTGAAGTGCTGTAGAAATCTGACAACTAGGAACTAGACTGAGACACCAACTCCCTCCTCCTCAGCTCATTCCACACAGGTCTCCAAACAGTCCTCAGGTGGGAAATACTCTTGAGCACTGCTGCCCTGGGCTGACTGGTAACCAGGCCCCAGCAATGACAGGCCCATATTCCATCCCCACTATCCTGAGGCAGCCAGTCCCCCAGGGATGTGACATCTCTAGGAAATACTTGAGGTCAGTCCTTCCCACTGAATGGATAATTCCACACTCTTCTATAAAATGGTGAGAACCTCAGAATGAAGTTTATCATAGAGATTTGTATCCAAAATGTGATCTTCCCCACACATTTTACTATAGAGCCCTGGGGAGACGTGGTGCTAACATCATCTCCTAGTATCAGGGGGTAGCCGTGTTAGTCTGTATCCACAAAAACAACAAAGAATCCGGTGGCACCTTAAAGACTAAGATTTATTTGGTCATAAGCTTTCGTGGGTAAAAAACCCTCTTCTTTAGATGCATGTAACTTTCTGTAACTTTCACTCCATGCATCTGAAGAAGTGAGGTTTTTTACCCACGAAAGCTTATGCCCAAATAAATCTGTTAGTCTTTAAGGTGCCACCGGACTCCTTGTTATCATCTCCTAGCTCTTTCCCAGCATTGTGAAGTATGAGGGGGAGTGAGAGAGCCACGTACCTGCTCGAGATGCTTCTGACATCCTAGAGGAGAGAGAGAGAGAGAGAGAAAGAGAGAGAGAGAGAGAGAGAGAGAATTTCAGTCCCACGTGACACACACTTCGAATTCCAAAGAAGGGATTTATCAGGTATGGGGAAAAGAGGTCCTGCCCTGGACCCAGGGCCGTGGATTCGCTGAGCTAATGGGGTTTTTGCATCTCTAATATCAATGTGTCTGTGAGTCTGTTTCCCCATGTTAAGTATCCTCACACCTTCTTGTCAAACTGTCTGAAGTGGGCTGTAGCCCATGAAAGCTTATGCTCAAATAAATTCGTTAGTCTCTAAGGTGCCACAAGTACTCCTGTTCTTTTTGCGGATACAGACTAACACAGCTGCTACTCCGAAACCTGTCAAAGAATAATGGTCATTCACATTTCAGGAACGCACACACTGAGTTACACTGTGATCTCTGACTGCTGGACTGCCGTGCCCATGTTTTAGGAGCAGTCCTGTCCTTATGGTGGGATCTGGAGTATTTCTAACTCACTCTCACTTGCAGGAATTCACTCGCTGGCTTCTGCCACTTCCCCACCATCTCACTGGTCAGCTCACTGAGACGGGAAATCTCCTCGGAGAGTTTAGTGATATTTTTATTCTGTATCTTCACAATCTCCTTGTCCAGCTTCTCCAGCTGGGCCAGCAAGAGTCACTCTTGTTCCTCCAGGAACCGCTGCAGTTGCTGAAATTCAGACACAATCTTCTGCCTCTCGGTTTGTGTCTTTCTGCTTTACCCCCAAGTGATTGAGATAAAACCAAGGCTCTGTCTACGCTGCCAAGCTTTAATTAAACCACTGTTGCATACCCACACTAGCTCCTTGTGTCGCTGGAGCCCATCCACACTAGCAACTCTTGCATCGACACAGAGAGCAGGGCACTGTGGTAACTATCCCACTGTACAACTGGCCGCGGGATGCTTTGAGAAGGATTTGCAATGCCCCATGGGGCAGGTACAGGTTTCTCAATCCCAGTATTCCAGGGCATCCTACTAGATGGCCAGCCGCTTTTCAACTGAAGTGTTGCGGGGGAGAGTGTGTGACAGGGAGCATGTGTGTATGAGGCGGGGGGAGACAGACAGTGTGTGTTGGGGGAGGGTGACTGTGTGGACATGCTATCTCTTAAGTTCAGACAGCCACTGGAAGCAACCTGTCCTGATGCAGGGGGAGAGGAAACCCCGACAGCAGCCTCCACCTCCCTCCCTGGCTCTGTGCAGAACAGAGTCTCTCTCTCACATCCACCCCTGCCTACCTGCCTCTGTGCTCCTATTGTGGGACGCAGCAGCAGCATTCCACGTTAATGATTTGGGTTTTGTTTCCCAGCTTTGAAAGGGGAGAGGCGCAGGCCTGCTGAGTTCCAAACAATGAGCAGACGGTCACTGCAGGCCTTCTGGGACACCCCCGGAGGCCAATGACGAGGTGTTTACACCAGCACTTTGGCGATAAAACCTTTGTGCCAAAAGCCTTCTCCGTCCTGTGGAGGTGGTTTTCTTACAGCGCTGCAACTGAGGCGTTTCGTGGCAAAAAGTGACTTTGCAGTGTGTGCACCTCCGCTGTGTCAGCGCCAACAGCTGGCTTTTGGCGGAAAAACTTGGCAGTTTAGACCAGGCCATCATTCGATCTGTAGGTTGCCCCTGCCTCTCCTTATTGCTCTGATTCACAACGCCCCTCCATCGGGCTCCTTACAAACGAGGTTAATTATGATGGGCACTTATCAGGTATTCCTGGCTTCGCTTCTCTCCACTCAGGCTGTGTCTACACTGCCACTTTCAGCGCTAAAACTTTAGTCGTTCGGGGTGTGAAAAAACACCTCCCTGAGTGACAAAAGTTTTAGCGCTGAAAAGCTCCAGTATAGACAGCGCTTTACACTGGGAGCCACGCTCCCGGCAATAAAGCTACCAGCCCTCGTTCAGGGTGGTTATTTTTCATCGCCAGGAGAGTTCTCCCCCGCGATAAAGCATGACTATACTGCCCACGTCACAGCACTGCCATGGCTGGGGGAAGAGGTGGGGCTCAGGAGGGAGGTACAGGGAGTAGGAGTGAAGAAAATGCAGGGATTAGGGGCACAGGAGGGGAGTGCATGGATTGGGGTGAAGGGGGCACAGTGCACAGCTTGGGGGGAAGGGAGGGTGGGAAGCCCATGAGGGCACCAGGGGCAATGTGGGAGGGACACTAAATGCAAGTTCACCAGTGTGCCATTTTCCCTAAAGCCGACCCTGACTGGGGAGACCATACTATAAACACCGCTGCTGTGGGAGTGGGGATTGAGTGGTTCCATTTGATATATATTTTAGTTTTTGTTTTTTAATAGTTTATTTGATTATCACAGTAATTAAAACCATTATAATCTGTTGATTGTCGGGCGATGTGCCATAAAATCCAGGTATTCCAGATTGCAAACATCTGTCACACAGTTTGATGGCTGGTGTCACACATGGGCAGGTTTGGAAGGTGAGAAGTAAAGTGACCCAACAGGCTCTCTCCCGAGCACAGCTGGACAATCCCTGAGGTACATGTTTATATGAAGCACATGGCTCAAGGTGCAGGCTGGAGAGCAACATACTACAGTAGGGTCCAGGCTAGCATCCTAGTCACGTACACAGATATCCCCAGTGGTGCTGGATTGACACAGGCAATTTAGGGGGGAAATATCCCATGTGTGCCTTCAAAAATCACAGCTGGGAAATTAAAGGGAAATAGACAAGAAGAATGTTTTATATGTTTCATTGACCTTAAGTAAATGTCAGGTTTAAAAGGAGCAGAGAGGGAACTTTCATCACCAGAACACAGGGTAAAAATATCCACAAATGTGAAGTGTTGGTCTGAAAGGCACTAAAGTGGAAATACTGTCCATGAACTTTGGGGTGGAATTAATGTTACAGTCTCACTTTCAGAAACATCTCCATCTCCCTCTCTCTTTCCTTTTTCTTTCATTTCATCCAGTTTTACCGATAGTTTTCTCTAGCACTCCTTCTCCAGCTGTTTATTTCCCTGAGGCCTTGGCTACACTTGCGAGTTGCAGCGCTGTAAAGCCGCCCCCAGCACTGTAACTCACTCCCCGTCCACACTGGCAAGGCATTTGCAGCGCTGCATCTCCGTGGTTGCAGCGCTGCATGTACTCCACCTCTCCGAGAGGAATAGCGAGTGCAGCGCTGCGGCGCCAGTGTGGCCGCCCAATGCGCTGTGAATGGCCTCCAGAATTATTCGGCAGTATCCCACAATGCCTGTTCTAGACACTCTGGTCATCAGTTCAAACTCTACTGCCCTGGCCTCAGGTAACCAACCATGTGACCGACCCTTTACATTCCCCGGGAATTTTAAAAATCCCCTTCCTGTTTGCTCAGCCCGGCATTGTGTGGAGTGCTATCAGCGAATCTTTCCAGGTGACCATGCCTCCACGCGCCAAGCGAGCCCCAGCATGGAGCAATGGCGAGTTGCTGGACCTCATCAGTGTTTGGGGGGAGGAAGCTGTCCAGTCCCAGCTGCACTCCAGCCGTAGGAATTACGATACCTTCAGGAAGGTATCAAAGGACATGATGGAAAGGGACCGTGACCGGGACGCCCTGCAGTGCAGGATTAAAGTGAAGGAGTGCCTACCGCAAAGCCCGCGATGCAAACGGCCGCTCGGTTGCTCCCCCCGCGCCCTGTCGATTCTACAAAGAGCTGGATGCGATACTTGGGGTTAACCCCACCTCCACTCCGAGCACCACCATGGACACTTCAGAGCTGGTGAGGGGGGGGAGGAGGAAGAGGAGGAGGAAAACGGGAGTGATGGTGGTGGGCCAGATGGAGACACCCCGGAAGCCCTGGAGCCATGCAGCCAGGAGCTCTTCTCGAGCCAGGAGGAAGGTAGCCAGTCGCAGCGGCCGGTACTTGGTGGAGGACAAACAGAAGAGCAGGTTCCCGGTAAGTGTTTTTTTTTTTTCGGGAAGGAATATTTTCGGTGCGGGCTCTTTGGGAGAGGAGGGTTAGGCATGCATGCCTAGATGCGGAATAGTGCATTGATGTGGTTTATCACATCGCGGTAATCGGCCTCGGTAATCTCCTCGAATGTTTCATCCAGAACGTGTGCAATGCGCTTGCGCAGGTTTATCGGGAGAGCCACCGTCGTCCTTGTCCCAGCCAGGCTAACATGTCCGCTCCACTGTGCCGCGAGGGGCGGGGGGACCATTGCTGCACACAGGCAAGCTGCATATGGGCCAGGGCGGAAGCCGCATTGCAGTAGAAGACCCTCCCTTGCTTCCCAGGTCACCCTCAGCAGCGAGATATCGTCCAGGACGAACTCCTGTGGAAAATGTTGGGACAGTGTTCAGTGTATCTGCCCCCTGAAGCTGTTGGCTCTCCCCAAGGCACAGAAACCCAGAGGACAGTGCAGCTCTGAAACAATCAGTCCCCCTTACTCACCATTTTGAGGCTCCCGTGGGATATGTGTGCTCTGTTTCGGACGGGAAAATTATGCTATTGTGTAGACCCTGTGTGTTTTCTACTCCTTAAGTGCGGGGGGAATCATTACTCTGTCTGGTATAAACAATACTGCCTCTGTTAAATGTTGCGTTTTGCCTATATAGCTGCATCAACCTTGAGACCTCAGCCGTCCCTCTTATCGCCTGCTCAGAGACTGCAAAGACTCAGGAAGAGACCGCGAAAAAGCAAAGAAGACATGCTGCAAGAAGTGATGCGGCAATCTATTAAAGAGAATGAGAAAGCACAGGACTGGAGGGAGAGAGAAAGCAGGATCCGCCAGGAAAACACAGCGCACCGGCGGCAAAGCACCGCGCACCGACAGCAAAGCACGGATAGGCTCATAAGCATCCTGGAGCGCCAAGCAGACGCTATCCAGGAGCTGGTAGCCATGCAGAAAGAGAAGCGGTACCGCAAACGCAAATGCCACCCCCTTTACAGCCCTTGTCCCAAAAATCTTTCCGTTGTGCCCCACTGTCACCTCCAACCCACTTTCCCCAACTTCCGTGTTCTTCACACCACCCCTGCCTCCAACACCAGTATCTTCACCACCCAGCCCTGAAAACTACGACCCTTACCCTCTGCACTCAACCCCCATCACCATGCAGTATAGCTGTCCTGAAGTGCAGCACTCACTGCACAGCACACCAGACAGGACATACGCAAATCTGTGATTGTACCATTCCCCACTCCACCCCCTTGTTTCTTTTCAATAAATAATTTTTTTTTCTTTTCAATAAATGGATTCTTTGGCTTTGAAAACATTCTTTGTTATTGCATAAAGTAAAAGACTCCTTAGCCCAGGAAATAAACAGGCACTGCAAGTCTGCTTGTCTGCTTAGCAAACACTGATTCCTAAAGATTGGAACTACTGCACTTCACTCCCGTGCAGGGCACCAGATATCACTGCTGGTTTTCAGCCTCAAATTGCTCCCTCAAGGCATCCCTAATCCTTGCAGCCCCGCGCTGGGCCCCTGTAATAGCCCTGCTCTCTGGCTGTGCAAATTCAGCCTGCAGGTGTTGAACCTCGGAGGTCCATGCCTGAGTGAAGCTTTCACCCTTCCCTTCACAAATATTATGGAGGGCACAGCACGCGGATATAACCACGGGGATGCTGTTTTCGACCAAGTCCAGCTTCCCATACAGAGATCGTCAGCAGCCCTTTAAACAGCCAAAGGCACACTCCACAGTCATTCGGCATCGGCTCAGCCTGTAGTTGAACCGTTCCTTGCTGCTGTCAAGGCTCCCTGTGTAGGGTTTCATGAGCCACGGCATTTACGGGTAAGCTGGATCTCCAAGGATCACAATGGGCATTTCAACTTCCCCTACTGTGATCTTCTGCTCTGGGAAAAAAGTCCTGGCCTGCATCTTCCTGAACAGGCCAGTGTTCCGAAAGATGCGTGCGTCATGCACCTTTCCGGGCCAGCCTGTGTTAATTCAATGAAACGCCCACGGTGATCCACAAGCGCCTGGAGAACCATAGAGAAATACCCCTTCCGATTAACGTACTCGGATCCTAGGTGGGGTGGTGCCAGAATAGGAATGTGCGTCCCATCTATCGCCCCTCCACAGTTAGGGAACCCCATTTGTGCAAAGCCATCCACTATTTCCTGCACGTTACCCAGAGTCACGGTTCTTCTGAGTAGGATGTGATTAATGGCCTTGCAAACTTGCATCAACACGATTCCAACGGTCGACTTTCCCACTCCAAACTGGTTTGCGACCGACCGGTAGCTGTCTGGAGTTGCCAGCTTCCAGATTGCAATAGCCACCCGCTTCTCCACTGGCAGGGCAGCTCTCAATCTCGTGTCCTTGCGCCACAGGGTGGGGGCAAACTCCTCACACAGTCCCATGAAAGTGGCTTTTCTCATCCGAAAGTTCTGCAGCCACTGCTCGTCATCCCAGACTTCCATGACGATGTGATCCCACCACTCAGTGCTTGTTTCCCGAGCCCAAAAGCGGCATTCCACGATGCTGAGCATGTCCGTGAATGCCACAAGCAATTTCGTGTCGTACGCGTTACGCGGCTCGATAGCATTGTCGGACTCCTCACCCTCACTCTCACTGTCACTTTGGATCTTAAGGAATAGTTCGACAGCCAAACGTGACGTGCTGGCGAGACTCGTCAGCATATGCCTCAGCAGTTCGGACTCCATTTCCCGCAGACAGATCGCGCTGCACAGAAACCGTTAAAAGATGGCGCCAAAGGTGGACGGAAACAAAGGGATTTCTGGGATGCGAAGGACCCAGAATCCCCCGCACCCATGCCCCCTTCCCACAACCCACGGCGCCAGAATGGGAAAAGGTGCTCTGTGGGATAGCTGCCCATAATGCACCGCTCCCAATAGCGCTGCAATTGCCGCAAATGTGGCCACGACAGTGCGCTGGGCAGCTGTCAGTGTGGACAGACTGCAGCGCTTTCCCTACTCAGCTGCACGAAGTCAGGTTTAACTCACAGCGCTGTACAGCTGCAAGTGTAGCCAAGGCCTTAGAGTTCTGTCCATAGGCATGTCCCTGCATACCTTGCTGAATCATAAGGTGTATCTGCCTTTTCTCAATGGGTCAGTTGTATAGCTGATGGTCCTTAATGGGCAATCAAGCAGGCTAGGCAGTGCTGATGCCAAATTGTCTGGGGTGTCACCCAGAAGCCTAGCGCAAGTTTGAAATACAGACAGTATAGAGCCAATACTTATAACTTTAAATAGAAAAAGGATTCCTGCATACAGATAGCATAATCATAACCAGAAAATCATAAACTTCCCATAGACACCTTACTAGACCTCCTTTGTACAAGATTTGGCACAACTATAGGACCTTGGTTGCAACAATGATCTATACGGTCACAGTTCATGTCAATAATGTCACACCGGCCCTGTCTCGGGAGGCCATACTATAAACCCTACTGCTGTGGGAGTGGGGATTGAGTGGTTCCATTTGATATATATTTTAGTTTTTGTTTTTTAATAGTTTATGTGATTATCACAATAATTAAAACCATTATAATCTGTTGACTGTCGGGCGATGTGCCATAAAATCCAGGTATTCTAAATTTCAAACATCTGTCACACAGTATGATGGCTGGTGTCACACATGGGCAGGTTGGGAAGTTGAGAAGTAAAGTGACCCAACCAGCTTTCTCCCAAGCACAGCTGGACAATTCGTGATGTACATGTTTATATAAAGTACATGGCCCAAAGTGCAGGCTGGAGAGCAACATACTACAGTAGGGTCCAGGCTCCAACCTAGTCACATACACAGATATCCCCACTGGTGCTGGGCCAATTTAGGGGGGGAATCCCATGTCTGCCTTCAAAAATCACAGCTGGGAAATTAAAGGGAAATAGACAAGAAGAATGTTTTATATGTTTCATTGACCTTAAGTAAATGTCAGGTTTAAAAGGACCAGAGAGGGAACTTTCATAACCAGAACACAGGGTAAAAACATCCACAAATTGGAAGAAGTGTTGTTCTGAAAGGCACTAAAGTGGAAATACTGTCCATGAACTATGGGGTGGAATTAATGTTACAGTCTCACTTTCAGAAACATTTTATACATCTCCATCTCCCTCTCTCTTTCCCTTTCCTTTTCCCTTTTCTTTCATTTCACCCTGTTTTACCCATCATTTTCTCTAGCACTCCTTCTCCAGCTGTTTATTTCCCTGAGTCTCCCTAAGACTATGTCTACAGTGTGCACCTTACAATGGCGCGGCTGTGTGGTGAGGTGCGCTGTGTAGCTGCTCTATATTGCCGGGAGAGAGCTCTCCTGGCAACAAAATAAAACCACCGCTAACGAGGGGCGGTAGCATCGTCACCGGCAGCGTGGTTCTCGCCGATGTAGCGCTGTCCACACCAGCTCTTTTTGTCGTTATAACTTTCGTCATTCAGGGGAGTGTTTTTTCACACCCCTGAGTGACAAAAGTTATAATGATGAAAGTGCCATTGTAGACATGGCCTAACTCACCGTTTCTCAAATGCGGCCACCAGGGGGTTTCTTGCTGCCACGACAGCTTCCTGGGCGGTGATGGGGGGGTGGTGGGGGGGTGGCAAAGCATCGGCCTCTCTTCCTCCCTCCCTGATGCTCCTGAATGTGCCACTCTGCACATCTCCGGAGACAGGTGGGGCACAGCGCTGAAGGAGCTAGGTGACTTCTCTACCTTGGGGAGGGGATGGGGGGACTTAGTGTGGGGGGGCGGTGGGGAGTTAGGGAGCCTTGCTGCAGACTAGGACGGCAGCCATGGGGCTTCAGGCTCCAATCCCTGGCCGTGCGGCAGCAGGCTCCGATCCCTGGCTCTGGCTGCGTGGTGCCGACCCCCAACCCCGCCAGCGGCCCGCTGGCCCCAGGTGATGACCTCGTCCGTGTGCTCCGACCCCCAGCCCTAGTCACTGACCCAAAGTGCCGGCCCCAGTCGCCGACCCTGAGCTCCAGCGGCTGCCGGCCCTGGGTGCAAATCCCCAGTTCTGGCCTTGGGCTCTGACGGGTTCGGGCTCTGGATGCCAACCCCTAGCCCTGGCCATGCAGCAGCAGGCACAGACCCCAAGCGCCAGACCCAAACCCTGGCGGCAGCCAACTGCCGGCCACGTGCTCCAACCCCTAGCCCTGGCTGCTGACCCTGGGCATGGCTCCTAGATGTTGATCCTGGGTTCCGGTAGGTGCTGGCCATAGGCGCCGATCCCCAGCCCCAGGCGTCAACCCCGGGTGCAGATCCCCAGCTCCAGTAATGCAGCAGCGGGCACCAACCCCAGGCTCCGGTGGATGCTGGCCCAGGACACTGACTCCTAGCCCCAGCTGTAAGGCAGCAGGTGCGGACCCCAAACGCCAACCCTGGGTGCCAGCCCCCAGCTCCAGTCACACAGCAGTTGGTGCTGGTCCAGGGCGCCGACCTCCAACCCTAGGCACCGACCC
The DNA here is from genome assembly GCF_002925995.2 of Terrapene triunguis. Lineage (NCBI taxonomy): Eukaryota > Metazoa > Chordata > Testudines > Emydidae > Terrapene > Terrapene triunguis. The sequence goes on along the minus strand of NW_020664695.1, from coordinate 152,833 downwards.
ACACCTCTAACCATGTGCTGACAGTAGCGGGGCCCCACCTCCATCGCCCCGGCCTCTGATGCCTCACCCCCCACCCATCCATCCATCCTCCCTGGCCCCCGCTGCTTCACCCCCCACCCACCCATCCATCCATCCAGGTCTTAACTTGCCAGAACTTGCTGGGAAAAGTGATATTAACAAACATACAAATACCACTTTTCACAGCAATAATAGTGACTTTTAAATCTGTAATAGAATGACCAGGGAGATTGAAGTGTTCACTTACTGGCTTTTCTATGTTACCATTCCTGATGTCCGATTTGTGTCCATTCATTCTTTTGCGGAGGGACTGTCCGGTTTGGCCAATGTACATGGCAGAGGGGCATTGCTGGCATATGATGGCATATATAACATTAGTAGATGTGCAGGTGAATGAGCCCTTGATGGTGTGGCTGATGTGGTTAGGTCCTCTGATGGTGTCGCCAAGGTAGATATGGGGACAGAGTAGGCAATGAAGTTTGCTACAGGGATTGGTTCCTGGGTTGGTGTTTCCGCAAAAGAATGAATGGACACAAATCGGACATCAGGAATGGTAACAGATTTAAAAGTCACTATTATTGAACAAAACTTCAGGAACAGACTTCAAAGAGAAACAGCAGAACTAAAATTCATTTGCAAATTTAACACCATTAATCTGGGTTTGAATAGGGACTGGGAGTGGCTGGCTCATTACAGAAGCAGCTTTTCCTCTCCTGGAATTGACACCTCCTCATCTATTGGGAGTGGACTATATCCACCCTGATTGAATTGGCCCTGTCAACACTGGTTCTCCACTTGCGAAGTAACTCCCTGCTCTCCATGTGTCAGTATATAATGCCTGCATCTGTGACTTTCACTCTATGCATCCAAAGAAGTGAGGCTTTTACCCACGAAAGCTTATGCCCAAATAAATCTGTTAGTCTTTAAGGTGCCACCAGACTCCTTGTTGTTTTTGTCCATAGGTATGTCCCTGCATGCCTTGCTGAATCACAAGGTGTATCTGCCTTCTCTCAAAGGGTCAATTGTATAGCTGATGGTCCTTAATGGGCCATCAAGCAGGCTAGGGAGACCTGATGCCAACTTGTCTGGGATGTCACCCAGAGGCATAGCACAAGTTTGAAATACAGACAATATAGAGCCAACACTTATAACTTTAAATACAAAAATGTTACATGCATACAGAGAGCATAATCATAACCAGCAAACTATAACCTTGTCTTAGACACCTTATTTTACCCACTTTATACAGGATTTGGTACCACTACAGGACCTTGGTTGAACCAATGATCTATATGGTCCCAGTTCATGTCAACAACATCACAAAGGCTAGAGAGGCTGATTTAAGGGCCTGTGGGATATTCCCCCCCACCCACTCCCAGTATCTCAGGGACACAGTCTGAGCCGGGATCCCCCCACCCAGAGCCAGGGTTGGATTCTCACCCCAGAGACGGAGCCCGGCGGGAAAGTGAAGATCGGGGCCTCGTCACCAGCATCGATAAATGTCACCTGCCCCCGGTCACAGTCCAGACAAACCCGGATCCTGCTGGGGGCCCGACTCAGGGGCAGGAAGGTCACAGGGGAGGTGAGAGCCAGGAACTGACCCTCCCATCTCTCCACAGCCCAGATCCCCTCCTCAGGGCTAAGGCTGATCTCTCCCTTCCTCCCCACAGACTCTCTGGCCACCCCCACAGCCCAGAATCGCCCATCCCCCACCTCCACCTCCCAGCAATGTCTCCCCGAGGTGAATCCCTCACAGCCCAGCACACAGAACACAGTGTCAAATCTCTCAGGGTTGTTGGGCAGTCGCTGCCGTGTGTCTCCCAGTCTCACACTTTTCTGATCTTCAGACAGGACAAGCTCAGGATGGGCCGTGTCTGGATCCAGAGTCACATTCGCTGGGGAGAGAGAATCAGAGCGTTAGGGGCAGAGCTCGGCCCTGGGGGAGGCTGGGACCATTTCTCACACTCCCCAGCAGCCCTGTCCTGGCTGGGACAGACCTGGATCCCAGGGAGCTGCCTCTGTCTTGGGCAGCTGAGACTGAGCAGAGATGTCACTGCAGTTCCTCACTGTTTAAAAGGAGCCACTTCACTGATTTCTCATTTGTTTGCAGAGGCTTCAGCTCCCAGCTCCCCCTGCTGGGGCTGCTCCATTCCCAGCATCAGAGACACAGCCAGGAAGGTATCAGAAGCTTTTAGTGAGGATGGAGCAGAGGAGGCAGGTACCAGCCCAGATCAGGGAACAGAGAGGAAGGTGCAACATTGGGGAAGAGCCACTTAAGACCAGAGAGTAGGAAGTGGCATTGGGTGGGGTAACCCCATCCCCAGCCCAGAGAGAAGGGAAGGGGCAGCATCAGAGGGAGAGCGACTCCCCAATCCATGAAAGAGTGAGAAGCTCCAATGGGAGAGCCCAGCCCTGCCCAAAGGAAAAGTAGGATGTTGGAGAAGAGTGATGGGGGAGACCAGAGAGGCTGACTTTGTAATTTTCCGGGGTGGGTGCTTGACCCTCCACTCCGCCCGAGACCCCGCCCCGATTTCACACCTTCCCCGAAGGCCTCACATCTCTGCCCTGCCTCTTCCCACCCCCGCTCCGCCCCATCTCAGCCCATTCTGCACCCCCCCCGAGAATGCCCCGCCCAGCTCAGTCCCCTCCCTGCAGCGCCTCCTGCACACTGTTTAACAGCTGATCGCAGCGGGAGAGAGGCGCTGGGAGGGAGGGAGAAGAGCTGATTGGAAGAGCCGCAGGCGGGTGGGAGGTGCTAGAGGAGAGTGGGAGGAGTGGCCGCTGGTGAGTGCTGAGCACTAACTCTTTTTTTCCTGTGGAAGTTTCAGCCCCCGAGCACCCACGAGTCGACGCCTATGGGGGAACCCCCCTCGGCCAGGATATAGGAGAGGTATGTGTCAGTCCTCAGGGGAGAGAGCTCTCTACTCATTCCTCTCAGTATAATATTAAAAGTCCTGTCAATGTCTATGAAAACCCCAGGGTCAGAGTTAAGGGTGTTTTGATGCTGTTCAGGGAGAGTGTTTTTGTTCATCAGCATGGGCATGAACTCAGCACCAATGTCGGTGTCAGGATTGTTTCTGTGATTTCATCTTAGGATCTCCTCACTGTTCAATGTGTTCATTTTTAGGGCTCTGTGTGTCATGGTCGCTGTCGATTTGGTTGGTAACTTTAGCTACAATCTCATGAAGATCTTTTCTCTGGAATCTCACCCTGTCTGTGTGCTCCTACAGGTTCCCCTCTTTTAGTCTCCAGTGCAGACGGCAGAGTGTCTAGAAGGGGAAAGGAGAAAAGAGACGAGATTTCAGGCTTTCATATTTATAGCAGCATTCCCACTCTGAACTCCTAGAACTGTGTTTCAGTTCTGACAGAGAAACAGACCGAGAGGCACAGAGACACTCAGGTATTTAATATAAACTAATCTGAAACTTTATCTTTTCTCTCTCATTCAGGCATCTCACAGAAATGGAAGCCTCACAACCATCCCAGAACATACAGAGATTTAATTTTTCCTCATCATCCCCTCCCATTCTTCAGAGTCCACTTGGTTTCTCCCATTCATTTACTGCATTTTGTTGTAACCTAGACCCAGATCATGCAAAGACATTGGCATAAAAGTAACTTTACCCACTTGGGTCCCTTTGACACTAACAGGATTTTCAGAGTTTGCTAAATCCTGGCTCTGATTGTGAGCTGTTGCGTCTGTTTGCCTATAGTCTCTACAGAGAGCAGGACGACGGAGACCTCGACCTCCATAGGCAGAAATAGGAATAATAATAAAATCATTTTATTCATGTGCACATTGAGGCAGGGGAAGGTTGGCTGAATGGGCCAGATTCACCCCTGTACCGGCAAAAGGGGAGAGGGGAGGGGCCATTTGTGACTCTGCTATTCAGTGGCTGCAGGGGCCGGTGCAGACCTTGACACAGGCTGAGGAAGTTCTGAAGCCAGCCAGAGCTACATACCTATGACAATGGCCCCCATGTGTCTTGCCCAGTGTGCAGAGTGTCAGAGGCCCAACTTTACACTGCCCATGTCCCTCTGACCCTCATCCAGCCCCCTCCCTCTTCCACCCGCCCTCACCACCCCCACCCCATTCCCAGCCCTCTTAGGAACCTGCCTTGTGCCTGCACCTGCTGTGGAGGAGACAGAAGAGGCTCCTGTGCTGGAGGGATCCCTCTCCGTAGGGGAGGGGCTTTCTCCTTCCCCACAGCCCATGTGCCCAGACTAGCTGATGTACGGGACCAGAGCACAGTGATGGACTGGGTCCAGCTTTAACAAGTGGCCTTTAATTTACAATCCCATCCTGTAGGCACCTGGGCCCTGCTTCTCAGATGGTTTGGGCACCTGCAGCTCCACTGACACCACCTGCAGCTGTGGAGGCTACACAGCTCTGGAGCACCTGCCCTGCAGTTCTCTAGTTGGGAGAGAGAAACTGAGGTGCCCCAAATTAGGTCATTTTTACTAAATATGGGCCTTAATATTGTGACCTTTGGTAAATCATGAATCAATGGAAAACATCCTGACACCTGGTCTCTGCTCCATGTGCTCCATTTGTCTGCTTTCCACTAGTTATTATGTTCAGTATTGAGAATTGGTACAAGGGTCAGACTGAGATTGTGCATTTATACTGACTGACTTTGGCAGTTTGCTTGATATAAGGGAAATGTTGCCTTAAGTGACCTTCTTATTAAGTGATGTGTTCATAAGTTGCTATGTAGGACAAAGAGATGTTTTGACCACACAATGTGCTTAAAGACACCAGGCACCCACAATGTAGTGCCAAGGAGCAGTTAGCAAAGTCCGAAAACCCCCAGGCGGAGACAACGGTCAAAGTGACCTATGCATAATCGGTGGTAATAAGCCAATCAGAAAAGAGAATAATAACATGGAAATTGCTTGGACAGCAAAAGCCCTGAAAATTAAAAAGTTCATGCATGTGTAGTGTATGAGCCACATAATATACTTAATAGTCATAAAACTCAAAGAGAATTGGAAAAAACCCTTAAATATATTAGTTGGGTGGGTATAATATGTCAGACATTATAAGTGTAATGAGAGCTTCATAGGAGAAATCCACCATGACACACCTATGTCCCAGAAGAAGGCAACTGGCCAGTACGTCTGTCAGTATGTGTGTCATTTCTCACTTTCATAGTAATTGCAATTGCAAGGCATGCTTTTGGTATAAACAAAGCATTCAATTAATGAACCTGAGTGACTTGGACTCCAAGTGTGTGGCATTCTCATCCAACAATTAAAGAGAAGCATAATCTAATTATGAACCAATTGGCCAGAGTCATTCTCCTCCAACGGTCTCAGAGGCTCATCCCAATTTCCCATTCTAGATCCCTTCTAGGTACCTTTGAACTTCCTCAGAGTCTCCATTAGAGCAACAGTTTTCTGGGAGAAATCACTGAGTCTCTTATCCTGTTTAGGAGAAATCTCCAGTGGCTGCTGGAACTTCCCTTTCTCACACCTGGACAGAAACAATGTCACATGGTTATATTTCATTTAGTGACTCATTATAAGTTCTTGCTAGTGAGATGCTGCTCTAATGGGCTTGGAGTTAGAATTCCTCTACTTCTCCCAGCCTCAGAACAGGTGCAGCACAGCCCATGGCAGTGAAACCTTCCCCTCAAAAGTCCCATTAATATTTTTCAATTCTGGCCTGGAGAGACCTGCTCTGGGGATAAAAGGGGAATTGAGGCTCTCTGGCCAATTCACTCCTTGGCCTCCATGCTCTGAGGGACAGGAGGTTCCCATGTGAAGTGCTGTAGAAATCTGACCACTAGGTACTAGACTAAGACATCAACTCTCCCCTCCCCAGTTCATTCCACACAGGTCTCCAAACAGTCCTCAGGTAGGAAAGACTCTTGACCACTGCTGTCCTGGGCTGAATGGTAACCATGGACCCAGCAGTGACAGGCCCATATTCCATCCCCACAATCCTGAGGAAGTCAGCCCCCAGGGATGTGACATCTCTGGACAATACGTGACGTCAGTCTTCCCCACTGTATGGGAAATTCCAGAGTCTTCTGTAGAAGGGTGAAAACCTCAGGATTAAGTTTATTGGAGAGATTTGTATCCAACATGTGACCTTCCCCACACATTTTGCTGTAGAGCCCTGGGGGGATGTGATGCTAACCTCATCTCCAATCTCCTTCCCAGCATTGTGAAGTGTGAGGGGGAGTGAGAGAGAGCCACATACCTGCTCAGGGTGCTTGTGACATCCTAGAGGAGAGAGAGAGTGTATTTCAGTCCCACCTGACACACACTTAACATTCCCAAGAAGGGATTTTGCAAATATGGGGAAAAGAGGCTCTGCCCTGGCTCCAGGGCCACGTGTTCGCTGAGCTAATGGGGATTTTCCATCTCTAATATCTCTGTGTCTGTCACTCTGCAGTGAACAATAGTAATTCACATTTCAGGAATGCACACACTGAGTTACACTGGGATCTCTGACTGCTGGACCCCAGTGCTTATAATTTAGCAGCTGTCCTGTCCCTGTGTGGGGATCCTGGATGTTTCTCACTCAGTCTCACCTGCAGGAATTCACTCACTGGCTTCTGACACTTCCCCTCCATCTCACTGATCAGCTCACTGAGATGGGAAATCTGCTCGGAGAGTTTAGTGGCATTTTCATTCTGTATTTTCTCAGTCTCCTTGTCCAGCTTTTCCAGCTGGGCCAGCAGGAGCCGCTCTTGTTCCTCCAGGAAGTGCCACAGTTGCTGAAATTCAGACACAATCTTCTGCCTCTCGGTTTGTGTCTTTCTCTGTAAACAAAAATAGGGAAAGGGCTGGTCAGGGACATGGCTGGAGCCTGGGATCCTTTCACAAAGTGCTGAGTGTGCAGGAGGGAGAATTTCTTTGCAAATTCTAAATCATCTGACATGAACAATATCCTGTGGTTACTAGAGAAAGGGTTTTCTCACACCTTTCCACGTTCCCATGTCTGACATGGTTCGGATAGTGCATTGTTGAGAGCCTCGGAGACACAGATCCAAAGCCGCAGGAGGCAGGACTCAACACTAGAGCTGGGGGACATTTTCTGCATGAAACTTTTTTCCAGGAAAAATACAGATTTGTTGAGCTTGAAACGTTTTATGAATTCCTGTCAATATAAAGGAATTCCTGTCCATGAAGGTCAATATGTATAGCTTTCCTCTCGGTGTCTTTTTAGGGAAAGGACCCAGAATATTCACAGCTACACACACAGATGATCATGTTGCCCTTTTCTAGGGAGAGGATTTTTGGGCCCTCTGTATGGATGTGTGCACATGTACACACACACACGCACACCACACAGTATCCCAGGATCATGAAGCAGCAGACAAAAGTCCACATTCCCAAAGGCCATAAAGCAATCATTCACAAGAGTGAAATGTGAAGGAAATAACCTGGAATAATAGAAAAACTGTAACTAAAGAGAAAGTGACAAGAAATAAGGAGGATGTGAGCTGTAGTGACAATAAGAAAATCAACATATCTGGACAGCACCCTCAGGCAGACAAGGGGAATGACAGGAATGGAGAAATTGTCAGAGCACAAAGGGACTGTAAGCTAGAAGGGAGCGGAGGGATAGAACCCAACACATCACACCCAGGAATACGTGGCTTTTTTTAAGCTGGAACTCAGAACAGTAAACAAAGATCGCACAAGAGGATTCATCAAGATATAACTAAACATCCTCCAAACTCTGGGCTGACAGAGGCAGAGAACTGTGAAATGAGGAGTGAACGTGTAACAGTGCGGGTTTGTTCTAATGGGTTGGATTTTCTAATTCAAAATTCTGTTATTTCATTCATGTTAATTGTTACCTATGCAGTGAGTTTAATTAAAGTAACAGTAGTTAATATACAGTAGATAAGAATAATAGTTTACAGCAGTTTATGGCCGTGGTTTTCAACCTGTGGTCCGCAGACCCAGACAACGTCTAAGAGATCCGCAAAAGACTTAGACTGAAAACTGATTGAACAGAATTCAACTACACACAGACAATCCGTTTCCAAAGGAGTCCGCACTTCCATTAGAAATTTGCAAATGCAAAAAGGTTGAAAACCACTCATTTACGGTGTAAGCCTAAGTAGTAATTCCTGCAAAAAAAACCTAATTTTGATTTATTTGTGATTATTCCCCACTGAACGGATTTCCGCTTTACCCCCAACTGATTGAGATAAAATATAATTGGGCCTCTAGATTGCCCCGGCCGCTCCTTATTGCTCTGATTCAGAACGCTCCTCCATCCGGCTCCTTACACATACAGGTTAATAACGGCGGGCACCTACCAGATATTCCTGGCTTCTCTTCTCTCTGCTCACTTTACATCCCAGCAGCTTTTCTCTCTCTTCCCTCAGAGTCTGCAAATGGGCCTGAATTTTTTCCTGAAGAAACAGAAAATGATTTGAGTGGTGTTATTTTTAGTTTTAGGAGTGTGGGGGGGGGCGGGGCGGGGGAGGCTTTTCCAACACAAACAAACACTCTACTGATGAGTGGAGAACTCAGTTTATGATATTAAGGAAGTGGAATCATATTAATAGACACTGGGAGTGTTTTATTTTCAGACTCTTTGAAGTTGTTTGACCTGGTTACTCCATTCATAGATTCATAGATTCATAGATTCTAGGACTGGAAGGGACCTCGAGAGGTCATCGAGTCCAGTCCCCTGCCCGCATGGCAGGACCAAATACTGTCTAGACCATCCCTGATAGACATTTATCTAACCTACTCTTAAATATCTCCAAAGATGGAGATTCCACAACCTCCCTAGGCAATTTATTCCAGTGTTTAACCACCCTGACAGTTAGGAACTTTTTCCTAATGTCCAACCTAGACCTCCCTTGCTGCAGTTTAAGCCCATTGCTTCTTGTTCTATCCTCAGAGGCTAAGGTGAACAAGTTTTCTCCCTCCTCCTTATGACACCCTTTTTGATTTACACCAACAGGAAACTGGCATCACATACTTGGACACGGCGAGCGGTATGTGTGTGGGAAGAGTTCGAGGGGGAGGAAGTTGGGGAGAAGAGGGGCGCAGCGAGTGGTGGGGACCTACAGAGAGGGGTGGAGTGGAGGCGACGAGCAACTCACCAGGCAGCGGTGGGGGGAGGGGGCCTCGGGGAAGGGGCAGAGCATGGACAGGAAGAGGCGGAGCATAGGTGAGGCCACCATGGCCTAAGCATCTTAGCTCCTCCCCTTGCCTATTATACCCGCCGACTATCGGAGATTGGGCCATAGACTCCTCCTAGTGCCTGCTGCCACTCAAGCACCTAAAACATTCTCCAGAGAAAAGTACGAGCACCTAAGTCTGCCCCAGAGAAAATGGACAGCTTTGAAATCTGGAATGGTGGCCACCCAGGATGACCTAAGTATCGCGATTGCCAGTGTATGCAAACACAAAGCTCTTCATTTGTCCCCCACTCCAACCTCCGGTTGTTTCTTTAGCCACCTGCTGCAGATCATCTTCGTTAGACTCTGCCTGTGAGCTCTTTGCCTGACTTGTCTGTACGGTGCCTGGCACAACGGGGCCCTAATCCCTCATGGGGGACAGAGATGCGACTGTAATAGAAATCAGTACATTCTATTGATTATGAATTATTATTATCGTTATTAATGTCAACATGGAAACTTTATGGGCACTGAAATCTTCGGCCAAAATTTCCAAACAGAAATTTTCAGGACTAGGACTCTCTTCCTGTGCCCTCAGGAGACGTGGAAGAGGGATGATGCCGGTCACAGGGTGACTGGCCCTATAACGGGAGAGGGGTCTCTGTCCCACCTCTGACATAACCAGTTCTCCAACCCAGGTGGCGAAACTGGGGAGCAGTGACCGGTGGGATAATGTGATTCAACCAGGCTTGGGGTAGGTAAAACAGAAGCCTATGGAGAGCCAGAGGGAGGAGACCTGTGGAGAAGGCAGAGGAGGCCTTGCAGCTTCCTTGTGGTGATAAGGCCGAACTCCAGACTAGAAGTCCTGCGAGTCACTGCTGAGAGAGCACGGGTTATACTGGCCCCAAAAAACCTTTGTGGATTATTTCTGGAAACCTCAGAGGGAAACTGAGGCAGAGCCCCAGGCCAGGAGGGGGCACTCTGGAGGCAATGACCCTGCTATATGCCCCATTGCTCTGCTGCCCCCTCCAACTCAGTCCCTGTTTCCTGCATCAGACAAATTTGCTAGGCTCTGCAGGATGGGAGCTCCACTCCAGTCCCCTCCTACGTCTCATGAGGGAGGGTTCAGCGCAGCTCCCGTGGTTCCTGCCTGGGTGAGAAGCTCTGCAGGAAAATGATGAAGGGGATTTGGGCCAAGAGGAAAGCCCTAGCTACATCCTTCTGCTCCCTCAACCCCAAGGACAGGAGCAGCACGGACATGGTGTTAATAGCTTTGGGAGGTAGTGGAAGTTGGGAAGGTCAGAGAAGGGGGGTCCTTCACTGTCCAGGACTCCACATATAGGGAGCAGGAGAGGGTGGGGTGCGGGTTACTCACTCCCCCACACTCCAGCATGTTAGCCTTAGCATATTTACTTAGGGCCACACTTCTCCACCTGCACAAGCTTTCGGAGAATTCCCAGTTGCTGGGAAACCTACTTCGGCCTGAAGTCTCTCGTTCCTCTCCAGTGGAGGCTCATTGAGTGACTGTCTGGGGCTCAGGGAAACCCTAATGCTGGGGGAAGGTGAGTTTCCCAAGGTTCTGGCTATAAAAATAACAGTTGGTCATTTCCTACCTTGAATTCTTCAGCAGCTTCCTCTGCAGGAATGACGGTGTGATCTCTGTGCTGCTTGGATCTGTCACACACCAGGCAGATGGGGATTTCATCCTCTTTGCAGAACAGTTTTAGAGGCTCCTTGTGTTTCTCACACAGTCTCTCTTGTTCTGGTTCTTTCCCTGACTGCAACCTGAGTTCTCTGGCTGCTTCCACAATATTCCTGAGCTGCCTGTTCAGCCTGAGGTTCCTCTGGGGAAAGATCTCTCTGCACTGAGGGCAGGAGACGTCTGTATCGAATCCCTCCCAGCACTGGGTGATGCAGGCTCGGCAGAAGCTGTGATCACAGCCTAGAGACACCGGATCTTTAAAATACTCCAGACAGATGGGACAGGTCACTTCATCTTGGAGAGTTTTTGCTGGATTCGTAGCAGCCATGGCTTCTAGTACAGGAAAGAGACAAGAGAGGAATATAGTTTTATTTCCTTCTTGTCAGAAATGGGCTGATTGAATTTGGCACAGTCATTAGGCATTTCTTTTCTGGGTGCGGTCTCATGCTGTTTGCTTTTTGTACATTGAAAAGAATCTTTGCTTGTAGTGTGATGAGCAGGGCCCTACCAAATTCACCACTGTAAAAAACGGGTCAAGGAATGTGAAATCTGATCTCCCCCATGAAATCTGGCTATTGTTTGGGAGGGGCAGGGCTGGGGGTGTGACATTATTGACACAAACTGGGACCATATAGATCATTGTTGCAACCAAGGTCCTGTAGTGGCACCAAATCTTGTATAAAGGGGGTAAAATAAGGTGTCTAAGACAAGATTATGATTTGCTGGTTATGATTTTGTTATCTGTATGCATCTATCATTTTTGTATTTAAAGTTATAAGTATAGGCTCTATAATGTCTATATTTCAAATTTGTGCTATGCTTCTGGGTGTGAAAGCAGAGAAAGAACTGACAGGAAGGGGATTCAATGCATGACAGTTTGTTAGCAAGAGTCAGGCTAACTGTAACCCTAATAACGCGAGATTTGTAGAAGCGAGGATTGTGAGAGGCGAGTGGGAAAGAATTAGAGTACTAGTGGCACCTTAGAGACTAACAAATTTATTAGAGCATAAGCTTTCGTGGGCTACAACCCACTTCTTCGGATGCATATAGAGTGAAACATATTGAGGAGATATATATACACACATACAGAGAGCATGAACAGGTGGGAGTTGTCTTACCAACTCTGAGAGGCCAATTAAGTAGGAGAAAAAAAAAAAACTTTTGAAGTGATAATCAAGATAGCCAAGTACAGACAGTTTGATAAGAAGCAAGTGTGAGAATACTTACAAGGGGAGATAGATTCAATGTTTGTAATGGCTCAGCCATTCCCAGTCTCTGTTTAACCCTGAGTTGATTGTGTCTAGTTTGCATATCAATTCCAGCTCAGCAGTCTCTCGTTGGAGTCTGTTTTTGAAGTTTTTCTGTTTTAAGATAGCCACCCGCAGGTCTGTCATAGAATGGCCAGACAGGTTAAAGTGTTCTCCCACTGGTTTTTGAGTATTATGATT
>NW_020664695.1:131647-140164 GCF_002925995.2 Terrapene triunguis | reverse complement strand
AATCATAATACTCAAAAACCAGTGGGAGAACACTTTAACCTGTCTGGGCATTCTATGACAGACCTGCGGGTGGCTATCTTAAAACAGAAAAACTTCAAAAACAGACTCCAGCGAGAGACTGCTGAGCTGGAATTGATATGCAAACTAGACACAATCAACTCAGGGTTAAACAGGGACTGGGAATGGCTGAGCCATTACAAACATTGAATCTATCTCCCCTTGTAAGTACTCTCACACTTGCTTCTTATCAAACTGTCTGTACTTGGCTATCTTGATTATCACTTCAAAAGTTTTTTTTTTTTTCTCCTACTTAATTGGCCTCTCAGAGTTGGTAAGACAACTCCCACCTGTTCATGCTCTCTGTATGTGTGTATATATATCTCCTCAATATATGTTCCACTCTATATGCATCCGAAGAAGTGGGTTGTAGCCCACGAAAGCTTATGCTCTAATAAATTTGTTAGTCTCTAAGGTGCCACTAGTACTCTTGTTCTTTTTGCGGATACAGACTAACACGGCTGCTACTCTGAAACCTGGGAAAGAACTGTGTGAGAAGTTGTTGCGACCTTGTGTAGATAATGTGTAGATAATATGGAATGTAGACTAGAGTCTAAATAAATGAGGAAAATAAGATATCAGGATGACCTACGTATAAACAAAATGCAGCTGTTGCTCATTATTGTCTGTAACAAAAGGTATAAATGCTTGCTGTAACTGTTTACCTGTTGAGAGACCTGCCTAGGAGGGGGAGACCCTGTGTCCTAGTGCACTCTCTCCCTCTATGCAATTGATAAAGAGAGAATAAAGTATCTGACTTGGCTGTACCCAAACAAAAAGTGAGAACTGTGTTTTTCTCCGACAATTTGGGGGCTCGTCCGGGATGGCAATGCCCAAAGAGGCACTGGCAGTTGCTGCAGATCATTCCCCTTCGAACCCCATGGCACCACAATAGAGGTATGAGACCTTTTGAAATCTCTATTGGGGTGTCGGAGGAGGACTGTCCATGGAGCCGTCTGTCCCTGTTGGGCTCACGCCATCCAAACTTATTGACTGTGCAGCAAGATCAGATGCAGAGCGGTTCTGTTTTGCCACCCCCAATACGGTAGTTTTATGCGGTTCTGGGGAACTGTTAGTTTGGCCGCCCCCATATGCATAAGGGAAATGCATTAGGTACGCACTGGTGCTGAGGGGTTTTTACCGCCTGAAGAGGGGTTGTTACCGCCTCATAGTGTATTGAGTCCGGACACAAGGTATAGATGCATCGTGGTATTTAGAAATAGATGCCTTGTGTGTGTGTGTGTGTGTGTGTGTGTGTGTGTGTGTATACACACCAGTGTGAATGAAAGTTACCGGAAGACGCCCAGAGTATTCTGCGAAGTCGTTTGGCTCGTGACCAGAATTATTTTAACGCAAGCCCGGTAACTAGAGGTTCTTAAGAAGAGCCGACCCCCGGTGGGCTAACTCGGCCTGGCATCGTCCGGCGAGGAAGCTACCTGGGTCTAGGAGTGTGTGAACCCATCTTCCCTCCCCTTTCCTCTCTGTGTGAGCCACTGACAGTCTGATCATCTCGCTGGATGCAAAGAGAGCGAGCGGTATCGTCTCTCTGAGACTAGCCGGCGCTCTTTGCTAAAGGGAGGTGTAGGAGGGTCATGGCCATCCTTGTTAGCCTCTCCTGTGTGAGTACCCTGTAGGGAGAGATCCTTAGTTTCTGAGCCACTAGCGCGGACAGGGCATTCTCCCTGTGTGTGTGATTGGAAAACGGGTGGGGGACAGTCTAAGCATTCCCTTTCATCCCCTAAGGGTACTCCAGCTTATTTCATGTACGTACATTATGGTCCTAAAACCTGCAGGTATTTTGAGAATTGGAATCTTTACACGCGTGAAAATCCATCTAAACAATGCCCACTAGAAGGTACCTTCAATCTAGATAAGATCATACATCTCAGAGGAGCTTTTAATCACCAGAAAAAAGCCTCTGACACACAATGTCTATTGAGGAAAGGAACGGGTTAATTTGAAATTCAGCTTGGTCCAGAGATAAAGAGAAAGTTGCTCTGCATTCAAGGTCTCCAACATGGGTGACACCCCAGACAAGTTGGCGTCGGCTCTGCCTAGCCTGCTTGATGGCCCATTAAGGACCATCAGCTATACAATTGACCCACTGAGAGAAGGCAGATACACCTTGTGACTCAGCAAGGTATGCAGGGACATGCCTATGGACAGTACTCTATGATTTTTCTAGGCCATGTGCTGGACAGCCTGTCTTGGGGACAAAAAAAACAGAGTCCACATGGCAAGAGACTATAAAAGGCTGCTGCAGCTCCTCCATCTTGTCTTCAGTCCTGCTTCTTGCCTCTGGAGGGACTTTGCTACAAACTGAAGCTCTGAACAAAGGACTGAATGACCCATCCCAGCCGTGGATGTACTCCAGAGACTTGATTTAAACCTGCAGTTTATTCCATCACTGCTACAAGCCTGAACCAAGAACTTTGCCATTACTGTATGGAATTGATTCCATTTAACCAATTCTAGCTCTCATCTAGATCTTTTTCCTTTTATGAATAAACCTTTAGATTTTAGATTCTAAAGGATTGGCAACAGTGTTATTTGTGGGTAAGATCTGATTTGTATATTGACCTGGGTCTGGGGCTTGGTCCTTTGGGATCGAGAGAACCTTTTACTGGGGTATTGGTTTTCATAACCTTTCGTCCCCAGAACGAGTGGGACTGGTGGTGATACTGGGAAACTGGAGTGTCTAAGGGAATTGCTTGTGTGACTTGTGGTTAGCCAGTGGGGTAAAACCAAAGTCTTCTCTGTTTGGCTGGTTTGGTTTGCCTTGGTGTGCAAAGGAACCCCAGCCTTGGGCTGTAACTGCCCTGCTTTAAGCAATTTGTCCTGAATTGGCACTCTCAGTTGGGTCCCACCAAAGGCAGCATCATTACAGGGGGCACCCCAGCTGGGGGCTCCTACCATGCGCCGGGTGCCAGCTGCTAGTCCCGGGCCAGTCTAGGGAGGGATGGGTCTTTCTATTCCGCTGCAGGGGCCGCTCCTGAAGCCGGCTCAAACCAACCTCCGGGAACCTCTGCCAGCTGCAAGGAGCTCTGTGGCTGCTGGCTGGGAGCCCAGCTCTGAAGGCAGAGCAGAAGTGAGGGTGACGGTCAGCCCCTGACCAGGGCAGAGAGGCTGCGGCCCCAGCTATGAGTCCCCAGCTGGGGTGGAAGGTTGCCAGAAACTCCCAGACATATGGTAACCCCTCCCCCCATACTCTGCAATAAGGTTTGTGATGCTGTATGGAATATGTGACACACTTTCTGATATTATTGATACCTATATTATAAAAGTGCAATGAATCTTACCAGATATACTGTGTAAGGTATCAGTGGAAAAGTTACGATTTGCTAAATATGATAATCACGCTTATATGTTTGTGTTGCCTTTGTATCGTGAGTTAGGAATATGTGTGGTTTATCTGTATTTCAAACTTGTGCTGTGTATCTGGGTGACACCCACAGACAGATTGGTATCAGCGCTGCCTACCCTGTTCCATGGCCCATCAAGGGCAATCCACTGTACAATGGATCCATTGAAAGAATCCAGGGGCTACACTCTATGAGTCAGCAAGACATGTAGGGGCATGCCTATGGACAGAACTCTAAGGCTTTTCTATGTGCTTTGAAGCTTGTGTTTGGGACACAGGAAGTACAAGCCACATAGCAAAAATAATATAAAATGCAGCTGCATCGTCTCCATTTTGTCTTCAATAATCCTGCTTCCGACCTCTGGAGCAACTTCTCTACAAACTGAAGTTCTGAACAAAGGACTGAATGACCTATCTAAGCTGTGGATGTGTTTCAGAGGGACTCTCGAGACAGCAAACTCACCAATACTGCTAAGAACCTGATATATGGACTTTGAACTCTTATGTATGCACCTGATTTCTTTACCATTTAACAACTCTCTTCTTGTTCTTTCCTTTTCTTTTATAATAAACCTTTAGTTTTACACACTAAAGGATTGGCTGGCAGACTGATATTTTGGGTAAGATCCAAACTAATACTGACCTGGCAATGTGACTGACCCTTTGGGGTTCAGAAGAACATTTTCTATAGTGAGCAGAGTTTCAAATAACTTCTCACTGTACTGGACCTAGGTGCTGATTGGGAGCCAGAGAGCTGGAATGCAGTAAAGGTGGCTGTGTGATTTGTTTTTTTCAGCTTCTTGATAACCAGTTTGGGGGATCAGGAGCACAGTTTGTGACAGGTTGGTGAGTCTAACTTCAGTGTTATCCACCACTTACAGGAGAATCTATTCTCCTTTTGCAACCTGCCCTGACCTTGGTATTTTCACCGTGGGCTACCCCGGGTCACAAGATTAAAATGTTCCCTTTTGGTTATTCAGTTTGAAACAACTTTGTCTCAAAGTTTATTTTACATTACATTAACAGCTATAATATACAATGAAAAAGTCAAAATCAGACTAGAACTGTACAATTTTATTGAAATGAAACATTTCAGTTCACCCCAAATTATTAATGTGTATTTAGTGTTGCAGGGAGGTTTTTTTCCCCATTCTGATTCAGTACAAAATATAAAAATGGAATTTCTCACAAAAAGGACATTCTGGTTCCTGACCCGCTCCAATGCAAAGCACCAATTCCTTCTACATGTTACTAGACACATCCAGCACCCGAGCCACTGAGGTCTGGTGTACACTGGGTGTGGGGGGGGTGAAATCGATATAAGATACGCAACTTCAGCTACGAGAATAGTGTAGCTGAAGTCGACGTATTTTAGATCGACTTAGAATCACTTACTTCGCGTCCTCGCAGTGCAGGATTGATTGCCACCACTCCCCTGTCGACTCCGCTTCCGCCTCTCGCCGTGGTGGAGTTCTGGAGTCGACGGCAGAGCGATCGGGGATCGATTTATTGCATCTACACTAGAGGTGATAAATCGATCCCCGATAGATCAATCACTACCCGCCGATCCGGCGGGTAGTGTAGACGTACCCCTAGACAGCAACATCTAAAGACCTGTAACTGAACTCCCGTGCCCACATCTCTAGCTACTCCTTTGCATCTCCTTTAGTGAGACAGCAATGGAATCCTTTCCAGTAACTACACCCAATCTCAAAAAAGATTTATTGCACTTGGAAAAGGTGCAGAAAAGGGCAACAAAAATGATTAGGGGTATTGAACAGCTTCCATATGAGGAGAGGTTAATAAAACCAGGACTTTTCAGCTTGGAAAAGAGACGACTAAGGGGGGATATGATTGAGGTCAATAAAATCATGACTGGTGTGGAGAAAGTAAATAAGAAAGTGTTATTTACTCCTTCTCGTAACAGCATTGTGAAGTGTGAGGGGGAGTGAGAGAGAGCCACCTACCTGCTCAAGGTGCTTCTGACATCCTAGAGGAGAGGAAAAAGAGAGAGAGAGAGAGAATATCAGTCCCACCTGACACACACTTTGAATTCCAAAGAAGGGATTTAGCTGATATGGGGAAAAGTGGTCCTGCCCTGGACCCAGGGCCATGGATTCGCTGAGCTAATGGGGTTTTTGCATCTCTAATATCAATGTGTCCGTGAGTCTGCAAAGAATAATAGTCATTCACATTTCAGGAACACACACACTGAGTTACACTGTGATCTCTGACTGCTGGACTGCCGTGCCCATGATTTAGGAGCTGTCCTGTCCTTATGGTGGGATCTGGAGTATTTCTAACTCACTCTCACCTGCAGAAATTCACTCACTGGCTTCTGATACTTCCCCTCCATATCACTGGTCAGCTCACTTAGACGGGAAATCTCCGCCGAGAGTATAGTGATATTTTTATTCTGTATCTTCACAATCTCCTCGTCCAGCTTCTCCAGCTGGGCCAGCAGGAGTCGCTCTTGTTCCTCCAGGAACCGCCGCAGTTGCTGAAATTCAGACACAATCTTCTGTCTCTCGGTTTCTGTCTTTCTCTGTAACAGAAAAGGAGAGAAAGGGCTGGTCAGGGACATGTATGGTGGCTGGTCCTGTGATAGAGTGCTGAGTGTGCAGGAGGGAGAATTTCTTTGCAGATTCTAAGTCATCTCTGACACTGAACAGTATCCTGTGGTTACTAGAGAGAGAATTTTCTCACACCTTTCCATTTGGCCCCAGAATCTCATAAAGGCACGTTCCCACGTCTGACATGGTTTGGATCGTGCGTTATCGAGAGCCTCGGAGACACAGATCCAAAGCAGCAGGGGGCAGGACTCAGCACTAGAGCTGGGGGACATTTTCTACAGTAAATATTTTTCCAGAGAAAATTCAGATTTGTCAACACTGAAATGTTTCATGATTTACTGTCATTGTCACCCAGTTGTTTTGTTACAAAAATAAATAAATAAAAAATCAAAACATTTTCTTGTTTTAATTTGTTCCATGATTTTAAATTTCAAATGACTTTTTGTTTGAAGATTTCCTTTTTTATATATATACTTATATATTTTAAAAGATATGGTCAAAATTGGAACAAAATATTTTGATTTTGTTGAACACGAAACATTTCGTTTGACCAAGAAAAAGTCAAATTTGTGATTTGCTCAAGAAACAAAAAAAAAAATCATTTTTGGTTCAACCCATTTTTTTTTTTAATATTCAGCAAGTGAAAAATATCTGGTATTTGCCCAGCTCTACTCAGAACCTCATTGACAAAGGCAGGCGAGAAGACAAAAAACAAATGAAGCTATGACACAAAAAATTGCAGACTCAGGCAGAGAGCTCTGCATTGGATATATTCAGTTCACATTGGGAAGATTTTTATCACAGCCACAATGGCTGGAAACTAATTCATTAATTGAAATGAAAGCTTAGAATCTGAAGAGGAATATGTTTCCCTTTTCTAGGGAAAGGAGTTTTCAGCCCTCTGTAGAGATCTGTGTGCACACATACACATAGACACACACACACAGTATCCCAGGATCATCAAGCAGCAGACAAAAGTCCACATTCCGCAAGGCCACAAATCAATCATTCACAAGAGTGAAATGTGAAGGAAATAAGCTGTAATAAAAGATAAACTTTAATTAAAGGGTATGTCTACACTACAGGATTAATCCGAATTTAGATAATTCGAATTTGGGAAACAGGTTGTATAAATTCGATTGTGCACGGCCACACTAAGCACATTAATTCGGTTTTTAACCACATTAATTCGGTGGTGTGCGGCCACACTACCCCATTTATTTTAATCACATTAATTCGGTGGTGTGTGGCCACACTAACCCTAATTCGAATTAACAAAATCGATTTTGACACTACTCCGTTCGTCGAGGTGGAGTACAGAAATCGATTTAAAGCGCCCTTTAATTCGAATTAACTGGCTCTGTAGTGTGGACGGGTGAAGGGTTAATTCGGATTAACGCAGCTAAATCCGAATTAAAGTCGTAGTGTAGACCAGGCCAAAGAGAAACTGACATAAGACATAAGCAGGGTGTGAGCTGTAGTTACAATAAGAAAATAGTAAGGACTGTAAAACAACATCTCTGGACAGCACCCTCAGGCATACAAGGGGAATGACAGGAATGGAGAAATTGTCAGAGCGCAAAGGGACTATTAACCAGAAGGGAGCGGAGGGATAGAACCCAACACATCACACCCAGGAATACGTGGCTTTATTTAAGCTGGAACTCAGAACAGTCAAGAAAGATTGTACAGGAGGATTCTTCAAGAGTTAACTAAACGTCCTCCAAACTCTGGGCTCACAGAGGCCAAAAACTGAGAGAGTGCAGAGTGAACGTGTAACACTGGGGGTTTGTTCTAGTGCATTTGATTTTCTAATTAAAAATTCTGTTAGGTTATATGTATAAATTGTTACCTATAAAGAGAGTTTAATTAAGCGAATAGTAGTTAATATACAGTAGATAAGAATAATAGTTTACAGTAGCGTATGGCAGTGCTTTTCAACCTGTGGTCTGCAGGGCCCTGGGGGTCCGTGCACTATGTCTAAGGTGTCCGCAAAAGAAAAACTGACTGAACAGAATTCAATTATATAGACAGACAATTGATTTCCAAAGGGGTCTCTGCGCCTCCATTCAAAATTTCCAGAGGGATCCGCAAATGCAAAAAAGGCTGAAAACCTCCGGTTTATGGTGTAAGCCTAAGTAGTAATTCTGCCAAAACAACTAATTTTGATTTACTTGTGATTATTCCCCACTTACGGAATTTCTGCTTTACCCCCGACTGATTGAGATAAAACTAAGGCTCTGTCTACACTGCCAAGCTTTAATTAAACCGCTATTGCATACCCACACTAGCTCCTTGTGTCGCTGGAGCGCACCCACACTAGCAGCTTTTGCATTGACACAGAGAGCAGGGCACTGTGGTAACTATCTCACCATACAACTGGCCGCAGGATGCTTTGGGAAGGGTTTGCAATGCCTCATGGGGCAGATACAGCATCACATGATGCAGGTTTCTTAATCCCATTGTTCCATGGGCATCCTACTAGATTGCCAGCCGCTTTTCAACTGAAGTGTTGGGGGGGGGGGG
>NW_020664695.1:36831-131547 GCF_002925995.2 Terrapene triunguis | reverse complement strand
CTTTTCAACTGAAGTGTTGGGGGGGGGGGGGGGGGGGTGACAGGGGGGATGTGGGTGTGGGGGGGGGGGGGGGGAAGAGAGAGACAGACAGTGTGTGTTGGGGGAGGGTGACTGTGTGGACATGCCATCTCTTAAATTCAGACAGCCGCTGGAAGCAACCTGTCCTGATGCAGGGGGAGGGGGAAACCCCCGACATCAACCCTCCCTGGCTCTGTGCAGAACAGAGTCTCTCTCACATCCACCCCTGCCTGCCTGCCTCTTTGCTCCTATTGTGGGAGGCAGCAGGAGCATTCCACCTTAATGATTTGGGCTTTGTTTCCCAGCTTTGAAAGGGGAGGGGCACATGCCTGCAGGGCTGCTGAGTTCCAAACAATGAACAGAGAGGTCACTGCAGGCCTAGTGGGACACCTCAGGAGGCCAATTACAAGGTGTTTACACTGGCACTTTGGCGATAAAACCTTTGTGCCAAAAGCCTTCTCCTTCCCGTGGAGCTGGTTTTCTTACAGCGCTGCAACTGAGGCGTTTCGTGGCAAAAAGTGACTTTGCAGTGTGTGCACCTCCGCTGTGTCAGCGCCAACAGCTGGCTTTTGGCGGAAAAACTTGGCAGTTTAAACCAGGCCATAATTGGGCCTCAAGATTGTCCCTGGCTCTCCTTATTGCTCTGATTCACCATGCTCCTCCATCGGGCTCCTTACAAATGCAGGTTAATTATGATGGGCACTTAGCAGGTTCTCTTCTCTCCACTCAGGCTCTGTCTACACTGCCACTTTTAGCACTAAAACTTAAGTCGTTCAGGGGTGTGAAAAAACACACACCCCTGTTTGACAAAAGTTTTAGCACTGAAAAGCGCCAGTATAGACAGTGTTTATCACTAGGCGCCGCGCTCCTGGCAATAAAGCTACCATCCATCATTCGGGGTGGTTATTTTTCATCGCCGGGAGAGCTCTCCCCCAGTGATAAAGCGTGACTATACTGCCCACATCACAGCACTGCCAAGGCAGGGGGCAGGTGTTGGGGCTCAGGAGGGAGGTGCAGGGGTTAAAAGTGAAGGGGGCACAGTACAGGGGTTCAGGGCTCAGGAGGGGTGTGCAGGGGGTAGGAGTGATGGGGTGCAGGGTTTAGGGGCACAGGAGGTGAGTACAGGGGTTGGGGTGAAGGGGTGCAAGGATTACAGGCTCAGGAGGGAGTGCAGGGGTTGAGGAGTGCAGGGAGTAGGTGTGACGTTATGAATGTAATATAATATCCCATTGAAAGGTGACAGGGCCAGAAAGAGTTAATTAACTCACAGACTGACCTGACCTATGGCTGAACCTTAAGGACTGGTTAGGAAGATATGTAAATGAATAGAGCTTGAAATGCAAGTCTGCATTGTTAGAGGTAGAAGGGTAGGTGTTTGCTCAGGTCTTGTGATGTAAGCAAACAAGTCTTGTCTATTGCTATAACTTTAATTCAAAGATCAAAAAAAGGAATATTAACATTTATGATGATACTTGAGTGAAATAGTATTATTGTCTATATGTCTTTTTGAAGGTTGTGCTAACCTGTTTCTGAACTGTTTAATGGATGAATTACCCTGTGCTAATTGCCAGGATGTTTGGAAGAAGGAGAATTAGGCCTATTGTTTTCTCAGGCCGAAAGGCTGCCGGAAATGTTTAAGAACCCTGAGACACAATCCTTCTTCATCTCAGATCTGCTTTGGGTTTCAAGAGGGGGAAAACCTTAAGCCACAAGGATTGAGATCCCCAGTCATTGACTGGAGCCACCCTGAATATGGACATTGGACTATAACCTATGGACTATTTCTAAAAGGACTTTTGGCAACTACAAGCTCACCTCTGCTATGTATTTGAACCTCCAGAATTGAATTCAAGTCTGTATGTATATTGATCTTTTAACCAACACTTTCTCTTTAATTTTTTAATAAATTTTAGCTTAGTTAATAAGAATTGGCTATAAGCCTGTATTTTGGGTAAGATCTAAGTTATAATTGGACCTGGGTATGTGGCTGATCCTTTGGGATTGGAAGAACCTTTTCTTTTATATGATGAGATAAGATTTTCAGTAATCATCATCATATCTGACAGGTGTGTCTGGATGGAGGCCTGAGGCTGGGTACTTTAAGGGAACTGCGTTGTTTGGACTTCTGAGTAACCTGTATGGTAATATAGAAGTTGTTTTGTGATGGCTTGGTAAATCTAAGTATTGGAATATCCACCAGTGTTTGGGGTTTGTCTGCCCCATTCTGTTTGCAGTTCACCCTAATTGAGTGACCTCTGCTGGCTCCCACAGGCAGCTCCGTCACAGTAGGAGTGAAGGGGGGTGCAGGAGTTAGGGGAACAGGAGGGGAGTGCAGGGGTTGGAGTGATGTGGGCACAGTGCAGGTGGTAGGGGTACAGGAGGGGGAGTAGGTATAAGGGGGCACAGTGCACAGGTTGGGGGGAAGGGAGGGTGGGGAGCCCATGAGGGACCAGGGGCACGACACCAAATGCAAATTTGCCAGTGTGCCATTTTCCCTAAAGCCGACCCTGACTGGGGAGACCATACTATAAACCCTGCTGCTGTGGGGGTGAGGATTGGGTGGTTCCATTCGGTATATGTATTAGTTTTCGGTTTTTTATAGGTTATTTGATTATCACAGTAATTAAAACCATTATAATCTGTTGATTGTCGGGCGATGTGCCATAAAATCCAGGTATTCCAGATTGCAAACATCTGTCACACAGTTTGATGGCTGGTGTCACACACGGGCAGGTTTGGAAGGTGAGAAGTAAAGTGACCCAAGTAGCTCTCTCCCGAGCACAGCTGGACAATCCCTGAGGTACATGTTTATATGAAGCACATGACCCAAGGTGCAGGCTGGAGAGCAACATACTACAGTAGGGTCCAGGCTAGCATCCTAGTCACGTACACAGATATCCCCACTGGTGCTGGATTGACACAGGCAATTTAGGGGGAAAATATCCCATGTCTGCCTTCAAAAAATCACAGCTGGGAAATTAAAGGGAAATAGACAAGAAGAATGTTTTATATGTTTCATTGACCTTAAGTAAATGTCAGGTTTAAAAGGAGCAGAGAGGGAACTTTCATCACCAGCACACAGGGTAAAAACATCCACAAATGTGAAGTGTTGGTCTGAAAGCCACTAAAGTGGAAACACTGTCCATGAACTTTGGGGTGGAATTAATGTTACAGTCTCACTTTCAGAAACATTTTATACATCTCCATCTCACTCTCTCTTTCCCTTTCCTTTTCTCTTTTCTCTCATTTCATCCAGTTTTACCCATTGTTTTCTCTAGCACTCCTTCTCCAGCTGTTTATTTCCCTGAGTCTCCCTAAGACTATGTCTACAGTGTGCACCTTACAATGGCGCGGCTGTGCGGTGAGGTGCGCTGTGTAGCCGCTCTATTTTGCCGGGACAGAGCTCTCCTGGCAACAAAATAAAACCACCTTGTAGAGAGGGTTTGTCGGGCTTCTTCCCTCTCCGGGGCGGCGGGGAACCACACCACCTCCTTTAGTCCTTGCACGGCCCCTTGGGGAAGTGGTTGGGCCGCAGGAGTCCTGGCTCAAGTCATCCGGCAGTGGCTGAGCACACACAGGTAAGAGTTAGCGGATAACCAGCGCAGGCCCTAGGTCAGGGT
Organism: Terrapene triunguis; assembly: GCF_002925995.2. NCBI lineage: Eukaryota > Metazoa > Chordata > Testudines > Emydidae > Terrapene > Terrapene triunguis. Next base: position 127,909 of record NW_020664695.1, on the reverse strand, counting down.
GGGGCAGCGATGAGTTCAAGGCTCAGGTCCTTAGGCAGGGGCTGAGCAACAGTTTATATAGTCAACAGGCCCAGGCCCTGGCTCAGGGCGGGCAGTAAAGGGTCACAGCTCAGGCCGGGGCTGAGCAAACACGGGTAAATAGCACACCCAGGCTTCCGGCTCCGAGGGCCTGGGAGAAGGAGAGACGGCCATCCACACGTTGAGTGGCAGGGGGGATGCAGACCTTCCCACTCCACTGCATCCCAGCCTGGGGCCCTAGCAGCGGCCAAAGGCCCGCAGCTGTGTCAGTGGGGATCCTGGCCGTAACACACTGACATAAGCTCTGGCAGTGCTGCAGCCAGACTAGGGTCGGCTGCCCCCGGGCTACTTCCACACCCCCCTCTGGGGTACCTGGATCAAGGTGAGGTCCTCAGGGGGGGTCAATCACTATTGGATCCTCGGGGTAGCTGGCGAGGGGTAGGCTCGGCAACTCTCCCACACGCTGGTCCATGTTGAGTACTGGCCAGACTCCAGGTCCACAGCTGGTTGCTGTAGTCTCCCCAGCAGGAGCTGGGCCCGAGGCATCTGGCCTCTCCAGCAGCTGTCTCTGGAGTAAGCTCTGAGGTTGGGCTCTTATACTTCCTGTAGGGCCTCTGACCCCCTGGGGGACGGGCTTGGAGTGCTCTGGCTCCACCCACTCTGGTGTCTGGCGGAGCTCATCCCCCTCCGGGGTGGCGGGGAACCACACCGGCTCCTTACACACCTCTAACGAGGGGCAGTAGCGTTGTCACTGGCAGCGTGGCTCTCGCCAACATAGTGCTGTCCACACCGGCTCTTTTTGTCGTTATAACTTTCATCATTCAGGGCAGTGTTTTTTCACACCCCTGAGTGACAAAACGACGAAAGTGCCAGTGTAGACATGGCCTAACTCACCATTTCTCAAATGCGGCCACCAGGGGGTTTCCTGCCACCACAACAGCTTCCTGGGCAGTGATGGGGGGGGGGAGGTAAGCATCGTCCCCTCCTCCTCCCTCCCTCTTGCTCCTGGATGCACCACTCTGCACATCTCCGGAGACAGGTGGGGCACAACACTGAAGGAGCAAGGTGAGTTCTTTACCTTGGAGCATGGAATGCGGGGACTTAGTGGGGCTCAGACTTCAGCCCTGGGGTGGTTGGGTGGTGGGGACTTAGGGAGCCTGGCTGCAGACTAGAGCTCCACCCAGAGTCCAACCTCTAGCCGCATGGCAGCAGGCTCCGATCCCTGGCTCTGGCTGCGTGGAGCCAATCCCCAGTCCCACCAGCAGCTGCTGGCCCCAGTCCATGCACTCCAACCCCAAGTCCTAGTCACTGACCCCAGATGCTGGCCCCAGGCGCTGACCCTGAGCTCCAGCGGCTCCCGGCCCTGGGTGCAGATCCCCAGTTCTGGCCTTGGGCTCCGGCGGATGCTTTCTCTGGATGCCAACCCCTAGCCCTGGCCGTGTGGCAGCAGGTGCAGACCCTAAGTGCCAGCCCCAAACCCTGGCGGCAGCCAACCGCCAGCCGCACGCTCCGACCCCCAGCCCTGGCTGCTGACCCCGGGCACGGCTCCTAGATGTTGATCCTGGGTTCCGGCAGGTGCTGGCCATAGGCGCCGATCCCCAGCCACAGGTGCCAGCCCCGGGTGCAGATCCCCAGCCCTGGGAACGCAGGAGCGGGACCAACCCCAGGCTCCGGCAGGTGCTGGCCCAGGACACTGACTCCTAGCCCCAGCTGTGCAGCAGCAGGCGCGGACCCCAAGCGTCAACCCTGGGTGGCAACCCCCAGCCCCAGTTGCACAGCAGTTGGTGCTGGCTCTGGGGTGCCAACCCCTGGCTGCATGGCAGTGGGTGCTGATCCCCGGCCCTGGCCACACAACTGTGGGTGCTGACCCTTGGCTCCCGTGGGTGCTGGCTCAGGGCGCCGACCCCCAGCCCCAGGCTCCAACCCACATCTCTGACATGCGGTGACAGTGGTGGGACCCTACATCCATCGCCACGGCCTCTGCTGACTCACCCTCCACCCTTCCATCCATCCTCCCTGGCCCCCACTGCTTCACCCCCACCCATCCATCCAGGTCTTAACTTGCCAGGACTTGCTGAGAAAAGTGATATTAACAAACATACAAATATCACTTTTCACAGCATTATCTTCATTATTGAGCCCTCAAAAAAACACCTACATAAATAAATTACAATGATTTGGATGTGTCCGTGTGCATATTTATTTGTTTTTCCTAAAGTTAATTAAGCATTTTAGGAAAAAGTATCAGTGCGGCCACCAGCAAGGCCATCAAAAAATTTGCTGTGAGAACCCCTGGCCTAACTCTGCTCTAATCCATGTCACAGATCATTCCAACTGAGATGCCCAGTTTCCTCTGATGAATTTATCCCCTCCCCTCTCGGTGTCTGCTGAGCGTTTCCCTTCTCAGGATGGTTTTGCTTTCACTCTTCTCATTTCAGCTTCCCCCATTTTCCCCAGGCTTCTCTCCTTACTCTTGTTTTACTTTATTTTCACCTTTTCCCATTTCATTTCTTCTCTCCCTTCTGGTGAAATCTGCCCTGTACCTGACTCTCCTCTCTGCACAGCCACCTCTTCTTCATCCAGGTGACATCTCCCCACTCCCAACTCCATTTCTCCACAGCATCCCTTCCCTGGGGGCCTGTAGGTCACACTCCCCAGTCTCTAGGTTTCCCTCTCCAAGGCTTTCTGCTGCTGTGGCGCCTCCAGTTTCTCCCCAAACCCCCAAATTCTAATTAATTTAGTCTGTGTCTCTGCCACCCCTGCATCTGCCTGTCCCCAGTCCAGCTGTTAATTCTTCCCCCAACCCCACATCACTTCTGGCCCCTACCCCGCCCTCAATTTCGATCCTGCAGCTCCCACATGTGCCCCTCAGCTCCTCCTGCAGCTCCAGAGGTTCTTCCCCCTCCCATTCCCATCCCTGGTGTTGCAGGGAGAACCAGCTTGGCTTAACAGTGAAATCTTCGGTGAGCTTCAACAGAAAAAGGAAGCTTACAAGAAGTGGGAACTTGGTCAGATGACTATGGAGGAGTATAAAAATATTGCTCGAGCATGCAAGGGTGTAATCAGAAAGGGCAAAACACAATTGGAATTGCATCTAAGAAGGGATGTGAAGCATAACAAGAAGGGTTTCTACAAATATGTTAGCAACAAGAAGGTGGTCAGGGAAAGTGTGGGACTCTTAATGAATGGGGGAGGCAACCTAGTGACCGACGATGTGGAAAAAGCTGAAGTACTCAATGCTTTTTTTGCCTCCGTCTTAACAGACAAGGTCAGCTCCCACACTGCTGTCCTGGGCAACACAGTATGGGGAGGAAGTGAACAGCCGTCAGTGGTAAAAGAACAGGTTAAGGACTATTTAGAAAAGCTGGACATGCACAAGTCCATGGGTCCAGATCTAATGCATCCAAGAGTGCTGAGGGAGTTGGCTGATGTGATTGCAGAGCCATTGGCCATTATCTTTGAAAATTTGTGGAGATCGGGGGAGGTCCCGGACGATTGGAAAAAGGCAAATATAGTGCCCATATTTTAAAAAAGGAAAAAATAGAATCCGGGGAACTAAAGACCGGTCAGCCTCACTTCAGTCCCCGGCAAAATCATGGAGCAGGTACTCAAGGAATCCATTTTGAAGCACTTGGAGAAGAGGAAGGTGATCAGGAGCAGTCAACATGGATTCACCAAGGGCAAGTCATGCCTGACCAACCTGATTGCCTTCTATAATGAGATAACTGGCTCTGTGGATATGGGGAAAGTGGTGGACGTGATATATCGTGACTTTAGCAAAGCTTTTGATACGGTCTCCCACAGTATTCTTGCCAGCAAGTTAAAAAAGTATGGATTGGATGAATGGACTATAAGATAGATAGAAAGCTGGCTAGATTGTCGGGCTCAACGGGTAGTGATCAATGGCTCGATGTCTAGTTGGCAGCCGGTATCAAGCAGAGTGCCCCAGGAGTTTTGTTCAACATCTTTATTAATGACCTGGACGATGGGATAGATTGCACCCTCAGCAAGTTCGTGGATGACACTAAGCTGGGGGGAGAGGTAGATATGCTGAAGGGTAGGGATAGGGTCCAGAGTGACCTAGACAAATTGGAGGATTGGGCCAAAAGAAATCTGATTAAGTTCAACAAGGACAAGTGCGGAGTCCTGCACTTAGGACATAAGAATCCCATGCACTGCTACAGGCTGGGGACCGACTGGCTAAGCAGCAGTTCTGCAGAAAAGGACCTGGGGATTACAGTGGGTGAGAAGCTAAATATGAGTCAGCCGTGTGCCCTTGTTGCCATGAAGGCTAATGGCATATTGGACTGCATTAGTAGGAGCACTGCCAGCAGATCGAGGGAAGTGATTATTCCCCTCTATTCGACACTAGTGAGGCCACATCTGGAGTACTGCACCCAGTTTTGGGCCCTCCACTACAGAAAGGATGTGAACAAATAGGAGAGAGGGCAACGAAAATGATCAGGGGGCTGGGGCACATGACTTATCAGGAGAGGCTGAGGGAACTGGGGTTATTTAGTCTGCAGAAGTGAAGAGTGAGGGGAGATTTGACAGCAGCCTTCAATTACCTGAGGGGGGTTCCAAAGAGGATGGAGCTTGGTTATTCTCAGTGGTGGCAGATGACAGAACAAGGAACAATGGTCTCAAGTTGCAGTGGGGGAGGTCTAGGTTGGATATTAGGAAACACTATTTCACTAGGAGGGTGGTGAAGCACGGAAATGGGTTACCAAGGGAGGTGGTGGAATCTCCATCCTTAGACATTTTTAAGGCCTGGCTTGACAAAGCCCTGGTTGGGATGATTTAGTTGGTGTTAGTCCTGCTTTGAGCAGGGGATTGGACTAGATGACCTCCTGAGGTCTCTTCCAACCCTAATCTTCTATGATTCTATGAAGGGGGGAGGGCTTCCAGGGGCCACAGAGATGAGGTATGGGGGAGAGGTGGGGGTTGGATAGACAGGGGTGCACAAGAGGCATAGAGATGAGCCAGAATGCTGGGTAGATGGGAATTCCCCAAGTCATAGAAATTAGGATGACTGTGGCTAGAGAAGCCCATTTTTTCATCCCAAGTTTCATTCCCAGTGGGCTTTTCCTCCCAATGCCTCAGTCACACTGTCTGACCCAGGATCCCCAGAGTCCTCCTGTATCATAGAGGACAGTGGCAAACAGGCTGCACAATCCCTGGGGCAGTGATGAGATTGGCTTCTCTATCTGACTCACTCAATGCTCTCTAAGGTTTGACAGTCCAGGGGCTGCACAGAGTTGAGACCGGAAGCAACCTCCAGGGTCAGAGAGATGGTGTGATAGAAAGTCCACAAGGAGAGGTCATAGAGACTAGGGTGTGTGAGGCTAGAGAGGCTGATTTCAGGGTCCCAGTGGGATATTCCCCCCACCCCCCACCCGTATCTCAGGGACACAGGCTGAGCCAGGATCTTGACCCCACCCAGAACCAGGGTCGGATTCTCTCGCCAGGGATGGAGCCCAGCGGGAAAGTGAAGATCAGGGCCTCGTCACCAGCATTGATAAATGTCACCTGCCCCCGGTCACAGTCCAGACAAACCCGGATCCTGCTGGGGAACCAGCCCCAGGGAAGGAGGGTGACAGGGAAAGTGAGAGCCCGGAACTGATCGCTGTGCCCCTCCAGGGCCCAGATCCCCGCCTTAGAGCTACGGTTGATCACTCCCTTCCTCTCCACAGATTCTCTGGCCACCCCCACAGCCCAGAATCGCCCACCCCCCACATCCACCTCCCAGTAATGTCTCCCCGAGGTGAATCCCTCACAGCCCAGCACATAGGGCAAATAGTCAAATCTCTCAGGGTTGTTGGGCAGTCGCTGCCGCGTGTCTCCCCATCTCACACGTTTCCGATCCTCAGACAGGACGAGGTGGGGCTGAGCCGTGTCTGGATCCAGAGTCACATTCACTGGGGAGAGAGAATCAGAGCGTTAGGGGCAGAGCTCAGCCCTGGGGAAGGCTGGGACCATTTCTCACATTCCCCAGCAGCCCTGATCAGACCTGGATCCCAGGGAGCTGCCTCTGTCCTGGGCACCTGAGACTGAGCAGAGATGTCACTGCAGTTCCTCACTGTTTAAAAGGAGCCACTTAACTGGTTTCTCATTTGTTTGCAGAGGCTTCAGCTCCCAGCTCCCCCTGCTGGGGCTGCTCCATTCCCAGCATCAGAGACACAGCCAGGAAGGTGTCAGAAGCTTTTAGTGAGGAGGGAGCAGAAGAGGAAAGTACCAGCTTTAAACTGCAGAGGCGACCTCCTTCCCCTAATGCAGCCTAAAGTCTTTGCATGATCTGGGTCTAGGTTACAACAAAATGCAGTAAATGTTCCCAGGCCAGGGAACAGAGAGGAAGGTGAAGCATTGGAGAAGAGCCACTTAAGACCAGAGAGTAGGAAGTGGCATTGGGTGAGGTAGCCCCATCCCCAGCCCAGAGAGAACGGAGGAGCTGCCAGCATCAGAGGGAGAGCATCTCCCCCAATCCATGAAAGAGTGAAACACTCCAATGGGAGAGCCCAGCCCTGCCCAAAGGAAAGGTAGGATGATGGAGAACAGTGATGGGGGAGACCAGAGGTGCTGACTTTGTAATTTTCCAGGGGAGTGCTTGACCCCTCGCTCCGCCCAAGACCCCGCCCCGACTCCACCCCTTCCCCGAGGCCTCACCGCACCCCACCTCTTCCCACCCCCCGCCCCCCCTCTTCCCACGCCCCCCCCCCCCCCCCTCCTCCCCTTCCCCGCCGCCTCACCGCACCCCCCCTCTTCCCACCCCCTGCCCCGCCTCTTCCCACGCCCGCTCCACCCCGTCTCATCCCATTCTGCGCCCTACTCCCAAGCGCACCCCGCCCTGCCTCCATCCCCTCCCCCAAGCGCCTCCTGCATGCCGCAGTAGGCACTAGGAGGGAGGAGGAGGAGCTGATTGGCAGAGCCACAGATGGGTGGGAGATGCTAGGGGAGAGGCCCCCCGAGCACCCACGGAGTCAATGCCTATGGGGAAACCCCCTCAGCCAGGATAACAAAGAGGGATGTGTCAGTCCTCAGACGAGATAGCGCTCTTCTAATTCCTCTCAATATAATACTAAAAATCCTGTCAATATCTATGAAAATGCCAGGGTCAGAGTTAAGGGTGTTTGGATGCTGCTCAAGGAGAGGTTTTTCTTCATCAGCATGGACATGAACTCAGCACCAATGTTGGTGTCAGGATTGTTTGTGTGACTTCAGCTTGGGATTGCCTCACTGTTCAATGTGTTTATTTTTAGGGTTAGAATCATAGAATATCAGGGTTGGAAGGGACCTCAGGAGGTCATCTAGTCCAACCCCCTGCTCAAAGCAGGACCAATTCCCAACTAAATCATCCCAGCCAGGGCTTTGTCAAGCCTGACCTTAAAAACCTCTAAGGAAGGAGATTCCACCACCTCCCTAGGTAACGCATTCCAGTGCCTCACCACCCGCCTAGTGAAATAGTGTTTCTTAATATCCAACCTAGACCTTCCCCACTGCAACTTGAGACCATTGTTCCTTGTTCTGTCATCTGCTACCACTGAAAACAGTCTAGATGCATCCTCTTTGGAACCCCCTTTCAGGTAGTTGAAAGCAGCTATCAAATCCCCCCTCATTCTTCTCTTCCGCAGACTAAACAATCCCAGTTCCCTCAGCCTCTCCTCATAAGTCATGTGCTCCAGCCCCTTAATCATTTTTGTTGTTGTGTGTGTCATGGTTGCTGTTGGTTTGGTTGGTAACTTTAGCTACAATCTCATGAAGATGTTTTCTCTGGAATCTCACCCTGTCTGTGTGCTCCTACGGATTCCCCTCTTTTAGTCTCCAGTGCAGACGGCAGAGTGTCTAGAGAGGAAAAGGAAAAAAGAGACGAGATTTCAGGCTTTCATTTTTTAGCAGCATTCGCACTCTGAACTCCTAGAACTGTGTTTTCATCATGACAGAGAAACAGACCGAGAGGCACAGAGAAACACTCAGGTATTTAATATAAACTAATCTGAAACTTTCTCTTTCCTCTCTCATTCAGGCATCTCAAAGAAATGGAAGCCTCACAACCATCCCAGGACATACAATCTCGAAGACAGATTTAATTTTCCCTCATCATCCCCTCCCACCCTTCAGACTCCAGTTGGTTTCTCTCATTCATTTACTGCATTTTGTTGTAACCTAGACTCAGATCATGCAAAGACTTTAGAGTAAAAATAACTTTTCCCACTTTAGTCCCTTAGACGCTAACAGGATATTGAGAGTTTGTGAAATCCTGGCTCTAACTGTGAGCTGTTTACTCAGCGTCTCTACAGAGAGCAGCACGATGGGGCCCTTGTCCTCCATAGGCAGAAATAGGAATAATAATAAAATCATTTTATCCATGTGGAAATTGAGGCAGGGGAAGGTTGGCTCCATGGTCCAGATTCACCCCGAACCGGCAAAAGGAGAGAGGGGAGGGGCCGTTTGTGACTCCGCTGTTCAGTGGCTGCAGGGGCTGGTGCAGACCTTGGCACAGGCTGAGGAAGTTCTGAAGCCAGCCAGAGTTACAGCCCTATGACAATGGCCCCCATGTGTCTTGCCCAGTGTGCAGAGTGTCAGAGGCCCAGCTTTACACTGCCCACGTCCCTCTGTCCCTCGTCCACCCCCCTCCCTCTTCCATCCGCCCTCACCCCCACCCCCCCATTCCCAGCCCTCTCAGGAACATGCCTTGTGCCTGCAGCAGCTGTGGAGGAGCCACAAGAGGCCCCTGTGCTGGAGGGATCCCTCACTGTGTGGGAGGGGCTTTCTCCTTCCATACAGCCCATGTGCCCAGACTAATTGCTATATGGGACGAGAGCCCAGTGATGGGCTGGGTCCAGCTTTAACAAACGGCCTTTAATTTATAGTGCTGACCTTTAGGTATCTGGGCCTGGTTCTCAGAGGGGTTGGGCACCTGCAGCTCCACTGACTCCACCTGCAGCTGAGGAGGCTGCACAGCTCTGGAGCACCTGCCCTGCAGCTCTCTAGTTGGGAGAGAGAAACTCAGGTGTCCCAAATTAGGCCATTTTTCGTAAATATGGGCCTTAATGTTGTGACCTTTGCTAAGTCATGAATTAATGGGAGACGTAGCAGGGCCCAGACATCAGGACATCTGCTCCATTTGTCTGCTTTCCACTGGTTATTACGTTCAGTGTTGAGAGTTGGTGCAAGGGTCATTTCTTATGCAGCAGTTTGGACAGATTGAGATTGTGCCTTTGTATGACTGACCTGGCTTTGGCCTGGTGAGCAGTTTGCTTGACATATGGGAAATGTTGCCTTAAAAGACCTTGTTATTAAGTGATGTGTTTCTAAGGCCTGGTCTACACTATGAGTTTAGGTCGAATTTAGCAGCGTTAAATCGAATTAAGCCTGGACACGTTCACACGGCTAAGTCCCTTTTTTCGACTTAAAGGGCCCTTTAAACCGGTTTCTTTACTCCACCTCCGACGAGGGGATTAGCGATAAAATCGGCCTTAGCGGGTCGGAATTGGGGTAGTGTGAACGGAATTCGACGTTATTGGCCTCCGGGAGCTATCCCACAGTGCTTCATTGTGACCGCTCTGGACAGCACTCTCAACTCAGATGCACTGACCAGGTAGACAGGAAAAGCCCCGCGAACTTTTGAATTTCATTTCCTGTTTGCCCAGCGTGGAGAGCACAGGTGACCACGCAGAGCTCATCAGCACAGGTAACCGTGATGGAGTCCCAGGATCGCAAAAGAGCTCCGTCATGGACCGAACGGGAGGTACGGGATCTGCTCACCATATGGGGAGATGAATCAGTGCTAGCTGAACTCCGTAGCAGTAAACGAAATGGCAAAATATTAGAAAAGGTCTCCAAGGCCATGAAGGACAGAGGCCATAACAGGGACGCACAGCAGTGCCGCGTGAAAATTAAGGAGCTAAGGCAAGGCTACCACAAAGCCAGAGAGGCAAACGGAAGGTCCGGGGCAGAACCGCAAACATGCCGCTTCTACGCGGAGCTGCATGCCATGCTAGGGGGTGCAGCCACCACTACCCCAACTGTGTGCTTTGACTCCTTCAATGGAGAAACACACCAGGAAGCAGGTTCGGGGTACGAGGAAGATGAGGATGAAGATAATGTAGATAGCTCACAGCAGCAAGGAAGCGGAGAAACCGGTTTCCCCAACAGCTAGGATATGTTTATCACCCTGGACCTGGAACCAGTAACCCCCGAACTCACCCAAGGCGTGCTCCCAGAACCTGAGGGCACACAGGGGACCTCTGGTGAGTGTACCTTTGTAAATATTACACATGGTTTAAAAGCAAGCGTGTTTAATGATTAATGATTAATTTGCCCTGGCAATCGCGGCCAGTACAGCTACTGGAAAAGTCTGTTAACATGTATGGGGATGGAGCGGAAATCCTCCAGGGACATCTCCAGAAAGCTCTCCTTCATGTACTCCCAAAGCCTTTGCAAAAGGTTTCTGGGGAGGGCTGCCTTATCCCGTCCGCCATGGTAGGACACTTTACCACGCCAGGCCAGTAGCACGTAGTCTGGAATCATTGCATAACAAAGCATGGCAGCGTATGGTCCCGGTGTTTGCTGGCATGCAGACAATATCCATTCCTTATCGCTCTTTGTTATCCTCAGGAGAGTGATATCATTCACGGTCACCTGGTTGAAATGGGGCGATTTTATTAAGGGGACATTCAGAGGTGCCCGTTCCTGCTCTGCTGAACAGAAATGTTCCCCGCTGTTAGCCACGCGGTGGGGGGGAAGGGTGAAGTGATCATCCCCGAGAATTGGGTGTGTGGGGGGGAGGGGGTTTAGTTGGGTTTGTGCTGCATGTTCACCCGGAAACCGCAGCCCCTCCTTTTACATTGCAAACCCATTTTAAATGGCCAACCCAACGGGTGCTTGATATGGGAAATGAGGGTGCTACTGTTTGAAACCATTCCCACACGTTAAGAAGGTTAAAAAAGCCAAAAGACTGTGGCTTACCATGGCTGCCTGCAAGCCGAAATCTGTGGCCTGGCACTGCGTGAGTGATCTCTCACACCAAACCGGCAGGCTCTCAATATAAGAGGAAAAATGCGACCTTGTAACAAAAGCACATGTGCTATATAATGTGAACAGCAAAATTTAACGTGAAAGAGTGTCCCCATTGTTCTCTAAAATGTGTCTTTTTTTAACCACCTCTCCCTTCTCCTCCACCAGCTGCAAATGTTTCTCCTTCGCAGAGGCTAGTGAAGATTAGAAGGAGAAAACGGCGGACTCGGGATGATATGTTCTCGGAGCTCCAGATGTCCTCCCACGCTGACAGAGCACAGCAGAATGCGTGGAGGCAGTCAATGTCAGACTACAGAAAAGCACAATATGAACGAGAGGAGAGGTGGCGAGCTGAATCGCGGGATGAACAGAGCAAGTGGCGAGCTGAAGATGATAGGTGGTGTCAGCTTGCAGATAGAAGGCAAGAGTCAATGCTCCGGCTGCTGGAGCATCAAACTGATATGCTCCAGCGTATGGTTGAGCTGCAGGATAGGCAGCAGGAGCAAAGACCGCCGCTACAGCCCCTGTGTAACCAACAGCCCTCCTCCCCACGTTCCATAGCCTCCTTACCCAGACGCCCAAGAACACAGTGGGGGGGCCTCTGGCCACCCAGTCACTCCACCCCGGATGACTGCCCGAGCATCAGAAGGCTGGCCTTCAATAAGAGTTAAAGTTTTAAACTGCAGTGTGTCCTTTTCCTTCCCTCCTCCCCCACCCATCCCGGGCTACCTTGGCAATTATCCCCCTAGTTGTGTGATGAATTAATAAAGAATGCATGAATGTGAAGTAACAATGACTTTATTGCCTCTGCAAGCGGTGCTCGAGGGGGGGAGGGGAGGGTGGGGTGGTTGGTTTACAGGGAAGTAGAGTGAACCGGTTGGGGTGGGGGCGGAGGGTTCATCAAGGAGAAACAAACAGAAGTTTCACACCGTAGCCTGGCCAGTCACAAAACTCGTTTTCAAAGCTTCTCTGATGCGCACTGCGCCCTGCTGTGCTCTTCTAACCGCCCTGGTGTCTGGCTGCGCGTAATCAGCGGCCAGGCGATTTGCCTCAACCTCTCACCCCGCCATAAATGTCTCCCCCTTACTCTCACAGATATTGTGGAGCGCACAGCAAGCAGCAATAACAATAGGGATATTCTTTTCGCTAAGGTCTGAGCGAGTCAGTAAGCTGCGCCAGCGTGCTTTTAAACGTCCAAATGCACATTCCACCACCATTCGGCACTTGCTCAGCCTATAGTTGAACAGGTCCTGACTCCTGTCCAGGCTGCCTGTGTACGGCTTCATGAGCCATGGCATTAAGGGGTAGGCTGGGTCCCCAAGGATCACGATAGGCATTTCAACATCCCCAACGGTTATTTTCTGGTCCGGGAAGAAAGTCCCTTCCTCCAGCTTTCGAAACAGACCAGAGTGCCTGAAGACGCGAGCATCATGTACCTTTCCCGGCCATCCCACGTTGATGTTGGTGAAACGTCCCTTGTGATCCACCAGGGCTTGCAGCACCACTGAAAAGTACCCTTTGCGGTTTATGTACGCAGTGGCTTGGTGCTCCGGTGCCAAGATAGGGATATGGGTTCCATCTATCGCCCCACCACAGTTTGGGAATCCCATTGCAGCAAAGCCATCTACTATGACCTGCACATTTCCCAGAGTCACTACCCTTGATATCAGCAGGTCTTTGATTGCCCTGGCAACTTGGATCACAGCAGCCCCCACAGTAGATTCCCAACTGAGCGGTAGCTGTCTGGCATTGCAAGCTTCCACAGGGCTATCGCCACTCACTTCTCAACTGTGAGGGCTGCTCTCATCCTGGTATTCTGGCGCTTCAGGGCAGGGGAAAGCAAGTCAAAGTTCCATGAAAGTGCCCTTACGCATGTGAAAGTTTCGCAGCCACTGGGAATCGTCCCACACCTGCAACACGATGCGGTCCCACCAGTCTGTGCTTGTTTCCCGGGCCCAGAATCGGCGTTCCACGGCATGAACCTGCCCCAGTAACACCATGATTTGCACATTGCTGGGGCCTGTGCCTTGTGAGAGGTCTATGTCCATGTCAATTTCCTCATCACTCTCTTTGCCGCGCTGCAATCGCCTCCTCGGCTGGTCCTGGTTTTGCTTTGGCATGTCCTGGCTCTGCATATACTCCAGGACAATGCGCGTGGTGTTCATAGTGCTCATAATTGCCACGGTGATCTGAGCGGGCTCCATGATCCCAGTGCTATGGCGTCTGGTCTGAAAAAAGGCGCGAAACTAGTATCTGACGGACGGAGGGAGGGAGGGGCGAGTGACGACATGGCATACAGGTACAGGGAATTAAAATCCACAAAGGTGGCTGTGCATCAGGGAGAAACACAAACAACTGTCACACAGAATGGCCCCCCCAAAGATTGAACTCAAAACCCTGAGTTTAGCAGGCCGTTGATTTCACAGAGGGAGGGGGAAGCAAATGAATACAGAACAAATCTATTTTTTACATCTTAAGCTGGCAGCAGACGGTGCAGCATGACTGATAGCCCTCGGCATCTTCTGGGCGCTTGGCAGAAAATAGCATACTACGACTGATAGCCATCATCGTCACTGGGAAGGCAGCGACTGGGGGACATACGGAGTTTCAGCCACTGCAGTACGACGACGACGGATACCAGTCGTAATATACCATCTTCTACCAAAAGGCAAGGGGCTGCTGCTGTGTAGCAATGCAGCCCCACGTCTACCAGCCCCACGTCTGCCAGCCCCCAGATCGCCGATGAAGGCTACCAGTCATACTGCACCGTCTACTGCCAAAAGGCAATTAGCTGCTGCTGTGTAGCAATGCAGTACCATGTCTGCCGGCACCCAGATGACATATGGTGACGGTGAGCTGAGTTGAGTGGGCTCCATGCTTGCCGTGGTATGTTGTCTGCACATGTAACCCAGGTAAAAAGGCGCGAATCGATTGTCTGCCGTTGCTCTGACGGAGGGGGAGGTGCCTGACGACATGTACCCAGAACCCCCCGCGACACTGTTTTGCATCATTCAGGCATTGGGATCTCAACCCAGAATTCCAATGGGCGGCGGAGACTGCGGGAACTGTGGGATAGCTACCCACAGTGCAACGCTCCGGAAGTCAACGCTAGCCTTGGTACTGTGGATGCGGTCCGCCGACTTCATGCACTTAGAGCATTTTATGTGGGGGGACACACAATCGGCTGTATACAACCAATTTCTATAAAACCGGCTTCTATAAATTCGACCTAATTTCGTAGTGTAGACATACCCTAAGTCACCATGTGGGACAAAGAGATGTTTAGACCACACAATGTGCTTAAGGACAACAGACACCCAGAATGTCATGCCAAGGAGCAGTTAGCAAAGTCCTAAAACCCCTATGCGGACACAAGGGTCATAGTGAGCTATGCATAATCAGTGGTAAGAGACCAATCAGAAAAGAGAACAATAATATGAAAATAGCTTGGATAGCAAAAGCCCTGCCAATTAAAAAGTTCATGTATGTGTATTTTATGAGTTATATAAGATACTTAATATTCATAACACTCAAAGGTGATTGGAAAAGAACTAATAAATATATAATCTGGATGTGCATTTTATGTCAGACAGTGTAAGGGATAGTCAGAGCTTCATAGGAAAAATCCCTGTGACTCGCCTACGCCCCAGGAGAAGGTTACAGGACAGTACTTCTTTCAGCATAGCTGTCATTTCTTACTTTAATATCAATTGTAATTGCAAGGCACGCTTGTCGTACAAACAAAGCTCTGAATTAATTAACCTGAGTGACTTGGACCCCAAGTGTGTGGCATTCAGACCCAACAATTAAATAGATGCATCATCTAAATATGAACCTTTTTGCTAGAGTCACTCTCCTCCCATAGTCTCAGAGACTTATCCCAATTTTCCATATTACATCCCTTCTAGGTACCTTTGAACTTCCTCAGAGTCTCCATTAGAGCAACAGTTTTCTGGGAGAAATCACCGAGTCTCACTTCCAGTTCAGGAGAAATCTCCTCTGGCTCCTGGAACTTCCCCTTCTTGCGGCTGGACAGAAACAATTTATGTGATTATATTTCACTTAGTGACTCATAAGTTCTTGCTAGTGAGCTGCTGCTCTAATGGGCCTGGAGTTAGAATTCCTCTACTTCTCTCAGGCTGTGCAACATTCCCACTTAAGGTCCCATTAATATTCTTCAACTCTGGCAAGGAGAGACCAGCTCTCGGGATAAAAGGGGGATTGAGTCTCCATGGCCAATTCACTCCATGGCCTCCATGCTCTGAGGGACAGCAGGTTCCCATTTTAAGTGCTGTAGAAATCTGCCCACTAGGAACCAGACTGAGACACCAACTCCCCCCTCCCCAGTTCATTCCACACAGGTCTCCAAACAGTCCTCAGGTGGGAAAGACTCTTGACCACTGCTGCCCAGGTCTGAATGGTACCCAGTGCCCCAGCAGTGAAAGGCCCGTATTCCACCCCCGCAAACCTGAGACAGCCAGTCCCCCAGTATTTTGACATCTCTAGGAAATACTTGAGGTGAGTCTTTCCCACTAAATGGGAAATTCCAGAGTCTTCTGTACCAGGGTGAGAACCTCAGGATGAAGTTGATCAAAAAGATTTGTATGCAAAATGTGACCTTTCCCACACATTTTACTGTAGCGCCCTGGGGGGATGCAGTGCTAGCAGCATCTCCAAGCTCTTTCCCAGCTTTGTGAAATGGGAGTGGGAGCGAGAGAGAGCCACATACCTACTGAGGGTGCTTCTGACATCCTAGAGGAGAGAAACAGAGAGAGAGAAAGAATTTCAGTGCCACCTGACACATACTTTAATTCCAAAGAAGGGATTTAGCAAGTATGGGGAAAAGAGGCCCTGCTCTGGCCCCAGGGGCATGGATTCCCTGAGCTAACGGGCTTTTCCATCTCTAATATCAATGTGTCCGTGAGTCTGCAAAGAACAATAGTCATTCACATTTCAGGAATATACACACTGAGTTACACTGTGGTCTCTGACTGATGCACTCCCATGCCCATGTTTTAGGAGCAGTCCTGTCCCTATGGTGGGATCTGGAGTATTTCTAACTCACTCTTACCTGCAGGAATTCATTTGCTGGCTTCTGATACTTCCCCTCCATCTCACTGATCAGATCATTGAGATGGGAAATCTCCTCTGAGAGTTTGGTGATATTTTCTTTTTGTATCTTCACTACTTCCTTGTCCAGCTTCTCCAGCTGGGCCAGCAGGAGTCGCTCTTGTTCCTCCAGGAACCGCCGCAGTTTCTGAAATTCAGACACAATCTTCTTTCTCTCGGTTTGTGTATTTCGCTGTAAAAATATAGGGAAAGAGCTGGTCAAGGACATGGACAGAGCCAATGGTCCTTTCATGGAGTGCTGAGTGTGCAGGAGGGAGAATTTCTTTGTAAATTCTAAGTCATAGAATATCAGGGTTGAAAGGGACCTCAGGAGATCATCTAGTCCAACCCCCTGCTCAAAGCAGGACCAATCCCCAACTACTTTTTTGCCCCAGATCCCTAAATGACCCCCTCAAGGATTGAGCTCACAACCCTGGGTTTAGCAGGGTAATGCTCAAACCACTGAGTTATCCCTCCCCGCATAGTCTATAGGCCCATCTGACACTGAGAGAGGATTTTCTCACACCTTTCCATTTGGCCCCACAATCTCATGAAGAGATGTTCCCACATCTGACATGGTTTGGATAGTGCGTTATCTATGGCCTCGGAGATGGAGATCCAAAGCAGCAGGAGGTAGGACTCAGTACTAGGTGACATTTTGAGCACAAAATTTTTTTCCCCAGGGAAAATGCAGCTTTGTTGATACTGAAACTTTTCATGAATTCCTGACAATACCCCCCATTTGTTTTGTTACAAAAGGAAATAAATGAAAAATCAAAACATTTTCTTGTTTTAATTTTTTTCCAGGATTTTAAAGTTCAAATTACTTTTTGTTTGAAATATTCCTTCTTTTTATATAATTATATATATTTTTAAGGAAATGGTTAAAATCGAAACAAAACATTTTGATTTTGTGAAAAGGAAACATTTCGTTTGACCAAGAAAAAGTCCACTTTATGATTTGCTGAAAATGTTATAAAAAATAATTTTCGGTTCAGGCCATTTTTTTTTTTTAAATATCCAGCCAGGGAAAAAGATCTGGTATGTACCCAGCTCTGCTCAGAACCACATTGACAGAGACAGGGGGGGAAACAAAAAGAATGAAACTATGATCCAAAAAACCGAAGACTCAGGCAAAGACCCGTGCATTGGATACATTCAGTTCACATTGGGAAGATTTTTAATCACAGCCACAAAAACTGGAAATTAATTCATTAATTGAAATGAAAGCTTAGAATCCGAAGGGGAATATGTTGCCCTTTTCTAGGGAGAGGATTTTTCGGGCCCTCTGTAGGGTTGTGTGCATGTGCGCACACACACAAAATCCCAGGATCATGAAGCTACAAAGCAATCATTCACAAGAGTGAAATGTGAAGGACATAAGCTGTAATAAAAGATAAACTATAATTAACGAGAAACTGATTTAAGAAATAAGTGGGGTGTGAGCTGTAGCGAAAATAAGGAAATCATAAGGACTGTAAAACAACATCTCTGGACAGCACCCTCAGGCATACAAGGGGAATGACAGGAATGGAGAAATTGTCAGAGTGCAAAGGGACTGTAAACCAGAGAGAAGCAGAGGGATAGTTGTTCAGTGAAGAAACCAAGGGCTGGTATACACTAGGGGGGGGATTGATCTAAGATACGCAACTTCAGCTACGCGAATAGCGTAGCTGAAGTCGAAGTATCTTAGATCGAATTACCTGGGGGTCCACACGGCGCGGGATCGACGACCGCGGCTCCCCCATCGACTGCGCTACCGTCGCTCGCTCCGGTGGAGTTCCGGAGTCGAAGGGGAGCGCGTTCGGAGATCGATATATCGCGTCTTAATGAGACGCGATATATCGATCCCTGATAAATCGATTACTACCCACCGAATTGGCGGGTAGTGAAGACGTACCCCAAGACATCACACCCAGGAATATGCGGCCTTATTTAAGCTGGAGCTCAAAACAGTAAACAAAGATTTCAGAAGAGGATTCCTCAAGTTACAACTAAACATACTCCAAACTCTGGGCTGACAGAGGCTGAAAACTGTGAAACTGCAGAGTGACCGTGTATCAGTCAGGGTTTGTTCTAGGTCATTAGATTTCTAATTCAAAATTCTGTTAGTTCATAAATATAAGCGGTTACCTATAAAGTGAGTTTAATGACGATAATAGTAGTTAACCCATAATAGACAAGAATAATAGTTTACAGTAGTTTACGGCAGTGGTTTTCAGGGTCCGCACCTGGCCAATCAGAGGGGAGCCAGGAGTGCCATTTGGCCTGGGCCTCAAGCTCAAAGGGGGCCTCAAATTTAGACACGTTAATTTTTTGGCATTTGATAAGTTTCGCAACTTGTCTTTATGTGCAGCCCTATTGGACCAAAATGTGACACACTCTCTCAGCTTAGAGCTGCAAATTTAAGCAAGTAAGAGGTGTGATTTGGTAAAAGACATACTTTTTTTTTGTTAACTGACATAGATTTTAATCATATTAAGTAGTTAAAAATGTCATAAGTATTAATAAAAATATATCGGTTCCGATGGCACAAGATTAGACTGTGATGAACGTGTCCTCTCAGATCAGCTGATTATATAAACAAACCAGTACTAGTGGCTGGTGCTGGATCAAGTGCATGTTGAAAGGTAGAGAACGGTTACATTTTAGTGTTTTTATAGTTTTATGTCTAGTTGATTAAGGAATTATTTGTATGTGAGAATTCCTCATTATCTTCCTATGGTAGCTAAAAGAGGTGACTGGTTGGTTGGTTGAGCCATCATCATAGGCTTTCATAGTCTATAGGCCCAGATTCAAGGTGAAAATTTGTGAGAACAATCTTGTAGAGTGAATTTCGTGAGGACATGTTTGAAATTTTTGGACATTATCCCTCTGTCTGTATCCGTATCTGTGTTTACGATATATATGCCATCTCTTTGTCTTCAGCTCAGCCTGTTATATTATACTTTGCGTGCTTGAGTTTTGATTCGGTGATAAGGATAATAACTTGTCTGACTGTTTGATTTTGTGTTCTTAATTAGTATTCCTTCGTTGAGTATTTAATCTTGACTGAATTCTCTACAGAAACTAATAACTGGAAAAAACTTCTTGAGCGCATCCTGAATGTCATCCTTTTTCTTTCTGCGCAGGGATTGGCTTTCTTTGGTTCCAGTCAACGTATTGGTGATCGTGCAAATGGAAACTTTCTAGGCATAGTTGAGCTCCTCAGCAAATATGACCCACTTTTATCAGAGCATGTTAAACATGTTCGAGGATCGCAAGAGAGTCAAAAGCACATGCAAGTCCATTATCTCTCCACACGTATACAAAACGAGTTTACTGAGCTATGTGGGTCATTCGTACAAACAACAATTCTTGATGAGATTCGAAATGCCAAGTGTTTTTCAATCATTGTTGATGCCACTCCAGATTGTTCTCACAAGGAACAGACTACTATGGTTATTCGATATGTTAACATTGTAGACAGCTCAATATTTTCAATTGAAGAAAGGTTTATTTTGTTTGATAATTTCATGAGAAAAACTGGAAAAGAAATTGCTGCTCGAGTACTAGCAATTCTATAAAGTTTTAAGTTAGATTTTCAAGTCTGAATTGGTCAAGCCTATGACAATGGATCTAATATGGCTGGGAAGTACAAAGGTGTACAAAAACAACAAGGAGTCCGGTGGCACCTTAAAGACTAACAGATTTATTTGCCCATGCATCTGAAGAAGTGGGGTTTTTACCCACGAAAGCTTATGCCCAAATAAATCTGTTAGTCTTTAAGGTGCCACCGGACTCCTCGTTGTTTTTGTGGATACAGACGAACATGGCTACCCCCTGATACTTGACACGGTGAAAGGTGTACAAGCAGTTCTGTTTGAGCATAATTCAAACTGTATTTTCTCCAGCTGTGGAAACCACATGCTAAACCTTGTAGGTGTTGACTGTGCTGAATCATGCAAGGAGGCAATTACTTACTTTGGAACTGTTCAGCAAATGTACAATCTCTTCAGTAGCAGTCCACAAAGATGGGAAATTCTGAAGCAATATCTTCCTGTTTCACTGCATGGGATGTCCAATACTAGATGGTCTGCACAGATTGATGGTATTCAACCAGTTGCGCAGCATTTGAATTCACTGAGAAAGGCTTTAAATGAGCTTCAATCTCTCAATCTCACTGCACAGGCTCGACCTGAACTTCAGTCTATTGAGAAGCACATGTCCAAATTTGAATGCATTCTGATGTCATGTTGTTTAACCGCCTGCCCTCCTTGCCAAGTTCCATATCCTCCTCACCCAGACGCCCAAGCACCCTGCCACTCAACTCCAGGGGATGGCCCAAGCAACAGAAGGCTGTCATTCAAACAGCTTTGATTTGTAGTGTGGCTACAATAAGGAATGTGGCCTTGTCCTTTCCTCCTCCCCCACTTCACTCCGTTATCAAACCCTTTGTACACCCAGGATTCCTTTTACTGGTCAGCATTGTCAGTGATCTAAAGTTTTTTTTAATAAATAAAGAATGAATGGATTCAGAACAATAGGGACTTTATTTCCTGTGCCAGCTGTGGTTGAAGGGGGGGGGGGGGAGGGATTGTCTTACAGGGAAGTACATTCACCAAAGGGGGCGGCTTTGCATCAAAGACAAACACACTCAACTGTCACACTGTAGCCTGGTCAATCATGAAACTGTTTTTCAAAGCCTCTCTGATGTGCAGCACGCCTCGGTGTGCTCTTCTAATTGCCCTGGTGTCTGGCTGTTCAAAATTGGCCGCCAGGCGATTTGCCTCAACCTCCCACCCTGCCATAAACATCTCCCCCTTACTCTCACAGATATTATGGAGCACACAGCAAGCAGCAATAACAATGGGAATATTGGTTGCGCTGAGGTCTAACCTACTCAGCAAACTGTGCCAGCGCCCTTTTAAACATCCAAAGGCACATTCTACCCCCATTCTGCACTTGCTCAGCCTATAGTTGAACTGCTCCTTACTGCTGTCCAGGCTGTCTGTGTACAGCTTCGTGAGCCATGGGAGCAAGGGGTAGGCTGGGTCCCCAAGGATAACTATTGGCATTTCAACATCCCCAACAGTAATTTTCTGGTCTGGGAAGAAAGTCCCTTCTTGCAGCTTTCCGAATAGCCCGAAGTGCCGAAAGATGCAAACGTCATGCACCTTTCCTGACCATCCCACGTTAATGTCGGTGAAACGGCCCTTGTGATCCACCAGTGCTTGCAACACCATTGAGAAGTACCCATTGTGGTTTATGTACTCTTTGGCAAGTTGGTCCGGTGCCAAGATAGGGATATGCGTTCTGTCTATTGCCCGACCACAGTTAGGGAACCCCATTGCAGCAAAGCCATCCACTATGCCCTGCACATTTCCCAGAGTCACTACCCTTCTTAGCACTTACCCATCTTGATTGTCCTGGCTACTTGGATCACAGCAGCCCCCACGGTAGATTTGCCCACTCCAAATTGATTCCCGACTGACCGGTAGCAGTCAGGCATTGCAAGCTTCCACAGGGCTGTTGCCACTCGCTTCTCAACTGTCAGGCCAGGTCTCATCTTGGTATTCCTGCACTTCAGGGCAGGGCAAAGCAACTCACAAAGTTCCATGAAAGTGGCCTTACGCATGCAAAAGATTTGCAGCCACTGGGAATCATCCCATACCTGCAACACTATGCGGTCCCACCAGTCTGTGCTTGTTTGCTGGGCCTAGAATCAGCATTCCACTGTATCAACATGCCCCAATGCTGCCATGATATTCCAATTGCCACATCCCGTGCTTTCAGGAACGTCTGTGTCCATGTCCTCCTCACAATCTTCCTCGTGCTGCCGTCTCCTAGCTAGGCTCTGCACATACTGCCGGATAATGCACGAGGTGTTTACAACGCTCACAACAGCAGTGCGCAGCTGAACGGGCTCCATGCTTGCCATGTTATGGCTATGCACGATTGACTGTATAAAATCACGTATTAAAAATCGACTTCTATAAAACCAACCTAATTTTGTAATGTAGACATGCCCTAATTTGCACCCTTTTGGGGTTTCTTTGGCAGTTCAACAGACTGAATAATGAAGATCTACTTTCTGCAGCTGAACAATTTCAGCAACAGTACAACAAAGAAATCTCAAAAGTTCTCAGTGACGAGGTCATCTTCCTCAAATGAATATATTCCACGAACTTTAAACTGGATTGCGAGCCAAAGGAATTGCTTCAAGAAATACTCGAACTTGGACCCTTAGGGGTGTTTCCTAATATGATTGCATTGCGTATTTTTGTCAGTTTGCCTGCATCAGTGGTTTCCGGTGAATGCACCTTCAACATGTTGAAGCAGGTAAAGAACTATCACTGTTCAACTATGGGACAACAGCATTTGAATGGGCTTGCCATGCTTAATATCAACTGTGACATTGCACAAAAGCTAGATTTTTCCTCACTAATTAGTGCATTTGCACAGAAAAAGCCTAGAAGAGCATTTGTTAAATAAAAAAAAATATTCAAATGATGTCTCACTTTTTTTTTTTGGTGCCTTATTTTGTTTTTATGTGCATCATTTTTTATTTTTATTATGACTAGGGGTTCAAAAGCTGGAAGTGGCCCAGGCCTCTCTGGACCTCTGAGAGGGCCTGGGTCTGCAGACAATGTCTAAGGGGTTTGCAAAAGACTGAACAGAATTCAACTATAGACAAAGACAACAGATTTCCAAAGGGGTCTCTGCACCTCCATTTGAAATTTCCCGACGGATCCACAAATGCAAAAGGTTGAAACCCACTGGTTTATGGTGTAAGCCCAAGTAATAATTCTGCGAAAACAACTGATTTTGATTTACTTTTGATTATTCCCCACTTAACAGATTTCTGCTTTACCCCAAACTCATTGAGATAAAACATAATTGGGCCTCTAGATTGCCCCGGCCTCCCCTTATTGCTCTGATTCAGAACGTCCCTCCATCCAGTTTGTTACAAATGCAGGTTAATAATGACGGGCACCTACCAGGTATTCCTGGATTCTCTTCTCTCCTCTCACTTTACATCCCAGCAGCTTTTCTGTCTTTTCCCTCAGAGTCTGCAAATGGTCCTGAATCTGTTCCTGAAGAAACAGAAAATGATTTAAGTGGTGTTATTTTTACTTTTAGGAGGAGGGTGAGAGCTTTTCCAGCACAAACAAACAAACACTCTACTGATGACTGGAGAACCCAGTAGGTTTATGATATCCGAGATACCAAGGAAGTGGAATCATATTAATGGACACTGGGAGTATTTTATTTTCAGATTCTGAAATTGTTTGACCTTGTTTCTTCATTGATTTACACCAACATGAAACTGGCATCACATTCTTGGACATGTTGAGTGGCGGGGGGCCTCACGAGGAAGGGCGTGGAGGAGAGGAGGGAGGTGACGAGCAGCAGGAGGAGCGGGCCTCGCAGGGGAGGGCAGGTGGAGAAGAGGAGGGATGCACCAAGCAGCAGGTGTGGGGGGCCTTGCAGCGGAGGGGGTGGAGGAGAGGATGGATGCGGTGACTGGCGGGGGGGCCTTGCGGGGGAGGGGGTTGGAGGAGAGAAAGGAGGCAATAAGCGGCAGGTCGGGGGGGCCTCGCGGCAGAGGGGGTTGGAGGAGAGGAGGAACGCGATGAGCGGCGGGGACCTCCAGACTGGGGATGTGGAAGAGAGGAGAGACGAGGGACTCAGCCAGGTAGCGGCTGGTGTTGGGGGCTTCAGGGAAGGGGCGAAGCAGGGACGGGAAGAGGCGGAACGCAGGCAGGGTCCCACGGTCCAGGCGTCTAGCTGTGGGCCGGCGGCAGCTGCGTAGCCTCTTCTGGCCTAAAATACCTGCCGCGTATGGGAGACTGAGCCATGGACTCCCCCTCGTGCCTGATGCCACTCAAGCACCTAAAACATTCTCCATAGAAAAGTACGGGCATCTAAGTCTGCACCATGGAAAATGGATAGCTTTGATATCTGGAATGGTGGTAGAGTTGCCAACTTTCTAGTCGCACAAAACCGATCACCCTAGCCCCGCCCCTTCCTCGATGCCCTGCCCCCTCCATTCCCCCTTCCTCGGTGGCTTGCTCTCCCCCACCCTCACTCACTTTCACTGGGCTGGGGCACAGGGTTGGGGTGTGGGAGGCGGTGAGGGCTCTAACTGGGGGTATGGGCTCCGGGGTGGGGTCAGAAATGAGGGGTTCAGGGTGTGGGAGGGGGCAAAGGGCTGGGGCAGGGAGTTGCGGTGCGGAAGGGGGTGAGGGCTCCAGCTGGGGGTTCGGGCTCGGGGGTGGGGCTGGCGATGACGGGTTTGGGGTGTTGGAGGGGGCTCCAGGCTGGGGAGTGGGGCTGAGGGATTTGGAGTGCGGGAGGGGGCTGTGGGTTGAGGCAGGAGATAGGGAGGCAGGAGGGATTGAGGGCTCTAGGGTGCAGCCAGGAATGAGGGGTTCATTGTGTGGGTGGGGGCTTTGGGCTGGGGCAGGGTTTGGAGTGCAAGGGGAGGTGAGGTCTTTGGGCTGGGGGTGTGAGCTCTGGGGATCAGGGGGTTGGGGTGTAGGAGGGTGCTCCGGGTTTGGGGGCTGTCAGGGCTGGGACAGGGGATTGGGGCTTGGGGCCGTGGGCTTACCTCGGACAGCTCCCAATTAGCGGTGCAGCGAGGGGGCTATGGCAGGCTGCCTGCCTGTCCTGACACTGCACTGTGCCCCAGAAGCAACCAGCAGGTCCCAGTCCTGAGGGTTGGGTGGGGGGGTCGGGGCCAGGAGGCTCCACGCGCCACTCTCACCCGCAAGCACCGCCCCCCCACAGCTCCCATTAGCCAAGCCTGTGCTTGAAGCAGGGACAGCACGGGGAGCCCCGTGGCCCCCCTGCCTAGGAGCTGGACCTGCTGGCTGCTTCCGGGGCACGCACGGCGTGCTGCCAGCCAGGACAGGTAGGGACTAGCCTGCCTTAGACCCTCAGCACCGCCAACCAGACTTTTAACAGCCGGATCGGTGGTGCTGACCGGAACCACCAGGGTCCCTTTTCGACCAGGTGTTCCAGCCAAAAAACGGACACCAGGTCACTGTAAATTATGGCCACCCATTATGACCTAGCTATTGCGATTCTAGTGTATGCAAACAAAGTCCTCTTTACTTATCCCCCACTCCCACTCCGGTTCTTTCTTTATCCACTTGCAGCATATCGTCTTAGACTGTGACTGTGAGCTCTCCTTGCCTGACTTGTCTGAACGGTGCCTGGCACAATGGGCCCCTAATCTCTCATTGGGGCCCATAGATGCCACTGCAATAGAAATCAGCACATTTTATTGATTATAAATTATCATTATTATTAATGTCAAGATGGAAACCTTCATGGGCACAGGCCTAGGACTCTTTCCCCATGGCCTTAGGAGACGTGGAAGAGGGACGATGCCGGTCACAGGGTGGCTGGCCCTATTAAGGGAGAGGGGTCTCTGCCCCACCTGTGACATAGCCAGTTCTCCTCCCCAGGTGGGGACAATGAAGGAGTGGTGACCGGGGGATCATGTGATCCAATCATGCCTGGGGTAGGTAAAACAGAGGCCTTTGGAGAGCCAGAGGGAGGAGCCCTGTGTAGAAGGCAGAGGAGGACTTGGACCTTCCTCGGGTGATAAGGCCGAACTCCAGACTAGAAGTCCGGAGAGTCACTGCTGGGAGAGCAGAGGTGCTATTGGCCACAAAAAAAGCCTTTGTGGCTTCTATCTGGGATCCTCGAAGGGAAACTGAGTCAGGGCCTCTGCAGAGCCACCCCAGGAAATGAGGGGGCACCGTGGAAACAGTGCCCCTGCTACGTTGCCCTGCTGCTGTCCCCTTCCATCCAGTCCCTGCTTCCTTCAATCCCACCCTTGATTTTTTCAGGCAGACCACTCCAGTGCCCCCCGTAAATCTCATGAGGCCCTATAAGCCTCCTGAGAGCTCTGCAGGAAAAGGGGAAGGGGATGTGTGCCAAGAGGACAGCCCCAGCTGCACTCTACTGCTCCCTTGGTCCCAGTGGGAGTAGGAGCACTCCCCCACATACCAACGTGTTAGCCTGAGGGACTGAGGCGCACAGGATGTTTATCGAGGTCCACACTTCACCTGCATGAGCCTTTGGAGGATTCCCAGTTGCTGGGAAACCTATTTAGGCCTGAAATCCCTCATTCCTCTCCAGTGGAGGCTCACTGAGTGGCTCTCTGGAGCTCAGGGAAACTCTAATGCTGGTAGAAGGTGAGTTTCCCAAGCCTCTTGCTAGCTATAAAAATAACAGTTGGTCACTTCCTACCTTGAATTCTTCCGCAGCTTCCTCTGCAGGAATCACGGTGTGATCTCTGTGCTGCTTGGATTTGTCACACACCAGGCAGATGGGGATTTCATCCTCTTTGCAAAACAGTTTTAGAGGCTCCTTGTGTTTCTCACACAGTCTCTCTGGTTCCTTCACTGTCTGCAACCTGAGTTCTCTGGCTGCTTCCACAATATTCCTGAGCTGCCTGTTTGGCCTGAGGTTCCTCTGGGGAAAGATCTCTCTGCACTGAGGGCAGGAAATGTCTGTAGCGAATCTCCCCCAGCACCGGGTGATGCAGGCTCGGCAGAAACTGTGATCACAGCCTAGAGACACCGGATCTTTAAAATACTCCAGACAGATGGGACAGGTCACTTCATCCTGGAGAGTTTTTGCTGGATTTGCAGCAGCCATGGCTTCTAGTGCAGGAAAGAGACCAGAGAGGAGTTTAATTTCACTTCCTTCTCAAAATGGGCTGACTGAACTTGACATAGTCGTTAGGCTTTCTCGGTGCGGTCTCATGCTATTTGTCTTTTGTGGACTGTAATGAGCCTTTGAATGAAGTCTGATGGGTACAAATTGACACTAACTCCTCCAAAATGTTGCAGATGCCCCACTGCCCTGCAACATACCCTGTCCTTTAGTCACTCGCTTGTAAAAATTAGAGCTGGTCAAAAAAAATTCTAATCCAACAATTTTTCTGTCAGAAAATGCCATTTTGTTCAAATCAAAACTTTCCATGGGAATGTGTCCACTTGGAAGATTTTTTTTTACAATGAAGCATTTCAATAAGGTTAAAATGTTCCCATCTGGATTTTCAGTATGAAACAATTTTGTTTGAAATTTTATTTTGCATTACGTTATCAATTATAATATAAAATGAAAAAGTCAAAATCAGACTAGAACTGTACAATTTTATTGAAATGAAACATTTCAATTCACCCCAAATTATTAATTTCTATTTAGTGTTGCTGGAAGGTTTTTTCCCACTCCAATTCTATATAAAAAATAAAAATGGAATTTCTCACAAAAAGGACATTCTGGTTCCCGACCCGCTCCAATGCAAAGCACCAATTCCTTCTACATGTTACTAGACACATCCAGCACACTAGCCACATAGACAGCAATACCAAAATACCTGTGACTGAAGTCTGAACTTCTGTGCCCACATTTCTAGCTACTTCTTCACACCTCCTTCAGTGAGACAGCCATGGAACCTTTTCCAGTAACTACACTGCTCACTATACATTTCTTCAAGAATCAAATCAGCATATGCATTTCTCATGAAAATCACTTTGGAGAAGTAGAGAGGATCAGAACATGTACCCCTTTCCTCTCACCGCCACCCCTTGGAAAATTCCAATGCTCAGTGAAAAATTGAATACTGAAATATTTTGGCTAAAACCCAAAATATTTCAATTTGGAAACATCACTGTGGTACCTGACAGGACTTGTCACTCCGTTTACTCATGCTTCCATTCTCCTATGCAGACCGGGGTCCCTGATAAGAATATATCTCCCATGATGCAGCAGGGTCTCTTCTCTTGGTGAGGCATTGCATCATGGGAGTCCCATGGGGAACCTAGCCCCAGGGCCGGTGCAAGGATATTTTGCGCCCTAGGCAAAACTTCCACCTTGCGCCGCCCCACCCCCCACATCAGTCCCCAGACCAGGTTCCCCCCTCCCCGTCCCCTGAACTCCCCTGGAGGGTGCACAGCCCCCCCACGAGCCCTCCCCACCCCACCGGTCCCCGTCCCAAGTCCACTCACTGGCTTTGCCGGGCTTGGGCCACTGCAGCAGTTCGGCAGGGAGGAGCCGCCTTCTGGAGGCACCAGAGAGCCAGAGCATCGGCTTTCGGCAACTGCGAGTCCCAGCCATGGAGGAGCCGGTGCGGCGCAGGCGGGCAGCAGCCCTGCAAAAGCGGTGGCGCGGCTAGCGGGGAGCAGCCGCACCTCCCCGCCCTTCCTGCCCAGGTTGCGGCCGGGCACCCCCCCCCCCGGGGGCTCCTACAAGCTGCAGCGGATGCCGGCCCCCATGCGCCCCCCGGCTGTCCCCTTGCCATGCTCGGGCTCTGCAGCTCCCGGGCACGTGAGCTGCCGGCGGGGCACAGGGCCCTGAGCCTGCTCCGTGAGGGGCAGTGGCGGCTCACACGCCCGGGAGCCGCAGAACCCGAGCGCGGTGAGGGGTAAGCCGGGGGGTGCGCCTGCCCGGGCTGCAACCCACCTGGTGCCCCCCCCGGGGGCTTCTGCAGTGGATGCATGTGGGCGGCAGCCCCTGTGCACCTCCCGGCTCCCCCCTGCCACGCTCGGGCTCTGCGGCTCCCGGGAGTGTGAGCCACCACTGTCGCATGCTGCCCCTCCCAGAGTAGGCTCAGGGCCCGGCGCCCTAGTAGCTCACATGTCTGGGAGCCGCAGAGCCCGAGCACGGCGAGGGGGGAGCTGGGGGGCGGACGGGGGCCGCCGACCACATGCAACTGCTATAGCCTGCAGGAACCCCCGGGGTGGGGGCGCACCGGGCCGCAGCCTGGGCAGGAGACGCAGCTGCTCCCCGCTAGCGGTGCCGCCGCCTTTGCAGGGCTGCTGCCCCCCTGTGCCGCACCGGCTCCTCCATGGCTGGGGCTTACCACCCCCGCAAGCCGACGCTCTCGCTCTCCGGTGCCTCCGGAAAGCGGCTCCTCCCTGCCGAGCCAGGACACCGCTTTTTTAGGGTTACCATATTTCAACAATCAAAAAAGAGGATGGGGGGGGAGAGCCCCACCCACATCCACTCCCTCCCACTTCCCACCCCCCTCAGAACGCCCAACCCCTCCCCCGCTCCTTGTCCCCTGGCTACCCCCTCCTGGGACCCCTGCCCTTACCAACCCCCCAGGACCCCACCCCCTACCTATGCCTCCCTGCTCCTTGTCCCCTGACTGCCCCCCCCCTGAGACCCTACCACCCTATCTGCCCCCCTGGGACCCTACCCCCTACCTGTCCCCTGGCTGCCCCAACCCTTATCCACACCCCGCCCCCAGACAGACCCCCGGGACTCCCACGCTCCATCCAACCCTCCCCCCGTGAGATCCCCCCCAGACCCCCTCCCAATCCAACCCTCCCCCTGCTCCCTGTCCCCTGACTGCTCAGATCCTTTTCCACACCCCTGCCCCCTGACAGCCCGCCCCAAACTCCCGACCCATCCCACCCCGACAGCCCCCCCAGACCTCCCAATCCATCCAACCCTCCCCCCACCCCCTGACAGCCCCCCCGACCCCCTGATCCATCCAACCCTCCCCCTGCTCCGTGTCCCCTGACTGCGCCAATCCCTCTCCACACTCCCGCCCCCTAACAGGCCCTCCCAGAACTCCCGACCCAGCCAACCCTCCCCCCTGACCCGACAGCCCCCCGGACTCCCCTTACCACCGTGCCACTCCAGCCGCTGGCTCCACGTGGAACCAAAACAAACAGG
The DNA here is from genome assembly GCF_002925995.2 of Terrapene triunguis. Taxonomy (NCBI): domain Eukaryota; kingdom Metazoa; phylum Chordata; order Testudines; family Emydidae; genus Terrapene; species Terrapene triunguis. Next base: position 98,083 of record NW_020664695.1, on the reverse strand, counting down.
CTGCGGAGCCCACAGCCCCTCCCCCGCAGCGTGCTGGTGATGCGACGCTGAGGCAAGGGGAGGGGGGGGAGGGACTCTGCCTGCTGGAGGCCAATGGGAGCAGCTAAATCAGGCCCAGGTGCCCAATCAGCGTTGCTGCACTCTGTGTGAGGGGAAGCGGGGGAGGGAGGAAAAATCTCCGATGCCCCCAACCACTGGGCCCCTAGGCGACCACCTAGTTCGCCTAGTGGTTGCACCAGCCCTGCCTAGCCCATACAGTAGAATGGGGACATGAAGCAACCATACTACATCTCCCCTGGGACACTGTATTTGCATACCCATTTTAAATTTTTTTTTATTTAGAAGCATTTTTATTTAAAAAAAATAAAAACAGCGAGAATTTTGTTAAAATATTAGTTTAATCCAAACCCCAATTTTCCATCAAAATCCACAAAATTTTCAAGCAGTCAATCACAGGGACATCACATGAGCCCTTCCATAGATTATCTACCTGTGCCAAACACTCTCCTCTCCTTTCCTAGCTCGCCATGGGGCTAGCATGTTCTAAGTGATGATCCACTAACAGTTTGTCAATCTGAGATTTTTCAAAGCCTCCAAGACAAGGGATCTGGACACACAATTCAGCTGGAATCTCCTTGATTTCTTCCTTAACTCATGTAAAGTAAACATAAGCAAGACATGTAGCCACAATCTTCACTCCAAACTATGCGCTTTTTGCTCTGTGATTAATTATTTGGGGGCGGTATTTTCAAAAGCACTAAAGGGTGTTTTGTGCACAGATCCCATTCAAAGTCAATGGGACTTGTGTGCCTCACTCCCACAGGTGCTTTTGAAAATCTCATCCTTCTTTGGGAGCTTTGTTTTGAGGATAAGGATCCTGCAAACAGTTCGGAAGGTGCTTACCTGTGTGCATGGGAGTTCTCCTCTTGACTTCACTGCTTCCCATTTCCTTTACCCAAAGGCCTGTCTGACCTTTAGGACCCCCCATCCACTCTCCTATATCATTACATATAGCTCAAGCTAACACAATTTATTAAAGAGCAACCAAATTAAAAAAATAAGGAAAAAACAGGAAAGATGAAAGGAAAACACATCACCCTGCTCTGTGGCACAGGGACATTACAAACAACCGTCTCTGGAATGTAAGGGAAGTTCACAGTCTGTGCCTGACATGTCCCAGGCCTCCTGCCCAGGCCCCAGCTGTGCTTCAGGGATGCTGCAGGTCGGACACTTGCACTGGCGGGAGCCTCATACCTTCAGACTCTAGGTGGCAGGACCCTTCTTCCCAGTGTCGCCCCCCCCTTGGGGTTATGATCACTCCAAGTCTGGCCTGCCAGGCCTCTTGGCTGGGGGCATCTCCCTGCGCTGGACCCTGTGCCCAGGGTCCACCCCCCCTCGCTCCCTCTCCCCAGCTGCTCACCGCACCCAGCTCCAGACTGCCCCACCTCAAGCTCCAACTCCAGCCCCAGCACTCCTGCTGCTCTGCCCCAGCTCCCTGAGTTGCTCCTCTGGCCCCGGTTGCTGCAGCTCTTCTCCCAGCACTGACCTGCTCCCTGGGCTGCTTCTCTGGCTGGCACGGCTCTGCTCCCCAGCTCAGCTCGGGCCCCTGCTCTCTCCTTAGCTTGGCCCCACTCCGGGCTAGGCAGTTCCAGCTCACACAGAGGACGGGACCCACTGGCCTCCTGACTCCCTCATTACCTGCCCGCCCTGTCAATCAGACTGACCTGGAGCATTGGCTGCACGAGGTCACTTCAGGTGGAACTGGGAAGAGAACCCAGGTCTCCAATGTGGAAAGCCCAGGCACTAGCCACGCATTTCTACTGCCTTTTGGGATGAATACATAAAATAGATAGAGTCCGATTACCTCATTACCCACCACTGCACAATGGAGCCAGGAAGGGAACCCTAGAGCTCTGATCACTAATATTCTAATCTGTCTAGTAAGCATTTCTGTACCTGCTGGCACCATGTGTGTCAAGTCCCCCTGCAGTGATTGGCCTCAGAAATAATGGCAATTCCTCCTGAAGTTCAAGTGGTGGAGACGTGTGCTGGGGCTCAAGGACAGGGCCAGCCTTTGGGGTGGGTGTATGGGCCATGGCACAGGGTGGCCGGCCAAAGAGGGCACCGCCATGCGCAGGGTTTGCCTGAGTGACACCTGACCTGCCGAGAGCCAGCTGGGCTGGCAGAGGTGGCAGGCAGGCAGGTGAGCAGCAGTGTCTGGAGGCGAGTGAGGGACCAGCTAGGGGAAGTTGGATGACCAGCCAAGCCAGGTGATTCCTCCCCCCTGCTCCACTGCTGTGTGCAGTTGCTGCTGCTCCTAGTCCTGTCCCCCACCCTTCCTCCTGGAGCCTCTGGCCACTCTGGACTTGGAGCATCCTCCTTTCTCCTGTGCGGGGAAGGGGGGCTGATGTTGGGGTGGTCTCCTGCCCCCCACCCATGTACCTGGTCTCCACTAAGCTGGGGTGACGGGACAGAGGGAAATCTGTCTGTGCTGCTGCCTCTCTGGGTCCAGAGCTGCTGGCAGCTGCTTGTGTCTGAAAAAGCCTTCAGGCACATGACCCTGAGTGCTTTCTTAAAGAGACAGTGCACTCACACACTCACTCAGGCACACACACACAGTCTCCCTCACACAGTTCCCCCAACACACACGCAGGAGAGCAGCAGCTCCTGTTCTGTGAGGCATCAGGAGCTGCTGCTCTCCTGCCCTCTCCTTACTTAGCCCACGTGGGGAAAGTGACCTGGATGCAGGGAGCCCTGACGTGGCTCCTTGCTCCTCCCCTCACAGCCCCCTAGGGGTGCATGGGGCAGAGGAGCAGCAGTCCAGTGGGGGAGTGAGCAGCAATGCCAGCTGCTACATCCCTGCATCCAGGTCAGTTTCCCCACATGGGTGCAGGAGGGGGATGCAGGGGTGAGGGGCAAAGGGGGCACAGTGCAGGAGTTAGGGGCACAGGAGGGATGTGCAGGTGGTAGGAGTGAAGAGGGTGCAGGGATTGGAGCACAGGAGGTGAGTGAGGGGTTGGGGTATGCTTGACCCTCCGCTGTGCCCAAGACCCCTCCCCTCCCCAGTTCCACCCCTTCCCCCGAGGCCTCACCCCACCCTGCCTCTTCCTGCCCATGTACCCCTGCCCCACCTCTTCCCATCCCTGCTCCGCCCCGTCTTATCCCATTATGAGTCCTCCCCTCAGCGTGCCCTGCCCTCGCTCCATCCCCTCCCACCAGCGCCTCCTGCATGCTGCTGAACAGCTGATTGCAGCGGGTGAGAGGCGCTGGGAGGGAGAGGGAGAAGCTGATTGGCAGGGCCACAGGCGAGTGGGAGGCACTGGAGAAGAGGTGGAGGAGCGGCTGCCAGTGGGTGCTGAGCACCAACTCCTTTTTTCCTGTGGTTGCTCCAGCCCCCGAGCAACCACGGAGTCGGTGCCTATGGGGGAAACCCCCTCAGCCAGGATAAAGGAGAGGGATGTGTCAGGCCTCAGGGGAGAGAGCTCTCTACTCATTCCTCTCAATATTAAAAGTCCTGTCGACGTCTATGAAAATCCCCAGGGTCAGAGTTAAGAGTGTTTGGATGCTGTTCAGGGAGAGTGTTTTTGTTCATCAGCATGGGCATGAACTCAGCACCAATGCCGGTGTCAGGATTTTTTCTGTGACTTCAGCTTGGGATCTCCTCACTATTCAATGTGTTTATTTTTAGGGCTCTGTAGGTCATGGACTCTATCAGTTTAGTTGGTAACTTTAGCTACTATCTCAGGAAGGTATTTTCTCTGGAATCTCACCCTGTCTGTGTGCTCCTACGGGTTCCCCTCTTTTTGTTTCCAGTGCAGACTGCAGAGTGTCTAGAGGGGGAAAGTAGAAAAGAGATGAGATTTCAGACTTTCATATTTATAGCAGCATTCCCACTTTGACCTCTTAAAACTGTGTTTTCATCATGTCAGAGAAACAGACACAGAGGCACAGAGACACACTCAGGTATTTAATATAAACTAATCTGAAACCTTCTCTTTCCTCTCTCCTTCAGGCATCTCTCAGCAATGGAACCAACATCCTTGCAGCCTCACAACTATCCCAGGACACACAATCTATAAAACAGATTTGCTTTTCCCTCATCATCCCCTCCCACCCTTCAGACCTCAGTTGGTTTCTCTCATTCATTAATGCCTTTTGTCATAATCTAGACCCAGATCATGCAAAGACTTTGGCATGAAAGTAACTTTACCCACTTTTGTCCCTTTGACACTAACGGGATTTTGAGAGTTTGCGAAGTCCTGGCTCTATTTGTGAGCTGTGGGGTCTGTTTACTCAGCTTCTCTACAGAGAGCAGCACGACTGGGCCTCATCCTCCATAGACAGAAATAGGAATAATAGTAAAACCCTTTTATAAATGTGGAAATTGAGGTGGGGGAAGGTTGACACAATGGGACAGATTCACCCCTGTACCAGCAGGTGAGGGGTGACTCTGCTGTTCCGTGGCTGCAGGGGCTGGTGCAGACCTTGGCACAGGCTGAGGAAGTTCTAAAGCCAGCCAGAGTTACATCCCTATGACAACGGCCTCCAGGTGTCTTGCCCAGTGTGCAGAGTATCAGAGGCCCAGCTTAACACTGCCCACCTCACCCCCTCCCACTTCCACCGCATTCCCAGCCCTCTCAGGAACACGCCTTGTGCCTGCAGCTGCTGGGGAGGAGGCACCAGAGGCTGGAGGGATCCCTCACCATGGGGGAGGGGCTTTCTCCTTTCCTACAGCCCAGACTAGCTGCTGTAAGGGAGCAGAGCTCATTGACGGGCTGGGTCCAGATTTAATAAGCAGCTTTTAATTTATAGTCCTGGTTCTCAGAGGGGTTGGGCACCTGCTGCTCCACTGACTCCACCTGCAGCTGTGGAGGCTGCATAGCTCTGGAGCACCTGCCCTGAAGCTCTCTAGTTGGGAGAGAAACTCAGGTGCCCCAAATTAGGCCATTTTGCTCAGTCTGGGCCTGAATGTTGTGACCTTTGGTAAGTCGTGAATTAATATGAGACCTCTTGATGCCTGGGCCCCTGCTCCATCTGCTCCATTTGTCACATTTCTAATATTTATTATGTTCAATATCGAGAATGGGTACAAGGGTCATTTCTTATGCAGCAGTTCAGACAGACCCAGATTGTGTGTTTGTTTATAACGACTGACTTGGCTTTGGCCTGGTTTGCAGCTTGCTTGACATAAAGGAAATGTTGCCTTAAGTGATCTGTTCCGAAGTCACTATGTGGGACAAAGAGATATTTTCATCACACACTTTGCTTTAAGTCAACAGACATCCCAAACGTACTGCCAAGGAGCAGTTAGCAAAGTTCAAAAACCCCTATGTGGAGAAAAGTCAAAGTGACCTATGTATAATCAGTGGTAATAAACCAATCAGAAAAGAGAATAACATGAAAATATCTTGTACAGCAAAACCCCTGCCACTTAAAAAGTTCATGTATGTGTAGTGTATGAGTTATAGAAGATACTTAATATTCATAGCACTCAAAGGTGATTGGGAAAGAACTAATAAATATATAATTTGGATGTTTATAATATGTCAGACAGTGTAAGGGGGAGTGGGAGCATCACGGGAGAAATCCCCCGTGATACGCCTATCCCTCAGGAGAAGGAAACTGGGCAGTACTTCTTTCAGTATGTCTGTCATTTCTTACTTTAATACTAATTGTCATGTCAAGGCAGGCTTTTGGTAGGAATAAAGGTTTGAATTAATCAACCTGAGTGTCTTGGACTCCAAGTGTGTGGCATTCTCACCCAACAATTAAAAAGATGCATAATATAATTATGAACCAATTGACTAGAGCCACTCTCCTCCGACAGTTTCAGAGACTCATCCCAATTTCCCCTCCTAGATCCCGACTAGCTACCATATTAGATCCCTTCTAGGTACCTTTGAACTTCCTCAGAGTCTCCATTAAAGCAAGAGTTTTCTGGGAGAAACCACTGAGCCTCTTTTCCAGTTCAGGAGAAATCTCCCTTGGCTGCTAGAAATTCCCCTTCACACATCTAGACAGAAATAATGTCACATGGTTATCTTTCACTTAGTGACTCATTATAAGTTTTGGCTAGTGAGCTGCTGCTCTAATGGGCCTGGAATTAGAATTCCTATGCTTCTCCCAGCCTCAGAGCATATGCAACACAGCCCATGTCCATGCAACCTTCCCCTCAAAGGACCCAGTAATATTCTTCAGCTCTGGCCTGGAGAGACCAGCTCTGGGGATAAAAGGGGAATTGAATGTCCATGGCCAATTCACTCCTTGGTCTCCGTGCTCTGATGGACAGGAGGTTCCCATGTTAAGTGTTGTAGAAATCTGTCCACTAGGAACTAGACTGAGACACCAACTCCCCCGTCCCCAGCTCATTCCACATAGGTCTCCAAACAGTCCTCAGGTGGGAATGACTCTTGTCCACAGCTACCCTGGGCTGAATGTTGACCAGGGCCCCAGCAGTGACAGGCTCATATTCCATCCTCACAATCCTGAGGCAGCCAGTCCCCCAGGGACGTGACATCACTAGAATATAAACATTTTATTAAGATGATGTTTAAAAAAAAAAGTGTACGGTACAGAGTTTAGGCGTAGAAGTTTCTGGTGATCAGGGAATAGCATACAGATTATCAAGGGGGTGCGAAGTTCGGCTTAAGATCAGGTGGCGTAAGGAATACATAATCTGCAATAGCCCAGATTGGGGGTAAAAGGTTAACGGGTCAAAGTACAGACACTGAAATAGGAGGGGATGTTGTTCATATGATAGCTATGTTCAGGTGTGGAGTATAACAAGTGGATACAATGATGAGGATGGATTAACCCTCATTTGGTGAGTTTATGGTTCCAGTTCATATGGTCCAACGGGAAAAGTCTCTCGATCACTGAGATTCTATCTGCCAGCCGGGGTGCGACCCGGCATTGTAGCTGCTGCTTGGTCTGCCTCTGCTACCAGGGCTGGCTTTAGGCCGATTGCTGAATTGGGCCCCGCGCTAAGAGGGCCCCGCGCCGCAGCTGTCCACCCCGCCCCCAGCTCACTTCCCCCTCCTCCCCTCCCCTGAACCCTCCACCCCCTGCTCCTCCCGCTCCCCTGCTTCCCGTGAATCAGAGGTTCATGGGAAGTCTGAAAAGAAGCAGGGGCGGGCAGGCAGGCAGCACCAGGTAAGCTGGGGTGGCGGGGGGTGCGAGAAGGGCTCTGTGGAGGCGAGGCGTGGCCCACTCCAGCCCCAGCCGAGCAGCTCACTCCGACCCCGGTTCCGGCCGAGCGCGCCGGCCCGGCCCAGCCCCGACTGAGCACCCCCGGCCCCAGCGGCTCCGGCCCGGCCCCAGCGGCTCGGCTCGGCTCTGGCCCGGCCACCGCGGCTCGGCTCAGGTCCGGCCCGGCTCCCGCGTCTCGGGTCCATCTCGGGTCCGGCCCCCGCAGCTCGGCTCGGGTCTGGCTTGGGTCCGGCCCCCTCGGCTCGGCTCAGGCTCAGGTCCGGCCCCTCGGCTCAGGTCTGGCCCAGGTCCCGCGGCTCGGCTCCGGCCCAGCCCGGCCCCCGCGGCTCGGCTCCGGCCCGGCCCGGTCCCCGCAGCTCAGCTCAGCTCCAGCCCGGCCCCCACGGCTCGGCTCAGCTCGGCTCCAGCACGGCTCAGCTCAGCTCTGGCCTGGCTCCAGCCCAGCCCAGCCCCTGTGGCGCAGCTCGGGCCCAGCTCGGCTCCGGCCCGGCCCCCACGGCTCGGCTGCGGCCACCGAGCGGCTCCGGGCAGACCCAAGCCCCGCGACCCCGGCCGGAGCGCGGCCCGATTCCTGGGGGCGGGGCTTGCGTCAAGCCCCGTCCCCAGGAATCGGGCCCCGCTCTTGCTAAAGCCGGCCCTGTCTGCTACAAAGTAGCAAAGCAGGTCAATCTTTCCCATTCAACAGGTAATTCCAGAATCTTCTATAAAAGGGTGAGAACCTCAGGTTTACATGGATCAGAGAAATTTGTATCCAGCATGTGACCTTCCCCCACACATTTGGCTGTAGAGGCCTGAGGAGATGCGGTGCTAACATCATCTTCAAGCTGTTTCTGAGCATTGTGAAATGTGAGCGGGAGGGAGAGAGAGCCACGTACGTGCTCAAGGTGCTTCTGACATCCTAGAGGCGAAAGAAAGAAAGAATTTCTGTCCCACCTGACGCATACTTTGAATTCCAAAGAAGGGTTTTAGCAAGTATAGGGAAAAGAGGCCATGTTCTGGCCCTAGGGCCATGCGTTCACTGAGCTACAGGGGCTTTTTCATTTTTTATATCAAAGTGTCTGTAACTTTTCAAAGAATAATAGTCATTCACATTTCTGCAATGCACACACTGAGTTGCAATGTGATCTCTGACTGCTGGACTCCCATGCCCATTATTTTAGGAGAAGTCCTGTGCCTGTGTTGGGATCTAGAATGTTTCTAACTCAGTCTCACCTGCAGGCATTCACTCGCTGACTTCTGACACTTCCCCTCCATCTCACTGATCAGCTCACTGAGACGGGAAATCTCCTCGGAGAGTTTAGTGATATTTTTATTCTGTATCTTCACAATCTCCTTGTCCAGCTTCTCCAGCTGGGACAGCAGAAATCACTCTTGTTCCTCCAGGAACCGCCGCAGTTGCTGAAATTCAGATACAATCTTCTCCCTCTTGGTTCGGGTCTTTCTCTATAAACAAAAATAGGGAAAGGGCTGGTCAGGGACATGGCTGGAGCCTGGGGTCCTTTCACAGAGCTCTGAGTGTGCAGGAGGGAGGATTTCTTTGCAAATTCAAAGGCGTCTGACGCTGAACAGTATCATGTGGTTTCTGGAGAGAGGATATTCTCACCCCTCTCCATTTGGCCCCAGAATCTCATAAAGGGACGTTCCCACGTCTGACATGGTTCGGATCGTGCGTTATCCATGGCCTCGGAGACGCAGATCCAATGCAGCAGGGGGCAGGACTCAGCACTAGAGCTGGGTGGCATTTTCTGCACTACATTTTTTTTCCTGGGAAAATACAGATTTGTCGACATTGAAACGTTTCTTGATTTACTGTCAATGTCACCCAGTTGTTTTGTTGAAAAAAGAAATAAATGAATTTTTTCCCCCAGGATTTTATATTACATACATACATACATACATATATATATATATATTGTGACAGACTCAGACCAGTGGGGTACAGGAGTCTGGTAGAGGGCAAATATACTGGTCACTGGATGAGTAGTTTTCTGTTCCCTGAGTGACCAGAGAAGGGGCTGCACTAGAGTAATCAGGAACCTGCTAGAACCAGTTAACGCAGGCAGGCTAATTAGGACACCTGGAGCCAATTAAGAAGAAGCTGCTAGAATCAATTAAGGCAGGCTAATCAGAGCACCTGGGTTTTAAAAGGAGCTCACTTCAGTTTGTGGTGCGAGTGTGAGGAGCTGGGAGCAAGAGGCGCAAGGAGCTGAGAGTGAGAGGGTGTGCTGCTGGAGGACTGAGGAGCACAAGGTCCTGTGGTGAGAATAAGGAAGGTGTTTGGAGGAGGCCATGGGGAAGTGGCCCAGGGAGTTGTAGCTGTCATGCAGCTGTTACAGGAGGCACTATAGACAGCTGCAGTCCACAGGGCCCTGGGCTGGAACCCGGAGTAGAGGGCGGGCCCGGGTTCCCCCCAAACCTCCCAATTGACCTGGACTGTGGGTTCTTCCAGAGGGGAAGTTCTCTGGGCTGTTCCCCAACCCACATGGTGAATCTCTGAGGCAAGAAAATCCGCCAATAAGTGCAGGACCCACCAAGATAGAGGAGGAACTTTGTCACTATATATATATATATATATATATTTAAATGGTCTAAACTGAAACAAAACATTTTGATTTTGTCAAAATTAAACATTTCATTTGACCAAGAAAAAGACAAATTTGTGATTTGCTTAACATTTTATAAATAATAAATAAATCTTTGATTCAACCCAATTTTTTTTAATAGCCAGACAGTGAAAAAGATCTGGTATTTGCTGACCTCTACTCAGAACCACATTGACAGAGACAGGTGGAGAGAAAAAAAAATGAAACCATGACACAAAAAGCTGCACTCAGGCAGTGAGCTCTGCATTGGATACATTCAATTCACATTGGAAAAAAATTTATTACAGCCACTGTCAAGGTTAAGTCCCCAATGTAGGACTTCAAGTGCAGAGAATGGGGGCCCACAAGGACTCTAAAAATTACTACTTGCCACTCCAGGCTTGTATTATTTTCAAGGTTACAACTTTTCACTGACCTTGGGTGGGTAGATGCTGCCACCACCCAAGTGCAGAACCCCTATGAGAGTCCAGGAAGGCGCACTTTGGAATTCCTTCCTGTGGGGTACCCTCAAGCCCTTTCACACACACACCCCTCCGGGGAAGAGCTGAGAAAGAAAAGGAAATCGGCTGTTGCCACCAGCTAATTAAACAACATGTGCACAAACCTCTTAAGACACAAAATCCAATTCTGTTCTTAAAAAAAGTAAATTTTATTAATAAAAAAAAAAAGAAAGAAAATACGTCTGGGAACTCAGGCTATTGCTAGCTTTTAAAAGAGCAACTACAAGAATTAAGCACCAAAAATAATGTTCTTGAGGTTCAGCTTAAAGGTTACAAGCAAAACAAAAACACCTAGAGTTAGCACAGAGGAGCCATAAAGAAATAAAGGGGATAAACCTAATTGCGTCTTCCTAGACATTTCCTGATCTACTTACATATCTGGGGTTTTAAATGAGTAGTTTCTAGGTATGATACTGATGATTTTTTCCTACCTGACCAAACCTTCTTACAGCATAGCTGCTGCCTTGTCCGCCTCTCCCCGGGAGAACAACAGACAGGCAAAAGGGGAGTCTTTTCTCAATTTGAAAAAGTTCTAACCTTCCCATTGGCTCTTTTGTCCAGGTGCCCACTCACTTCCTTTTACCTATGCATAGCAGTGAGACTTTTTAACCCTTTACAGGTAGAGCAATTAGAGAACAGCTACTAAGAGGGATTTTATAGCTACTGGCTTGCTGGGTGTCCATAAAAGGGAGCTCCCTCCGCCCCTTCATTCATCACAGCCACAAAACCTGGACATTAATTCATTAATGGAAATGAAAGCTTAGAATCCAAAGAGGATCATGTTGCCCTTTTCTACGGAGAGGATTTTTTAGGCCCTCTGTATAGATGTGTGCACACGTACACACACCACACAGTATCCCAGGATCATGAAGCAGCAGACAAAAGTCCACATTCCCAAAGGCCACAAAGCAATCATTCATAAGAGTGACATGTGAAGGAAATAACCTGAAATAAAAGAAAAACTGTAATGAAAGAGAAACTGATGTAAGAAATAAGGAGGATGTGAGCTGTAGTGAAAACAAGAAAATCAACATATCTGGACAGCACCCTCAGGCATACAAGGGGGAATGACAGGAATGGAGAAATTGTCAGAGAACAAAGAGACTGCAAGCTAGAAGGGAGCGGAGGGATAGAACCCAAGACATCACACCCAGGAATACGTGGCTTTATTTAAGCTGGAACTCAGAACAGTAAACAAAGATTGCACAAGAGGATTCATCAAGATATAACTAAACATCCTCCAAACTCTGGATTGACAGAGGCAGAGAACTGTGAAATGAGGAGTGAACATGTAACAGTGGGGGTTTGTTCTAATGGGTTGGATTTTCTAATTCAAAATTCTGCTATTTCATTCATGTTAATTGTCACCTATGAAGTGAGTTTAATTAAGGTAACAGTAGTTAATATGCAGTAGACAAGAATAATAGTTTACAGTCGTTTATGGCCGTGGTTTTCAACCTGTGATCCGCAGACCCAGTCAGTGTCTAAGGGCTTGGCTACACTTGCAGGTTAGAGCTCATTAAAGCAGCCACGGGCGCCCTAACTCACGACCCTTCCACACTGGCAAGGCACTTAGTGCGCTGTGACTCCGTGGCTAGAGAGCTCCTGGTACTCCACCTCGTCGAGAAGCATAATGCTTGCTGTGCCTCGATTGAAACGCCCGGGCGTCAGTGTGAATGAGGCGTTGCATTACTGTGCTTTGATCGGCCTCCGGAAACATCCCATAATCCCCTTAAGTCAAGTGGCCACTCTTCTCATTGGTTTGGAATCGCTGCAGGAATGCAGATATCAAAGCAAACCATTACTGTGGAATGCTGTGTGAGAGAGAGAGAGGCGGGGTGGGGGGAAAAGGGGGATCTGCTGCTGCCTGAACTTACAAGACAGCACACTGACATGCTCTCAGCCCCCCAAAAACCCACTCTCTCTCCCCCCACATACACACAACACACTCCCTGTCACACTCCACCCCACCCTCTCCCATTTGAAAAGCACACTGCAGCCACTTGCATGCTGGGATAGCTACCACAATGCATTGCTCTCTGTGGCCGCTGCAAGTGCCACAAATGTGGCCACACCAGTGCGCTTGCAGCTGTCAGTGTGGACAGATTGCAGCACTTTCCCTACTGCGCTCTACGAAGGCTGGTTTAACTCAAAGCGCTCTACATCTGCAAGTGTAGCCATGCCCTAAGACATCCACAAAAGACTGAAAACTGATTGAACAGAATTCAACTATACATACAGACAATCCATTTCCAAAGGAGTCCGCACCTCCATTCGAAATTTGCAAATGCAAAAAAGTTGATAACCACTCATTTATGGTGTAAGCCTAAGTGGTAATTTCTGCAGAAAAAAAACGAATTGTGATTTACTTGTGATTATTGCCCACTGAACGGATTTCTGCTTTACGCCCAACTCATTGAGATAAAACATAATTGGGCCTCAAGCTTGCCCCAGCCTCTCCTTATTGCTCTGATTCAGAACGCCCCTCCATCCAGCTCGTTAACAATGCAGGTTAATAACGACGGGCACCTACCAGATATTCCTGGCTTCTCTTCTCTGCTCTCACTTTACATCCCAGCAGCTTTTCTCTCTCTTCCCTCAGAGTCTGCAAATGGGCCTGAATCTTTTCCTGAAGAAACAGAAAATGATTTGAGTGGTGTTATTTTTAGTTTTAGGAGTGTGTGTATGTGCGTGTGGCTTTTCCAACACAAACAAACACTCTACTGATGACTGGAGAATCCAGTAGGTTTATGATATCAGAGATATTAAGGAAGTGGAGTCATATTAATGACACTGGGAATGGTTTATTTTCAGACTCTTTGAAGTTGTTTGACCATGTGTCTCCATTGATTTACACCAACAGGAAACTGGCATCACATACTTGGATGCGGTGAGCGGTGTGTGCACGTGTGGAGTTTGCAGGGGAGGGGGATGGAGTCGAGGAGGGACGTGGCGAGTGGGGGGGGCCTCACAAGGGAGGAGGTGGAGGAGGGATGCAGCAAGCAGTGGGGGGGGCGAGTTCACAGGGAGGGGGATGGAGGAGAGGAGGAAGGCAGCGAGTGGGGACGCCTCATGAGGGAGGAGGTGGAAGAGAGGAGGGACGCAGTGAGTGGCGGGGATCTCCGGGCGGGGGGGAGTGGAGGAGAGGAGCCACTCACCAGGCAGCGGCGGGTGGAGGGGGCCTCAGAGAAGGGGCAGAGCAGGGACGGGAAGAAGTGGAGCGCAAGTGGATCCAGGGCCGAATTAACTTTTTGTGGGCCTGGCGCCAAACATATTGGTGGGCCCCCCTGGGGCAAGGTGCAGGGGGGCGGGATGGTCAGTCTCTAGAGTGAAGGGCAGGCTGGGGGCAATGAGGCACAGGGCGGAGGGAGCAGCCCGCTCTGCGCAGCCCAGCAGGACGGCACTGTTTACAAACCAGCCCAGCTCTGTGCGGCCCGTGTTCCCCTTCCCCTTGAGAACGGGCTGCACCACACCGCCCCCCTGCCCAGTGCCCCACCCTTGTGCCCAGTGCCCCCTCACCCAGAGACCTCCACACCAGTGGGGGGGCTGGTGCGGAGCAGGGGTGGGTAGAGGCGGGGGCGGAGCAGGACGGGGCAGCTTTCGTGGTGGGCACAGCCGCAGTGGCTTAGCCAGGTGGAGGGAACAGGGGGAGCAATAAAAAAAAAAGGCGCCACCCACTGTGGCGCTTTTACTCACCCGCTGCGGCGATTTTACTGACGGGGCGCCGCTCCGGGTCTTTGGCGGAGAGCCCTTCACTCGCACCGGGTGTCTTCACTCTTCGGCGGCACTGAAGGTCCCTCCGTCGAAATGCCGCCGAAGGTCCGCAGTGAGTGAAGGTCCCTCTGCCGAAATGCCGCCAAAGTGAGTACAAAGGCGCCAGGAAATTTACAAGGTGCGGATTGTACTCAGTGGGGGAGCAGCCGCTCCCCCCGCTCTCCCCCAGCTACGCTACTGCTCAGCCGGCCGGGGGATCGGGCTAGCCAGGGCCCCTTCTGACTCTGGGCCTGACGCCGTGGCACCACTGGCGCCATGGTAAACCCAATACTGAGTGGGGCCATCAAGGCCCAGGCATCCAGCAGCGGGTCGGCAGTGGATGCGCCACAGGAGGCTTAGCCTCCCCTGGCCTATTATACCCGCTGACTTCATCCTTCTGCTCCCTCAGCCCCAAGGACAGGAGCAGAATGAACATGGTGTTAATTGGGGGAAGGTGAGTTTCCCAAGGCTCTGGCTATAAAAATTAGTTGGTCATTTCCTACCTTGAATTCTTCAGCAGCTTCCTCTGCAGGAATGACGGTGTGATCTCTGTGCTCCTTGGATCTGTCACACACCAGGCACATGGGGATTTCATCCTCTTTGCAGAACAGTTTTAGAGGCTCCTTGTGTTTCTCACACAGTCTCTCTGGTTCTGGTTCCCTCCCTGTCTGCAACTTGAGTTCTCTGGCTGCTTCCACAATATTCCTGAGCTGCCTGTTCAGCCTGAGGTTCCTCTGGGGAAAGAGCTTTCCACATTCAGGGCAGGAGACGTCTGTATCAAATCCCTCCCAGCACTTGGTGATGCAGGCTCGGCAGAAACTGTGATCACAGTCTAGAGACACCGGATCTTTAAAATACTCCAGACAGATGGGACAGGTCACTTCATCCTGGAGAGTTTTTGCTGGATTCGCAGCAGCCATGGCTTCTAGTGCAGGAAAGAGACCAGAGAGGAATATAGTTTTATTTCCTTCTTGTCAGAAATGGGCTGATTGAATTTGGCACAGTCATTAGGGGTTTCTTGTCAGGGTGCGGTCTCATGCTGTTTGCTTTTTGTAGATTGAAAAGAATTTTTGATTGAAGAGTGATGAACAGGGCCCTACCAAATTCACCACTGTGAAAAATGGGTCATGGACTGTGAAATCCGATCTCCCCCATGAAATCTGGCTATTGTTGGGGAGGGGCAGGGCTGGGGGCACCCCAGCTGGGGGCTCCTACCATGCACCGGGTGCCAGCTGCTAGTCCCGGCCCCGTCTGGGGTGTGATGGGTCTTTCTATTCCCCTGCAGGAGCCGCTCCCGAAGCCGGCTCAGACCCAGCTCGGGTAACCTCTCCCAGCTGCAGGAAGCTCTGGGGCTGCTGGCTGGGAGCTCAGCTCTGAAGGCAGTGCAGAAGTGAGGGTGGCTGTCAGCCCCTGACCAGGGCAGAGAGGTCACGGCCCCACCTGTCAACCCCCAACCGGGGTGGAAGGCTGCCAGGAACACCGAGACACATGGTAACCCCACCCCCATACCCTGCAACCCTGACTTCTCCACTGCCGCTGGCAGTGGTGCTGGCTCTGGCTTTAGAACTGGGTGCCTGGCCAGCAGCCGCTGTTCTCCGGCTACCCCGCTCTCAAGACAGAGCCCCTGCAGGCTGCAGCACAAAAGTTAGGGTGGCAATCCCACAACTCCCCTACAATAGCCTTGTGACACCCCGCCCCCATGATCCCCTTTTGGGTTGGGACCCCCACGATTACACCACCATAAAAATTTCAGAGGTAAACAACTGAAACCGTGAAACTGACTATTTTAAAAATCCTATAACCATGAATTGACCAAAATGGACCCTGAATGTGGTAGGGACCTTGTGATGAGTCCAAATTGACATTAACTCCTCCAAAATATTGCAGCCTGCCCTGTCCTCTAGTCACTCCCTTGTAAAAATTACAGCTCGTCAAAAAAATTTCAAAAGGAACAATTTTTCTGTCAGAAAATGCCATTTTGTTTAAATCAAAACTTTCCATGGGAATGTGTCCACTTGGATGATTTTTTTCCATTAAGCATTTCAATAAGGTTTGTGATGCTGTATGGAATACGTGGGACACTTTCTGATATTATTGATACCTATATAATAAAAGTGGAATGAATCTTACCAGATATACCATGTAAGGTATCAGTGGAAAAGTTACAATTTGCTAAATATGATAGTCACTTTTATATGTTTGTGTCGTCTTTGTATCGTGACTTAGGAATATGTGTGACGTATCTGTATTTCAAATTTGTGCTTCATATCTGGGTGACAGGCACCCCCAGACAGATTGGTATCCGCACTGCCTACCCGTTCCATGTCCCATCAAGGGTCATCAGCTGTACAATGGATCCATTGAAAGAAGCCAGGGGCTACACTGTATGAGTCAGCAAGACATGTAGGGGCATGCCTATGGAAGAGAACTCTAAGGCTTTTCCATGTGCTTTGAAGCTTCTGTCTGGGACACAGGAAGTACAAGCCACATGGCAAAAAGAATATAAAATGCAGCTGCATCATCTCCATTTTGTCTTCAATAATCCTGCTTCCAACCTCTGGAGCAACTTCTCTACAAACTGAAGCTCTGAACAAAGGACTGAATGACCTAACTAAGCTGTGGATGTGTTTCAGAGGGACTCTCAAGACAGCAAACTCACCGATACTGCTAAGAACCTGATATATGGACTTTGAAGTCTTATGTATGCACCTGATTGCTTTACCATTTAACAACTCTCTTCTTGTTCTTTCCTTTTCTTTTATAATAAACCTTTAGTTTTACACACTAAAGGATTGGCTGGCAGCCTGGTATTTTGGGTAAGATCCAAACTAATACTGACCTGGCAATGTGACTGACCTTTTGGGGTCAGAAGAACATTTTCTATAGTGAGCAGAGTTTCAAATAACTTCTCACTGTACTGGACCTAGGTGCTGATTGGGAGCCAGAAAACTGGAATGCAATAAAGGGGGCTGTGTAATTTCTTTTTTTTTCAGCTTCTTGCTAACCAGTGTGGGGGATCAGGAGCACAGTTTGTGACTGGTTGGTGAGTCTAACTTCAGTGTTGTGTTATCCACCAGTTATGGAAGAATCTGCTCTCCTTTTCAACCTGCCCTGACCGTGGCATTTTCACCGTGGGCTGCCCCAGGCACCTTGGGTCACAAAGTTAAAATGTTCCCTTTGGCTTTTCAGTTTGAAACAACTTTGTCTCAAAGGGTATTTTACATGACATTATCGATTATAATATATAATGAAAAAGTCAAAATTAGAATAGAACTCTACAATTGTATTGAAATGAAACGTTTCAATTCACCCCAAATTATTAATTTTTGTTTAGTGTTGCAGGATTGTTTTTTTTTTTCATTCTGATTCAGTACAAAAAATAAAAATGGAATTTCTCACAAAAAGGACATTCTGGTTCCTGACCCGCTCCAATGCAAAGCACCAACTCCTTCTACATCTTACTAGACATCCAGCATACTAGCCATATAGACAGCAACATCTAAAGACCCGTGACTGAAGTTCTGTGCCCACATCTCTAGCTACTCCTTCGCACCTCCTTC
The DNA here is from genome assembly GCF_002925995.2 of Terrapene triunguis. Taxonomy (NCBI): domain Eukaryota; kingdom Metazoa; phylum Chordata; order Testudines; family Emydidae; genus Terrapene; species Terrapene triunguis. The sequence continues at coordinate 80,458 of NW_020664695.1, read as the reverse complement.
AGTGAGACAGCCATGGAATCCTTTCCAGTAACTACACTGTGTGCATATCTGGTCACCCCATCTCAAAAAAGATTTATTGGAATTGGAAAAGGTACAGAAAAGGACAACAAAAATTGGGCAAAAAAAATGATTAGGGGTATGGAATGTCTTCCATATGCGGAGCAATTAATAAGACTGGGACTTTTCAGCTTGGAAAAGAGACAGCTAAGGGGGGATATGATAAAGGTCTATAAAATCATGACTGGCATGGAAAAGGTAAATAAGGAAGTGTTATTTATTCCTTCTGGTAACACAAGAACTAGGGGTCACCCAATGAAATTACTAGGCAACAGGTTTAAAACAAACAAAAGGAAGTATTTCTTCACACAACACACAGTCAATGTGTGGAACTCTTTGCCAGAGGATGCTGTGAAGGTCAAGGCTATAACAGGGTTCAGAAAAGAACTAGATAAGTACGTGGAAGATACATCCATCAATGGCTATTAGCCAGGATGGGCAGCGATGGTGTTCCTAGCCTGTTTGCCAGAAGCTAAGCATAGGTCTTAATTAATTGATTTGGTTCCCCTGTGAAATAAATGGAAATATTCCCAGTCATTTCAAAGAGTTTGGATCAATCCCTAAGTGACTTAGGCCTGGTCTACACTAGGCTTTTATGTCGAATTTAGCGCCGTTATATCGAATTAACCCTGCACCCGTCCACACCAGGAAGCCATTTAGTTCGACATAGAGCTCTCTTTAAATCGATTTCTGTAATCCTCCCCAACGAGAGGAGTAGCGCTAAATTCGAAATGGCCATATCGAATTAGGCTAGGTGTGGATGGAAATCGACGCTAATAGCTCCGGGAGCTATCCCACAGTGCACCACTCTGTTGACGCTCTGGACAGCAGTCCGAGCTCGGATGCTCTGACCAGCCACACCCCGGGAAAATTTGAATTCCTTTTCCTGTCTGGGCAGTTTGAAGCACAGTTTCTGTTTGGACACCGTGGCGAGCTCAGCAGCAGTGGCAGCAGTGGCAACGATGCAGAGCTCTCCAGCAGAGATGGCCGTGCAATCTAATAGAAAGAGGGCCCCAGCATGGACTGATCGGGAAGTCTTGGATCTCATCGCTGTGTGGGGAGATGAGTCCGTGCTTTCCGAGCTGCGCTCCAAAAGACGGAATGCAAAGACCTATGAGAAGATCTCTAAAGCCATGGCAGAGAGAGGCTACAGCCGGGATGCAACGCAGTGCCGCGTGAAAATCAAGGAGCTGAGACAAGGCTACCAGAAGACCAAAGAGGCAAACGGACGCTCCGGATCCCAGCCCCACACATCCCGTTTCTACGAGGCACTGCATTCCATCCTAGGTGCGGCCGCCACCACTACCCCACCCCTGACCGTGGACTCTGAGGATGGGATATTGTCCGCGGCCGGTTCCTCAGCGGACGGGGAAGAGGAGGAAGGAGATGAGGAGGACGAGGCAGTAGACAGCGCTTACAACGCTGATTTGCCCGACAGCCAGGAGCTCTTCATCACCCTGACAGAGATCCCCTACCAACCCTCCCCAGCCGTTATCCCAGACACAGATTCAGGGGAAGGATCAAGCAGTAAGTGTTTTAAATATCTAAACATTTATTTATAACATAACTGGCATATTTAAAATATTAACAATAGCTAAAGTGCTTTAAAACATGTAAACATTTATTTACAACAAAACAGGAAGATTTAAAATATTAACAGTGGGTAAAGTGCTTCAAAACATGTAAACAGGAAAGTCAAACAAAACGGGAATCTGTGCAAAGTGTATCATGATTAGTCTGTCTTTGGGCGCTTCAATATATAGTCCGAACTATTTTCAAAAAATTTCACAATGTCCGCTTCATGATTATAGTGCCCAAAACGCTGCACTCATTTGTCCCTCCAAGGGCACCTAGGCCAAAAACTGGTCAATGTAACCGGGGATAGAGGCGACATCCTCCGGGGAGAACTCCTCATACGCCTCCTGCAGGTGTTTTTCCAGCCTCATGAGCAGGTTCCTGGGCAGGGAGAGCTTATTAGGCCCCCCGTGGTAGGACACGTTTCCCTGCCACAACGCCAGCAGGTACTCGGGGATCATGGCCTTGCAGAGCATTGCAGCAAATGGCCCCGGTTTCTGCAGGCTGTCCCGGAGCATCTTCTCCTTCTGGCTCTCCAAGACCTTCAGGAGGGTGATGTCTGGCATGACTCCCTGCTGTGAATTAGGTAGGGGAAAGTTAGTATTGGGACTGCTTGCCCGTCCCTTTACAGAACTGCAACCGCCGGTTTACAGCCACGCAGTTTACAGCCGCGAGGGGGTGGGACAGGGCCAGAGTTCATGCTTGCAGGATTGCTGCCAGCAGAGACTCGCATTGCTTTCTATGTGAAAGGAGGCCAGTGCCACTCTTAAAGTTTTAAGCGGCCACAAGTCTACGGCTTACCATGTTTGCCATCTAGACAAAGTCCGGTGTCCTGCCCTGCTCCTCAGCTCGCCACAGCAAGACCGCAGGCACTGTAGGCGAGGGCCGAAAATTCGAACTTGTCCTCAGTGCGCGTGTGATAGGTGCTCTGCATGGTCTTGTTCACAGAGAAAGACTATGTTCTCTGTTCACAGATACATTGATCTGTCTCAGGAATTCACTCCCTTTTTCCAATTCCCACAGCCACATCTGCCCAGAGGCTAGCGCACATTAGGAGGAGGAAGAAGAGGACACGGGAAGACATGTTTGCTGAACTAATGGGATGCTCCCGAGCACAGGCAGCCCAGCAGACACAGTGGAGGGAGAACTTGTCCCAAATGCACCGGGCAAACATTGAACGGGAGGAGAGGTGGCGACAGGAGGACAGGCAGGCTACTCAAACGCTGCTTGGACTAATGAGGGAGCAAACGGACACGCTCCGCCGCCTTGTGGATGTTCTGCAGGACCGGAGGCAGGAGGAGAGAGCCCCGCTGCAGTCTCTCTGTAACTGCCCTGCCCCGCCACCAAGTCCCATACCCCCCTCACCCAAAGTCCAAACACGGAGGGGTGGAAGGGGCCGTGAAAAATTTCACTCCACCCCTGCGGACTGCTCTACCACTAGAAGGCTCTCATTCCCCAAAATTTGAAAAGTCCTTTCCTACCCGCCTCACACAAGACCCCGTCCAAGTTTCACCCCCCCGTTCCATGTGCGGTTGTTAATAAAAAATATGTTTCTGTTCATTACTGTTTCCATCCTCTTCTTTTGGAGGAGAGTCTGTCTGAAGGGGGGGGAAGGGGCTTGGTAATTGGACAGGACAGTCACCTTTAGCAGGGGGCAGGTGCAGCAGCAGGGCACATATACAGTGCAGTGACTAGTTATCCTGGTCAGTCTGGGAGGTGGTTTTCATGTTCTGTGTGGTGGGGGGGGGTGTTGCTCTGTGACTTGGTGGCGGGGGAGGGCAGTTACAGATCTTATGCAGCGGTCCTTACCCTGGATCACAGAGCCGCGCAGCAGGGGATCTGTAACCCTCCTCCCCCTGCAAGACAGTCACATAGCCGACACATACACGCAGTCCCGGCCAGGAGGGCTGGCAGGCTCCGTTGAAACAACCAGTCCACCACCGCGGAGCCTGTCATTCCTGGAGTTTAGAAGCATCATTTGCATCACAACCCTAAACCCGCCCCCCGCCACAGTCTGCGTCCCAGCTTTAAAACATTCCCGCGAAAACAGTAATAAAGACAACGGTGTCCATTAACAAAACAGAACAGATTTTATTTTTTGGGAAGGGGGTGAAGGGGGTATGTAATTGGAGAGGATAGTCGACGGCAACTGGGTAAAGAAACGGGGGCAAGTTCAGCTTCTGTGTCCACAAACTTAAAAGTCACTGGGTACCCTGCTCAGCCTTGAAACTGGCTTTCAAAGCCTCCCGGATGCACAGCGCGTCCCGCTGGGCTCTTCTAATCGCCCGGCTGTCTGGCTGGGCGTAATCAGCAGCCAGGCTATTTGCCTCAACCTCCCACCCCGCCATAAAGGTCTCCCCCTTGCTCTCACACAGATTGTGGAGCACACAGCAAGCTGCAATAACGATGGGGATATTGGTTTCGCTGAGATCACAGCGAGTGAGTAAGCTTCTCCATCTCCCCTTGAGACGGCCAAAAGCACACTCCACTACCATTCTGCACTTGCTCAGCCGGTAGTTGAACAGTTCTTTTTCCGTGTCCAGGGCGCCAGTATAGGGCTTCATGAGCCAGGGCATTAGCGGGTAGGCTGGGTCCCCGAGGATCACTGTAGGCATCTCCACATCCCCAACAGTTATCTTGTGGTCCGGGAAGTAAATACCTTCCTGCAGCCGTCTAAACAGACCAGAGTTCCTGAACACGCGAGCGTCATGAACCTTGCCCGGCCATCCGACGTAGATGTTTGTAAACCGTCCCCAATGGTCCACCAGTGCTTGCAGCACCATTGAAAAGTAGCCCTTTCTATTGATGTACTGGCTGGCCTGGTGGCCCGGTCCCAGGATAGGGATGTGAGTCCCATCTATAGCCCCACCGCAGTTTGGGAATCCCATCGCAGCGAAGCCATCTATGATGGCCTGCGCGTTTCCCAGGGTCACTACCTTTGACAGCAGTACCTTGACGATTGCCTTGGCTACTTGCATGACAACAACCCCCACGGTAGATTTGCCCACGCCAAAGTGGTTCGCGACTGACCGGTAGCTGTCCGGCGTTGCAAGCTTCCAGAGGGCTATGGCCACTCGCTTCTGGACAGTCAGGGCTGCTCGCATCCGGGTGTCCTTGCGCTTCAGGGCAGGGGACAGCAACTCACAAAGTTCCAGGAAAGTCCCCTTCCGCATGCGAAAGTTTCGCAGCCACTGGGATTCATCCCAGACCTGAAGCACTATGCGGTCCCACCAGTCCATGCTTGTTTCCCGGGCCCAGAATCGCCGTTCAACAAAATCCACATGCCCCATTGCCACAGTGATGTCCTGGGCGCTGGGGCTCGTGGTTTCTGACAGCTCTGTGCTACTCTCCGACTTCAGGCCCTCACGGCGGTGCCGTAGCCTCCTCGCCTGATTTCTCTGCATCTGCCTCTGGGAAAGGTGTATGATAAGGTGCGAGGCGTTGAGAACGGCCACAACTGCAGCGATGGTCGCAGCGGGATCCATGATCGTAGTGCTGTGGCGTCCGCGCTGTCACTGATCAAAAAGTGCGCGAACTGATTTCCCGCCGGCGCTTTCAGGGAGGGAGGGAGGGCGGTAGTGACTGACGGATGACGACAGTTACCCAAAAGCACTCTCGAGACATTTTTTTACCCAGAAGGCATTGGGGGCTCGACCCAGAATTCCAATGGGCAGCGGGGACTGCGGGAACTGTGGGATAGCTGCCCACAGTGCACTGCTTCCAATGTCGACGCTTTCCCTGGTAGTGTGGACTGACAAAGTCGAATTACTGTCCTTAGTGTAGACACACACGTTCGACTTTCTAATATCGATTGCACATATTCGATTTAACTAAAATCGAACTACTCTCGTAGTGTAGACATACCCTTAGTCAGTCACCCACAGTGAAATTCACTTCAGTCCAGCAACTGGGTTCTCTGCAGATAAAGCACAGGGGGTTAGGAAGGTGAAGGGAGGCAACCTAGTGACAGAGGATGTGGAAAAAGCTAATGTACTCAATGCTTTTTTTGCCTCTGTCTTCATGAACAAGGTCAGCTCCCAGACTGCTGCACTGAGCAGCACAGCATGGGGAGGAGGTGACCAGCCCTCTGTGGAGAAAGAAGTGGTTCAGGGCTATTTAGAAAAGCCGGACAAGCACAAGTCCATGGAGCCGGATGCACCTGTCAAAGTCAGACTCAGGTCTTGGCTACACTGGTGCTGTACAGCGCTGCAACTTGCTGTGCTCAGGGGTGTGAAAATGCCCCCCCCAGCGCAGCGAGTGCAGCGCTGTAAAGCGCCAGTGTAATCAAAGCCTGCAGCGCTGCACGCTCGCTCGCAGCGCTGCAAGCTACTCCCCTCGGAGAGCTGGTGGCGCGACTACACTCGTGCTTCACAGCGCTGTGAATTCCCGAGTGTAGCCAAGGCCTCAGGACTCACAATTTGTCAGACCACTCTGTTTATTAGCAAAAGCGCTCTGCTAATACACCCAGATAATGTGAGTGCCATGCAAGGCCCAAACTATCTTATTTATACAGATAAAAAGGGCGCGAACTTAACAAGATGACAAAGGGAGCAGAACTGATAAGTTTACTTGGGGCTAGACACACATATCTTATTTCCTTATTAACTCTTACCAATCTTCTGTTAATGTCCCACCATCAGCTTAAGTGGACCCATTGTTCAATACCTTACTGTTTCTCTTCCCGTCACCTGTATCTCAACATTCCTCATTCCTGCTTAAAGGAACATACAGCATTTCTTTAATCCATTCTACTTTTACAATATAATTCATTCTACTTTCACACACCGCAACCAAGAGTGCTAAAGGAGTTGGCGGATGTGATTGCAGAGCCATTGGCCATTATCTTTGAAAACTCATGGCAATTGGGGGAGGTCTTGGATGATTGGAAAAAGGCTAATGTAGTGCCCATCTTTAAAAAAGGGAAGAAGGAGGATCCAGGGAACTATAAGCCTTACCTCAGTTCCTGCAAAAATCATGGAGCAGGTCCTCAAGGAATCAATTCTGAAGCACTTAGAGGAGAGGAAAGTGATCAGGAACAGTCAGCATGGATTCACCAAGGGCAAGTCATGCCTGACTAACCTAATTGCCTTCTATGACAAGATAACTGGCTCTGTGGATGAGGGGAAAGCAGTGGATGTGTTTGTTATTCCTTGACTTCAGCAAAGCTTTTGATACGGTCTCCCACAGTATTCTTGCCAGCAAGTTAAAGAAGTATGGGCTGGATGAATGGACTATAAGGTGGATAGAAAGCTAGCTAGATCATCGGGCTCAGCGGGTAGTGATCAATGGCTCCATGTCTAGTTGGCAGCCGGTATCAAGTGGAGTGCCCCAAGTGTCGGTCCTGGGGCCGGTTTTGTTCAATATCTTCATTAATGATCTGGAGGATGGCGTGGTCTGCACCTTCAGCAAGTTTGCAGGTGACACTAAACTGGGAGGAGTGGTAGATACGCTGGAGGGTAGGGATAGGATTCAGAGGGACCTAGACAAATTAGAGATTTGGGCCAAAAGAAATCTGATGAGGTTCAACAAGGGGAAGTGCAGAGTCCTGCACTTAGGACGGAAGAATCCCATGCACTGCTATAGACTAGGGACCGAATGACTAGGCAGCAGTTCTGCAGAAAAGGACGTAGGGGTTACAGTGGATGAGAAGCTGGATATGAGTCAACAGTGTGTCCTTGTTGCCAAGAAGGCTAACGGCATTTTGGGCGGTATAAATAGGGGCATTGCCAGCAGATCGAGGGACATGATCATTCCCCTCTATTTGGCATTGGTGAGGCCTCATCTAGAGTACTGTGTCCAGTTTTGGGCCCCACACAACAAGAAGGATGTGGAAAAATTGGAAAGAGTCCAGCGGAGGGCAACAAAAATGATTAGGGGGCTGGAGCACATGATTTATGACGAGAGGCTGAGGGAACTGGGATTATTTAGTCTGCAGAAGAGAAGAATGAGGGGGGATTTGATAGCTGCTTTCAACTACCTGAAAGGGGGTTCCAAAGAGGATGGATCTAGACTGTTCTCAGTGGTACCAGATGACAGAATGAGGAGTAATGGTCTCAAGTTGCAGTGGGGGAGGTTTAGGTTGGATATTAGGAACAATTTTTTCACTAGGAGGATGGTGAAGCACTGGAATGGGTTACCTAGGGAGGTGGTGGAATCTCCTTCCTTAGAGGTTTTTAAGGTCAGGCTTGACAAAGCCCTGGCTGGGATGATTTAGTGGGGGATTGGTCCTGCTTTGAACAGGGGGTTGGACTAGATGATCTCCTGAAGTCCCTTCCAACCCTGATATTCTATGAAACACACTCCCATAGGACTGCAGCATTAGAAGGCTGAATGAAGCCCATTTGCACTAGTTGGCAGGGCTGGGTTCCCGCATCCATGGTGCACTGAGGCTGCTTCCCCCCAGGTTCGGGGTTAAGTCAGGGTGGGGGTTGCACTGGCTCTCCAGGGTGTGGGTGGGTTTCACCCACAGGGGCAGAGCAGGAACTAGCACCCAGGGGATCCTTCGTCCTGTGCTCAGGTCGACACAGCACAATTCCTCCTGAACAGAGCACAGACTCTGCTTACAAGCCCAAGGGAGGGGGAGATGGGAGAACTCGTTAGGTACTGTACTGCCTGAATGTGCTAGAAACTCCTCAGTAGTTACAGGCTCCCTAGGAGATAAAGTCGGTCCAGAAGTTACCTTGTTAGTAAAGTCTTTCAACTTTTATCCTGAGCTGTAAATTGTCTCAACTGAGTGTCCGGGTCCACTTGTGCTCAGTGATTTTACCTCTAATGACTTTAATCAGTGGGTGAATGGCCCCCTTTGTACTGCAGCTGGTGCGGTGAGTATGAAAGAGCAAAGATTGAAATCAGAGTTAGCCAGCGTTATCCTATGACAGTCCTGGTAGGAAATACCAGCCTTTGTTATAGAAACACTAATTTGTGGATGTTTTTACCATATGTTCTGGTTACAAATGAACAGCTGCACTGGGGGACAGACAGATGCGGGGTGGCAGGAACACAGAATAAATTAAGTAGTGTTTGGGGAGGAGGTGGAGTCCCCCACACCTGCCCCTCAGGTCCCCTCCACTTCTCCCTGATTGAACTGGCCTCGTTAGCACTGACCCCCCACTTGGTAAGGCAACTCCCATCTTTTCATGTGCTGTCTATTTATACCTGCCTACTGTATTTTCCACTCCATGCATCTGATGAAGTGGGTTTTAGCCCACGAAAGCTTATGCCCAAATACATTTGTTAGTCTCTAAGGTGCCACAAGGACTCCTCGTTGTTTTTGCTGATACAGACTAACACGGCAACCACTCTGAAACCTGCTCCTCCTGCAGCTCCAGGGGTTCTTCACACCTCCCCCTCCCATCTCTGGGGCTGTAAGGGAGGGGGTGGGGCTTGCAGGGGTCATAGAGCTCAAAGGTTGGGTAGACAGGAGGCTTCCCGAGTCATAGAGATAAGCCCTAATGCTGGGTAGATGGGAGTGCTCCAGGTCATAGGGGCTAGGAGAACTGTGGCTAGAGAAGCCTATTTTTCCATTCCCAGTGGACTGTTCCCCCCATGTCTCAGTGACACTGTCTGACCCAGAATCCCCAGAGTCATCCTGGATCATAGAGGACCGTGGCAAACAGGCTGCACAATGCCTGGTGGGACAATGAGATTGGCTTCTCTACCTCACTCAATGAATGCTCTCTATGGATTGACAGTGCAAAGGCTGAGACCCAAAGCAATCTCCAGGGTCACAGAGACTGCGCTGTCTGAGAGGCTGCTCTCAGGGTTCGCAGTGGTATCTTCCCCACCCCATCTCAGGGACACAGTCTGAGCCGGGTGTCTGGGTCCCAGACCTGTAGCCAGAGTCGAATTCTCTCCGTATTGAATGAGGCCGGAGGGAAAGTGAAGATTGGGGCCTCATCACCAGCATCGATAAATGTCACCTGCCCCCGGTCACAGTCCAGACAAACCCGGATCCTGCTGGGGGCCCAGCTCAGGGGCAGGGGGGTGACAGGGGAGGTGAGAGCCCGGAACTGACCCCACCACCGCCGCACAGCCCAGATCCCCCCCTTAGGGCTACAGTTCATCTCTCCCTTCCGCCTCACAGACTCTCTGGCCACCCCCACAGCCCAGAATCGCCCATCCCCCACCTCCACCTCCCAGCAATGTCTCCCCGAGGTGAATCCCTCACAGCCCAGCACACAGGGATCAGAGTCAAATCTTTCAGGGTTATCTTGCAGTCGCTGTCGCGTGTCTCCCCATCTCACACTTTTCCAATCCTCAGACAGGACGAGGATGGGATGAGCCGTGTCTGGATCCAAAGTCACATTCACTGGGGGGAGAGATAATCAGAGCGTTAGGGGCACAATTCAGCCCTGGGGAAGGCTGGGACCATTTCTCACACTCCCCAGCAGCCCCGTCCTGGCTGGGACAGTCCTGGATCCCAGGGAGCTGCCTCTGTCCTGGGCACCTGAGTTGAGTAGAGATGTCACTACAGTTCTTCAGCCTGTTTAATAGGAGCCACTTTATTGGTTTCTCAATTCCTTGCAGGGGCTTCAGCTCCCCCTGCTGGGGCTGCTCCATTCCCAGAATCAGAGACACAGCCAGGAAGGTGTCAAGAAGGTTTTAGTGAGAAAGGAGCAAAGGAGGCAGGTACCAGCTATAAACCCCACAGAAGAAGGAAACTCCCACCCCTAATACAGCCTCCACTCCCAGGCCAGGGAACAGAGAGGAAGGTGCAGCATTGGGGAAGAGCTGCTTAACACCAGAGAGTAGGAAGTGGCATTGAGTGGGGGAGCCCCATCCCCAGCCCAGAGAGAAGGGAGGAGCTGGCAGTGTCAGAGGGAGAGCATCTCCCCAATCCAGGAAGCAGGGAACAGCTCCAATGGGAGTGCCCAGCCCTGCCCAGAGGAAAGGCCAGATGTTGAAGAAAAGCGATGGAGAGACCTCTTGCACCAGGGTAGAGCAGAGGGATGTGTCAGGGCAGAGAGCTTTGTTCGAGTGATGCTCAGTGCCACAGTTTCTATTAATCTGTTTGGGCATGAACGCAGCACCAAAGTTGGTGTCAGGAGTGTTTGTGTGACTTCAGCCTGGGATCTCCTCCCTGTTTAATGTGTGTATTTATGGAGTTGTGTGTGTCGTGGTCGGAGTCACTTTGGTTGGTAACTTTAGCTACAATCTCATGAAAATGTTTTCACTAGAATTTTCTCATGATTTAAAGACAATCTCCACCTGCAACCTCACCCTGTCTGTGTGCTCCTAGGGGTTCCCCTCTTGGTGTTTCCAGTGCAGACGGCAGAGTGTCTGGTGATGGAAAGGAGAAAAGAGACGAGATTTCAGGTTTTCATATTTATAACAGCATCCCCACTCTGAACTCCTAGACAGTTTTCATCATGACAGAGAAACAGACAGAGAGTCCCAGAGACACACTCAGATATTTAAAATAAACTAATCTGAAACCTTCTCTTTCCTCTCTCATTCAGGTATCTCTCAGCAATGGAACCAACGTCCTTGCAGCCTCACAACCGTCCCAGGACACATAATCCATAAAACAGATTTATTTTCTCCTCATCAACCCCTCCCACCTTTCAGATTCCAGCTGGTTTGTCACATTCACTTACGGCCTTTTGTCGTAACCTAGACCCAGATCATACAAAGACTTTGGCATCACAGTAACTTTACCCACTTTGGTGCCTTTGACACTAATTGGATGTTGAGAGTTTGCAAAATCCTGGCTCTAATTGTGAGCTGCTGGGTCTGTTTACTCAGCGTTTATACTGACTGACTTGGCTTTGGCCTGGTTAGCAGTTTGCTTGACATAAGGGAATTGTTGCCTTAAGTGACCTTCATATCAAGTGATGTGTTCCTAAGTTGAGATGTTTTGACCACACAATATGCTTAAGGAGAACAGACACTCAAAATGTACTGCCCAGGAGTGGTAAGCAAAGTCCTAAAATCTCTATGCGGAGGAAAGAGTCAAAGTGAGCTATGCATAATTAGCGGTAATAAACCAATGAGAAAAGAGAATAACATGAAAATATCTTGGAGCGCAAAGTCCTGCCAATAAAAACATTCATGCATGTGAACTGCATGAGTTATATAAGATATGAATATTAAATAACACTCAAAGGTGATTGGAAAAGAACTAATAAATATGTAATTTGGATGTGTATAATATGTCAGACAGTGTAAGGGATAGTCAGAGCTTCATAGGAGAAATCCCCCGTGACCTGCCTACGCCCCAGGAGAAGGGAACTGGCCAGCACTTCTTTCTATATGCGATGGCAAGTAGCAAATATCCCAATGGCTGGTGATGGGGCAGTAGACGTGGAGGGCTCTGAGTTATAGAGAATTCTTTGCCGGGTGTCTGGCCAAAATGCCAAAATGCTCAGTGTCCAACTGACCACCATATTTGGGGTTGGGAAGGAATTTTCCCCCACATCAGATTGGCAGAGAGCCTGGATTTTTTTCGCTTTCCTCTGCGGTATGGGGCATGGATCGTTAGCAGATATTAAACTAGAATAAATGGTGCATTCTCTGTATCTTGAAGTTGTTAAACCATGATTTGAGGACTTCAGTAACTCAGCCTAAGGTTAGGTGTCAATTGCAGGAGTGGGTGGCAAGGTTCTGAGGCCTGCAATGTGCAGGAGGTCAGACTAGATGATCGTGATGTCCCTTCTGGCCTTAAAATCTATGAGTCATTTCTTACTTTAACAGTAATTGTAATGGCAAGGCAGGCTTTTGGTAGAAATAAGGATTTGAATTAATCAACCTGAGTGTCTTGCACCCCAAGTCTGTGGCATTCTCACCCAACAATTAAATAGATCCATCATCTAATTATGAACCAATTGGCCAGAGCCATTCTCCTCCCACAGTCTCAGAGGCTCATCCCAATTCCCCCTCCTAGGTCCCTTCTCGGTACCTTTGAACTTCCTCAGAGTCTCCATTACAGCAATAGTTTTCTGGGAGAAATCACTGAGTCTCACTTCCAGTTCAGGAGAAATCTCCCTTGGCTGCTGGAACTTCCCCTTCTCACATCTAGACAGAAACAATGTCACATGGTTATCTTTCATGTAGTGACTCATTATAAGTTCTGGCTAGTGAGCTGCTGCTCTAATGGGCCTGGAGCTACAATTCATCTACATCTCCCACCCTCAGAGCAGGCGCAACACAGCCCTTGGCCGTGAAACATTCCCACTTAAGGTCCCATTAATATTCTTCAGCTCTCACCTGGAGAGACCAGCTCTGGAGATAAGAGGGGAATTGAGTCTCCAGGGAGAATTCACTCATTGGCCTCCATGCTCTGAGGGACAGGAGGTTCCCATGCAAAGTGCTGTAGAAATTGGTCCACTAGGAACTAGACTGAGACACCAACTCCCCCTTCCCCAGCTCATTCCATACAGATATCAGGAGGGAAAGTCTCTTGACCACTGCTGCCCTGGACTGAATGGTGACCAGTGCCCCAGCAGTGACAGGCCCGTATTCCATCCCCATAATTCTGAGGCAGCCAGTCCCCCAGGGATGTGACATTGCTAGGAAATACTTTAGGTCAGTCTTTCCCAATGAATGGATAATTCCAGAGTCTTCTATAAAAGGGTGAGAACCTGAGGATGAAGTTGATCAGAGAGATTTGTATCCAAAATATGACCTTTCCTCACACATTTGGCTGTAGAGCCCTGTGGAGATGCGGCTCTAACCATCTCCAAGCTCTTTCCCAGCATTGTGAAGTGTGAGGGGGAGTGAGAGAGCCACGTACCTGCTCAAGGTGCTTCTGACATCCTAGAGGAGAGAGAGAGAAAAGAATCTCAGTCCCATCTGACGCACACAGGGGATCCTAGGGAAGGGATTTAGCAAGTACGAGGAAAAGAACGCCTGCCCTGACCCAGAGCCATGAATCGCTGAGCTAATGGGGTTTTCCCCATCTCTAATATCTCTGTTTCTGTAACTCTGTAAAGAACAATAGTCGTTCACATGTCAGGAACACACACGCCGAGTTACACTGAGATCTCCGACTGCTGGACCCAGCGCTTATGATTCAGGAGCCCTCCCTTCCCTGTGTGGGGATATGGGATGTTTCTCACTCAGTCTCACCTGCAGGAATTCACTCGCTGGCTTCTGACACTTCCCCTCCATCTCACCTATCAGCTCACTGAGATGGGAAATCTCCTCGGAGAGTTTAGTGACATTTTCATTCTGTATCTTCACAATTGCCTCATCCAGCTTCTCCAGCTGGGCCAGCAGGAGTCGCTCTTGTTCCTCCAGGAACTGCCGCAGTTGCTGAAATTCAGACACAATCTTTTGCCTCTTTGTTTCTGTCTGTTTCTAGAATAAATAAGGAAAGGGCTGGTCAGGAACATGGATGAAGCCTGTGGGCCTTTCATACAGTCTTACAAGAGAGAGTTTCTTTACTATCTCTAACACATCTGTGTAGAGACCAGGACATGAGCTGTCAGGCCTGCTGCTCAGACCTGCAGTTGGAAGTCAGGAACTACAGCCAAAGTCGGAGCTGGAGTCAAAGTCAGGATCTCACCAAGGGCTGAGGATGGCGTCGAGACCAGGAGTCATGCCAAAGGCTGAGTCAGAATCAGTGTCAGGAGTCACGTGGGGGGTCAGGGCTGGAGTCGGAGTCAGTCAGCCACGCAGAGTCAGGCCGGAATCAGAGTCAGATAGCAGTACTCCAGGTCAAACCTGAGCCAGGAACAAAGCCAGGGCAGGGCCAAGCCAGAGTCAGGGGCCAGTCCAGAAGCAGACCAGGAGTTCACTCGGTTGTTTGGACAACTTCCCGTGACTCCTGCTGGTGTAACTCGTGCATCTGAACGTCTCCTCCAATCAGGAGCTTTGTAGGCAGATCTTTTGGTGGGCCACAGTTCCACTAGCCCCTCCCCTGCTGGCTCTGGAGAGCTGCTGGGTTGTGGTGACCGTCTGGGACCCATGGACTGGAGTTCAATATCTGCAATCTTTCACATTGTGGCACTGGACTCTATGTTCTCATCACATGGGAGAGGATTTTCTTACAGCTTCCCATTTGGCCCCAATGTCTCTTAAAGGGATGTCTCCATGTCTGACTTGGTTCGGACACTGTGTCCAATGGCCTCAGAGGGTACATCTAAACAGTAGCGAGCCTCCAAGCCCATGGCAACACTCAGGCTCTTGCAGCTCACGCTACCACACCAACAACAGCTGTGTAGACATTGGGCCTCCGGCTGGAGCTACTGGGATATAATCAGTGTAGTCTGGGAGAAATTTTGTGAACGCCACAAGGAATAGTAATTAACTCACTAATTAAGACACATCTTAGATGCTGCAGAAGGTGCTGTTGTCTTTCTCCGGGGAGAGAACATTTGTGACACACACACACACACACACACACACTTAGTATCCCATGATCATGGAGAAACACACACAAGCCCACATTCACCAAGGCCATAGAGGACTCTACCAACAAATAACCCTCCCACCTCCATGTCCCAGCAGGTGAAGGACAACAGCCACCTACCAGATACTCCTGGCTTCTCTTCGTTACAGCCTCTTTAAATCCCAGCAGCTTTTCTCTCTCTTCCTTCAGGGTCTGCAAATGGGCCTGGATTTTTCCCTGACAAACAGAAATAATTTAGTGGGTTTATTTTGAGGCTGACTGTCTGTTTGTAGGAGGCGTTTTCCCACCTAAAATGCAAGATATGTCAGTCTTTCTAGCTAGACTAGGTGGGGGAGGTAACATCTTCTATTGGCCCAACTCCTGTTGGTGAGAGAGGCAAGCCTTCCAGCTTACACAGAGCTCAGCTCTGGGGAACATACTCTTTCCTAGACCTGAGCTCTGTGTAAGCTTGAAAGCTTGTCTTTCACCCACAGAAGCTGGCCATGAGCAGATATTACTTCACCTACCTTGTCTTTCTAATATCCCGGGACCAACACAGTTACAACAACATTGTGTACAACAGTGGGTTCTTCTAGATGTAGAACATCAGAGACACCAAGGAAATGAAACCTTATTAATGGAAACTGGGAGTGTTTTATATTCAGAGTTGAGTTATTACGTCCACTTTCTCCATTGATTTAAACTGGCAGGAAACTGGTGTCACATGGTGGTGAATATTTAAGAAACAGTTATATCAATCCCAGAAGCCTCCGGGGCAGCCATATAGGTTGCAATGCTCAAAAGAACCCAACTCCATTAACTCTCAGCCCTGTACCCCTGGGGATGGGAAGGGTTGGACACTGATCTAAGGCCTAGGGCAAACCCCATTAGATGTGTTGATTTGTGTTAGGAACAGCTGGGGTTTGCCCTAGCGCTGTCCTAGCCCCTTTCCGTGGCAATGGCCTCTAGGTAGCTACCCCACCGTCCCCAGCAAAGGTCCCGGAAGCAGTGGATTCTGAGAGATTTGCATAAGCTGCATTATGGGACTAAAGGAACCACTCTGGCTGGTCCTTGCCCACGTACACACTAGAACAGTTCAGACTGACACTGGTCAGCTCCAGCCTGTGGTTAGTTTTGCTACAATCCAGTGAAATCCCAGTGGTACTTGGCATGAACCTGAGCTGTCTGGAGCCCTTTTGTGTGTGGACTCAAGATGCTTGGGGTCCACACGGCGTTTAGCCCAGTGATCTCCTCTAGCGCAGGCCGGCAGCATCTGAGTTTAACCCTTCATGGAGCAACACAGGAGTTCAGAATCCCAGTGGGAAACTTACTCTCCCTGCTGAGCCTGGGGCCTTTATCAAGGAGTCTTTTCCTCCTACTGTTCGCACTTCATCACTGCTCAGTGCTGCTGAGTGGGGCAGCGTAGCCTAGTGGTTAGGATGCTGGACCGGGCCTTGGAAAAGTGGTTTATACCCAGTTCTGCCACTGACCCACTAAATGACCTTGGACAAGTCACTTCCCCTCACTCTGCCTCGGTTTCTCCTTCCACCTTTTGTCTCTCTTGTCCAGTTAGACTGTGAATGGCTCAGGGTAGGGATTGTCCCTCACTGGGTTTTGTGCAGGGCCCCCTACAATCGAGGTCTGATCTCATCTGGGGTCTGTAGGGGCTGCTGGGATGCAAATAACAATTATAAACTCTATGATAAATCAGTAATAACAGCCATAGCTTGTAACTCCCCCTTCGCCAGTCTGAATGCAGCACTCTCACATAGACTGACCGGCAGCTCTTGTGAGTCAAACCTCACTGATCATTTAACAACTTCCAGTCTATAGAAGGTTCCCATAGTTCACTGGTGGAAGCTGGATTTGAAAAGATTTAGCTGCTCAGAGAAAACTTTCCCATATCAGACAAATTTAAAATCCTCCTCTGTTGCCTTTCTTGCCAGGCTGGAGTATCATTAATTTGTACAGCATCTTTCATGCAATGAAGGCTACACACAGCTGAATGACACAGTTACACCTGTCTCGGGCAACTTGTGATGCCACTAACCTGTAATTAAAAGCCTAAGTTATTACCCATTAGACTGGACAGCAATTCAGTACCTTGTACTCCTGGGCAGCCTCCTGTATGGGAGCCACAGTGTGAGCACGGTGAGCCCGGGACTCTCTGCAGATCACACAGATGGGGGTTTGATCCTCTTCGCAGAACAGTTTCAGAGTCTCCTGGTGTTCCCCACACACCCCGTCCCCTCCTGCTCCCTTTGCCGCCTGTAAACTCAGCCGCTTGGCGATTTCTACAACATTTGCCAGCTGCCTGTTGGGCCTGAGGTTTCTCTGTTGCACAGTTTCTCTGCACTGAGGGCAGGAGGTGGCTGTATCGGATCCCTCCCAGCACTGGCTGATGCAGGCTCGGCAGAAATTGTGCCCACACTCCAGAGTGACAGGTTCTGTGAAATACTCCAGACAGACGGGACATGTAGCTTCCTCCTGGAGACTTTCCACGGGGTTCTCTGCAGCCATGACTCTCTCTGGGCAGTGGAACAGGGTAACAATGTATGTTTCAATTTTCTGAGTTCACACTATGCCCCACCTGCAGGCTGCAGCAACAACTGGGTGTTTCCCTTCCTGGAACTGACTCGTGCTGTTGGTTAAGCAGGAATAAGCCCATTGTGAATTTCAGCCCTGGAGGCTTTAGTGAAAAAAGTACCACTAGGGCTCTGGTCCTGCAATCAGCCCTTTAGCTTGTGTGGAGGGTCAGTGGGATTTGACAGGGGCATCCGTGTCCCCCTGTGATGCTGAGCCTGCAGAAGCAGGGGAAAGATCTTAATCTTTATCTAAAAAGATAAAGGGAAATGTTTGTTTTTATATTTAGGTTCTTAGACCTTAGCTGGAGAACTCAGGCCAGAAAACGTAACTGTTTCTTTTGTTTCTGAGTGATGAAGTTTAACTCTGGTCATGTTCTCAACTGTTTCTACTATTCCATGCACCCAAGAAGCTTCCCATTTTATTCAAATGAGAGCTGAGATACTCATGGCATCACAGGATTCCAGGAGCTGGGGATTTAGGAAACACACCGGGTACTGAAAGACTCAAGTTGAAATCATGAGTTTGTGGCAACCCCAATGTGATTTGATGTGGAAAAGAAACGGCTGCACTTCTGACTATTGAAGGTCCTTATCTGCCTCCCATCCCTGTACCATGTGTTTAGCCTCACAACATTGCTATGAGGTGGTGAAGTGCTGTGACCCCATTTCAAAGAGAGGAACACCCAGAGCAGAGCAGTGATGGCCTGAAGCCAGGCAGGAAGACTGTTATAGAGCAGGGAATTGAACCTGGGTCTTCCAAGTGAAGAGTTAAACCACCAGACCAGACTTTTTGTCTGCATTAGGAGCCTGGGAAAGGAGGTGTCACGGTGTATGCAAACCCCATCCCCTTTTGGGGCAGGGCATAGTTGTGATGCTACCGCTGTTACAATCTACCCAACTATCCCTAGGCTGAGAGCTGCATGACCCAGTGGCCGGGGGATGGGGAGGTGACTGCCGGGATAGGGGGCAGTCCCTGAGCCCTCCCTGCTCCACCGGGTCCTGGCCCAAGGGCCAGTCAGCAGTGAGTGCGGTCACCCTCCAGTCAGCAGGGGTCCTACCACAACACGCTGGCCTTCCTCGGGTGGGAGATACCACTCACACCACCTCCCTGGGCCACTTCCTACCGTGTCCCCTGAAGCCGGGGTCCGTATGTCATCGGGGTCTCCGAGCTCTTCAGTGAAGGTAGCTCCCTAGGATTCTGAGTCCACTCCTGGGCAGGATCCTCCGCCACATGTCCTCCCTCCTCAGTGGTCAGCCTCGAATGAGCTGGGCCACTCCCTTTTACATTGAGGCAGCACTTGGCACATAGCCAGCATGGTGTGAGGGGTGCGACTTCCACCATCCATAGTGTTGGGTTAACTCTTTCCTGCCTAGCATGGGGTATACACACTCCATCACAGAAGGATAAAGACAAAGATACATGCAGGGACAATACATCAGTAAAGTTTGTCTAATAAACCTCTGACTGACCCTCCCCACAATCACTGGGCCAGTCCTGTGCAGATTCAGCTGATCACAGTGGACAGGAATCGAGAACATGGTGAGATTGAAAATAGATTATTTTCCTCAGGCCTGATCTACAATGCTCAGGCTGCCTCTGAATGCCCAGTCATGTTGTGTGTTCAGGGCCCAGCTGCCCACAGCCCTTCCCCTCTCCTGGTCTGTTTGTGTTCCCTAGAGAAACTTCTCCACCTGTGACCGCTGCTTCTAATCAGACCCCTTGGGAGGAAGAGATGAGAAACAGAGAAACAAACATCTCTCCCTCACCCACAATCTCTGCCAGTCCCTGCTCCTGATCTGGTGGGGAAATACAGTAAAAAAGAGTCTGTTTGGATTCTAAGCTGGTGAAGTTGCTTCCTCCCCAGCAGCTCCCACAGCTGGTTGGCTCAGGTTTAATAAGCCAAATCGCACCTATGTGGACAGTGGCTGAAAGTCCGTATGTGGTTGCTCAGGGGCCAGGTTGGAATGTACCGGGATCTCGGCCTGGTCCCTAGTGGGGCAGGTCTCCCGTCATACATAAACGTAGCTAGTAACTAGTCAGCCTGGCTAGTTCAGTGGGTTGAACATCAGACTTTTAATCTGAGGGTCCAGGGTTCAAGTCCCTGGTCAGGCAATGAGCTATTCCCCAAGATCTCTTTGGAGGACTCCTTGATGTTACTTGGGGGAGTGATAGCTCAGTGGTTTGAGCATTGGCCTGCTAAACCGAGGGGTGTGAGTTCAACCCTTGAGGGGGCAATCTGGGGCAAAAAAATAGTTGGGGATTGGTCCTGCTTTGAGCAGGGGGTTGGACTAGATGACCTCCTGAGGTCCCTTCCAACCCTAATATTCCATGAACCTCTGTGCTGATTGACCCCCTTGTCATCAGTCTCAGGGGAGAAACCAAGGGCTTAATGGAGTGTGGAGCTCCTCTCTCCCCCAAGCAGGGGTGTATAATTTTTGGTGATGCCCAGAACAGGTCCAGTTGCCCCCCACCCCCCAACTGCCTAAGGCTCTGGGAGGGAGTTTGGGTCTGGGAGGGGTGCAGGCTCTGGGAGGGAGTTTGGGTACTATGTGCAGACAGTGGGCTGGGGCAGGGGATTGGGATGCAGGAGGGGGGTTGGGGTGCTGGCTACTGGGTGTGGGCTCTGGCAGGGAGTTTGGGTGCTTGGTTTGGGCTCTGGGCTGGGACAGAGAGTTGGGGTGTTGGAGGGGGCATGAGGCTGGGCCATGGATGAGGAGTTTGGGGTGCAGCAGGCAGGCTGCCCCAGGGCTGGGGGTCAGAGAGGACTCCCCACAACCCTCTCCACACCAGCTCTGGGGGAGCAGTCCCCCTCCTCTCTCCTCCTGGCACGACACTCACCCAAGCCCCCCCAGATTGCTGCTCAGGAGGTCCAGCCAGGATAAGCCCCCCACCCGGAGTCGACTTGGAGTCACCTACTGGGGGGATGGGGCTGCCATGCGCCTTCTCCCTCCACAGCCGTAGCAGCCACCTCAGCCTGGCCCTGGCACTGCTCCCTTGTAGCCAGCAGCAGCAGCGGCCGGCCAGGGAGCGCAGCGTGGAGCTGCAGTGGGCAGTGATGCTCGGGGGAGGTGCACAGGGATGGCAGGCGGGGTCGGTGGAGAGACCTGGCCCCGAACGATGGTGAAGCCGCCCTGCCCCCAGCCCTGAATTTGCTGGAGTCCAGGAACGCCTGCCCCCAGGTCAGGCTGGGGCCTTTTGGCTGAGGGCAGCTGGCATTGGGTCTCCTGCCTTGCCCAGGTACGGGGTAAACAGAGAACTGCGGGCCCCAAGGGGCTCAGGCCACTCGTCCATTGGGGGGCGGGGGGGAGGACATCTGGGAGCCTGGAAGAAGCCACCTGAGAAGAGGAAAATCAAGTGTGGTGGGGAAGCCGTGAAGATAGCTGGAGAAGCTGCTGGGGATGTAGCTAGTTCTCTGGAAATGATGTGGCAGGACTTGAACAACGTGGCTCATGGAGATAATGTTGCGACTGAGGTGAGTAAAGCAGATCCACAGCTGTGATTTCCCCAGCCCAGCTGTTCCCTGGCTGCTGTTGGCTGAAGGATTTTCTTTAAGGGGAAGGAAGTCACTGCTGCTCCGTTGCTGCTAGAGTGACCAGAGGGCAAGTGTGAAAAATCGGGACAGGGGATGGGGTGTAATAGGTACCTGTAGAAGAGAAAGCCCCTGAAATGGGACTGTCCCTATAAAATCGGGACATCTGGTCACCCTAGTTGCTGCTGCAGTGATGAGCTGCCAAAATATTAACAACCGGTTCCCTCCTCCTCACCCCACGAGGGGGTCGTGCCGCATCCAACCCCCCACGTTCCTTGACACCCCACCCCCAGGACCCCTGCCCCATCCACCCCCCTTCCCTGTCCCCTAACTGCCCCCTGCCGCCCCATCCAACCCCTCCTCTCATTCCCGATGGCCCCGGGGGGCCCCGGCCCCATCCAACCACCCCTTCTCTCTGTCCCAACTGCCCCTGGAACCCCTGCCCCTGACTGCCCCCCACCGCCCCATCCAACACCCCTTCCTTCCTGACTGCCCCCCCAGGACCCTTGCCCCCATTCAATTCCCCTTTTCCCTGCCATCTGACCGCCCCAAGTCCCGACCCTAATCCAGCCCCCCAGGGGGCTGTGCCATCCGGAGTTGGGGCCGGGAGCCACGGGCGCCGACCTGGAGTTGGGGCCCAGGCCGGAGCCGCTGGCCGGCCCGGAGTCGGGGCCCAGCCCGGAGTCGGGGCCGGGGGCTGGAGCCGGGGGCCAGCCCAGAGGTGGGGGCTAGCCCAGAGGTGGGGGCTGGCCCAGAGTCAGGGGCCGGGCCGGAGTCAGGGGCCAGCCAGGAGCCGGGGGCCAGGCCGGAGCCGGCCCGAAGTCGGAGCCGGCCCAGAGTCAGGGGCCGGGCTGGAGTCAGCCCGGAGTTGGGGCCGGGGGCTGGAACCAGGGGCTGGCCCGGATCCGCTGGCCGGCCCGAAGGCAGGGGCTGGCCCGGAGTCGGGGCCGGGAGCCAGGCCGGAGCCGGGGGCCAGGCCGAAGTCGGGGGCTGGCCCGGAGCCGGAGCCCAGGCCGGAATCGCGGGCTGGCCCAGAGCCGGAGCCCAGGCCGGAGTCGGGGGCTGGCCCGGAGTTGGGGGCCAGGCCAGAGTTGGGTATGGCCCGGAGTCAGGGTCCGGGCCGAAGTCAGGGCCGGGGCCACCCGGAGCCGCGCGGCTCCTGGAGCCCTCCTCGCGCCCCCTGCCCCAGCTCACCTGCAGGAAGCTGCTGCTTCCTTCTCAGCTCTCTCAGGCTTCCCACGCGAACAGCTGATTCGCGGGACGCCGGGAGGGGGAGCCTTCAGGGGAGGAGGCAGAGGCGGAGCCGGAGCCAGGTGAGCTGGGGCCGGGAGCAGGGCAGGGAGCTGCTGGAGCTTTTGTTAAATTTAGAGGCCCTTTTAGAACCGGGACAACCGGTTCTAAAAGGGCTTCTAAATTTAACAACCGGTTCCCGCGAACCGGTGCGAACCGGCTCCAGCTCACCACTGTGCTGCTGAATGTATTTCTTCAGATTTGTAGTGATCCATCAAACCCATTCACCCTGCTGCTGGCTCAGGTACCTGGGTCTTTCTCTCCGTATTTCAAAGCAGAGCAGAGTTATAATAGTAATAAAAAAATCATAAATGGCAGGATACAATACACCTCTACCCTGATATAACGCGACCCGATATAACACGAATTCGGATATAACGCGGTAAAGCGCGCTCCGGCGGATCAGCGCATCAGCCTGTCTGGCTCCGACACACTGCTCTGAGCGGCGTGTTAAGGGTGGGAGGTGGGTTGGCAAGCGGGGTGAGGAGGTGAATGGCAGGCAGGAAGGGGGTGAGGAGGCAGGCGGGCAGGAAGACGGCGAGCAGGAGAGCGGCGGTCGGGCGGACGCGGGGAGGCGAGCTGGACAGACGGTGAGGAGATTAGCGGGGAGGCGAGCGGCAGGCAGGCGGGCGGGTAGGTGGGGTGAGGAGGCGAGCGGTGGCCAGGCGCGCTGGGCAGACAGTGAAGAGACTAGCGGGCAGGCTGATTTGTCCCGGGCCCCGCACCCCTCTAGGGACGGCTCCGACACGCTGCTCTGAGCGGCATGTTAAGAGTGCCTGGCCGGGGCCAAGGGGTTGGATAAGGAGCAGAGGGTCTCGGGGGGCAGTCAGGGGACAAGGAGCCTTCCCTACCCAATATAACGCGGTTTCACCTATAACATGGTAAGATTTTTTGGCTCCCGAGGACCGCATTATATCGGGGTAGAGGTGTATATAACTCCTCTGACTGTAGGATGCAGAGTGCCCAGCTGGTTAGAGAAGGACATTCAGCCCTGGTCTTCCCTACAAAATTACTTTGGTATAACTACATCGATCAGGGGTGTGGGTTATTCAATGAAGTCATATTGACTAAAGCGACGGCATACACAGCGCTATGTCGGCAGGAGAGCTTCTCCCGCTGGCATAGCTACCTTCTCATGGAAATGGAGTTATTAAACCGACGGGGTAGAGCGCCTTCCCCAGAAGTGCCACAGCAGCGCAGTGTAATTTTGTAAATTTGTAGCGTAGAGCTGCCCTGAGATAGGCAGTTGGGGATGGCCCCTTTGCACCTTTCTGAGTGCAAAGGGGCGGCTCTGTTGATGGTTGTCAGGTCTTATGTCACTCCACAAACGTAGGCTAAAGATTAATACAAAGTCTAGGTGAAATGTTACTCTTTATTTAGCTTCTTTAATCAGGTGGATTTTTACACGTACACAAAACTGGAGCCCAGCTGTGGGACTGGTCACTAAAATTTCACTGCAACATTAATCAGTATTATGAAATAGCTACATAGAACCACAATTCTGCATGGAGCTTTTCAGGATTGACGCTGCAGTGATCGATCCACTGGGGAACCCACTAAATCAACCCCCGGTCACTCTACCAGAACGAGATGAGTCAGGGGAGTCGACGGGAGAGTTTCTCCTGTTGACCCAGTGCGGTGTGGTCCCTGTGGTAAGCAGATCTAAGCTACTTCAACTTGAGTTACGTACCTTTTCCAACTCCAATATATCTTTTTTGAGGTGGGGCGACCAGGACTGCACACAGTATTCAAGATATGAGCATACCATGGATTTATATAGTAAAAGTGGAGGAGCTTGGTTTACCAGACTGATCAGCAAAGCCAATGCTGACAAAAGTATGTGAAAAGGCTGCAAAACACCAATCCTCTGGACTGCACTGACATGCAAAAAGCCTTATAAGCCAGTCATTGTCAAAGCCAATTTTAGAAGTACTTAATGAGGCTGTTAAGAATGCTGGAGATACAACTCAGTTTACGCGAACAAACATGGCTGTCACGTCATACTTTCTTTTTAAGCAAGAGATACCACACACTACAAACTGGAGGCCAGTATTAAGTGCATTGTCACTTTTGTTCATCCTGAAGTTGGACAGTGATTCTGAACAAGACCGGCAAATGCTCATTATCTTTCTGCAAGAAACTCAACTGACTGGTTAGAAGCATGGAGTGTAACAATGAAAGAGTCAGCAGTTGAAAAAGTGAAGAACTCTCTCACCATATTCCAAAAATGTGCATACATGGCTGATGAACGCACCAATGCAAATAGGCATCAAGTATTAAGTCATTGTGTACATTATCATGATGTCAGTGGTGGGCCTGTAGATGCATTTCTAGATGTTCAGGTTATAGAAGACACATTGGCTGCATCTGTGACCACCTGCATGTTAGAAGAGTTAAATGCTTGTCAATTGGACCCCAAACAGACGGCTGCTTGTTCATTTGATAGAGCTGCAAACTTCCCTGGAAGACATGGTGGAGTACAAGCTTTCCTCAGAGAAAAGTAGGGTAACCCTAATATCTCCTATCCACACTGCAGAGACCATCTACTCTAGCTAGGGCTAGTACGAGCAGTAGAATCTTCAAAAGCTATAAATTTAATGTCTTCATTATACTCTTTTCTTTTTTATTTTTTCAGCAAGAGTCCAAAAGAACTGAGCATCTTGGGGAAAAATAAAAGATACATTGGGACTGAAGTTCAAATTAGTCAAACCTGGGAAAACCCACTCACTTTCTCATGAGCAATCCACGACTGTAGTCTTAAAATTATTGCTACCATTATTATTGGCTGTGGAAAGTTTCTACCAAGATGGGACGGATCTAAGTAGTGAGGCTGGTGGACTACTTTTGCTTTCAAGTTCAGAGAAGACAGTGGGTGAACCTAGGACTAGGGGAGGCAAACCCTCAGCCCCCTCCCAGGCCCCACCCCAGGCCCTCTGCGGGAGCTAAGCCCCCCCACCATAGGGGCAGGCCCCCCGCCCCTGATCACCCCCAGCCTTCCCCACCCCCTGAGTGGCCCAGCCCCAGAGCATGGGGAGGGCGAGCAGCCCCAGCCTCTCCGGTCCTAGAGCACAGGGAGGGTGGGCGGCACCCTGCCGCAGCCTCTCCAGCTCCAGAGCACAGAGAGGGTGGGTGGCCCTAGCCTCCCCGGCCCAGGAGCACGCGGCCAGAGGCTGGAGGGAGCTGTGCCGAAGCAGGGAGATTGCTGGGGGTAGAGTGTGGGTGGGGCCACATTTGGTAGTTTGGGAAGGCATTGCCTTCCCCTGCCTCTGATATCCGCCGCCCATGGGAGTGAGAGGGCCACGTACCTGCTCAAGGTGCTTCTGTCATCCTAGAGGAGAGAGAAAATAATTTCAATCCAACCTGACCCACACTTTGGATTCCAAATAAAAGATTTAGAAAGTATGGGAAAAAAAGAGGTCCTACCCTGGCCACAGAGCCACGCGTTCACTGAGCTAATGGGGCTTTTCCTTCATTTATATCAAAGAGTCTGTAACTCTTCATAAATAATAGTCATTCACATCTCTGCAATGCACACACTGAGTTACACTGTGATCTCTGACTGCTGGACTTCTGTGCCCATGTTTTAGGAGCAGACCTGTCCCTGTGGGGGGATCTGGGATGTTTCTAACTCAGTCTCACCTGCAGGAATTCACCTGATGGCTTCTGGTACTTCCCCTCCAGCTCACTGATCAGCTCACTGAGACAGGAAATCTCCTGGGATAGTTTACTGACATTTTCATTCTGTATCTTCACAATCTCCTTGTCCAGATTTTCCAGCTAGGCCAACAGGAGTCGCTCTTGTTCCTCCAGGAACTGCTGCAGTTCCTGAAATTCAGACACAATCTTCTGCCTCTCAGTTTGTGTCTTTCCCTGTAAATAAAATTTAAAAAAATTGGTCAAGGGCTGGTGAGGGGCATGGATGGAGCCTGGGGTCTTTTCATGGAGTGGTGAATGTGCAGGGAGAAGAATTTCTTTGCAAATTCTAAGTCATATGACAATGAACAGTATCCTGTGCTTTCTAGAGAGGATTTTGTCACACCATTACATTTGGCCCAGAAACTTGTAAAGGGACATTCCCATGTCTGCCATGGTTCGGATAGTGCATTATCGAGTGCCTCGGAGATTCAAATCCAAAGCAGCCGGGGGTAGCACTCAACACTAGAGCTGGGTGACCTTTTCTGTGCTAAATTTTTTTCCAAGGAAAATGCAAATTTGTCGAAATTTGTCTGAAACGTTTCATGAATTCCTGTGACTGTCACCCAGTTGTTTTGTTACAAAAATGGTTTGAGCATTGGCCTGCTAAACCCAGGGTTGTGAGTTCAATCCTTGAGGGGGCCACTTAGGGATCTGGGGCAAAATCAGTATTTGGTCCTGCTAATGAAGGCAGGGGGCTGGACTCAATGACCTTTCAAGGTCCCTTCCAGTTCTATGAGATAGGTATATCTCCATATATATAATAAAATAAAAAATCAAAACATTTTCTTCTTTGAATTTTTTTCCAGGATTTTAAAGTTCAAATTACTTTTTGTTTGAAAATGTCCTTGTTTTTTTTTTAATATAATTATATATTTTAAAAGAAATGGTCAAAATTGAAACAAAACATTTTGATTTTGTCAAAAATGAAACATTTCATTTGACCAAGAAAAAGTCAAATTTGTGTATAAAATTTTCCAAAAAATAAAAAATCATTTTTGGTTAAACCAAAAAAAAAAAAAAAATCAGTCAGGGGGAAAGATCTGGTATTTGCCAAGTTTTGCTCAGAACCACGTTAACAGAGGCAGGTGGGGAGAAAAAAATAACAAGTGAAACTCTGACACAAAAAACTGCGGGCTCAGGCAGAGAGCTCTGCATTGGATACATTCAGTTCACATTGGGAAGATTTTTATCACAGCCACAATGGCTGGAAATTAATTCATTAATGGAAATGAAAGCTTAGAATCTGAAGAGGAACATGTTACGCTTTTCTATCCTTGCAACAAAGCCCGATGCCAACTCTGTCCACATATCTATTCAAGTGACATCATCATGGACCTAATCACATCAGCCACACCATCAGGGGCTCGTTCACCTGCATATCTACCAACATGATATATGCCATCATGTGCCAGCAATGCCCCTCTGCCATGTACATTGGCCAAACCGGACAGTCTCTACACAAAAGAATAAATGGACACAAATCTGACATCAGGAATCATAACATTCAAAAACCGGTAGGAGAACACTTCAACCTCTCTGGCCACTCAGTAACAGACTTAAAGGTGGCAATTTTGCAACAGAAAAGCTTCAAAAACAGACTCCAACGAGAAACTGCTGAGCTTGAATTAATATGCAAACTAGATACCATTAACTTGGGTTTGAATAGAGACTAGGAGTGGCTGGGTCATTACACATATTGAATCTATTTCCCCATGTTAAGTATCCTCACACCTTCTGGTCTGGAATGGGCCAACTTGATTATCACTACAAAAGTTTTTTTTCTCCTGCTGACAATAGCTCATCTTAATTAATTAGCCTTTTAGAGCTGGTAGGGGAACTCCCACCTTTTTATGTTCTCTGTATGTGTATATATCTCCTCACTATATGTTCCATTCGGTGTATCCGATGAAGTGGGCTGTAGCCCATGAAAGCTTATGCTTAAATAAATTTGTTAGTCTCTAAGGTGCCACAAGTACTCCTGTTCTTTTTTCTAGGGAAAGCAGTTATCAGGCCATCTGTAGGGATGTGCGTGCACATACACACAGACGTACACACAGTATTCCAGGATCATGAAGCAGCAGACAAAAGTCCACATTCCCCAAGGCCACAAAGCAATCATTCACAAGAGTGAAATGTGAAGGATATAAGCTGTCATAAAATATAAACTCTAATTAAAGAGAAACTGACATAAGAAATAAGGAGGGTGAGAGTTGTAGTGAAAATAAGAAAATAGTAAGGACTGTAAAACAACGTATCTGGACAGCACCCCAAGGCATACAAGGTGAAGGACAGGCATGGAGAAATTGTCAGAGCACAAAAGAACTGTAAACCAGAAGGGAGCAGAGGGATAGAACCCAACACATCACACCCAGGAATGCGTGGCTTTATTTAAGCTGGAACTCAGAACAGTAAACAATCGCACAAGAGGATTCCTCAAGACAAAACTAAACATCCTCCAAACTCTGGGCTGACAGGGGCAGAGAACTGCAAGATTGCAGTGAACGTGTAACAGTGGGGGTTTGTTCTAGTGCACTGGATTTTCTGCTTCAAAAATCTGTTAGTTCATAAATTGTTACCTATAAAGAGAGTTTAATTAAGCGAATAGTAGTTAATATACAGTAGATAAGAATAATAGTTTACAGTAGCGTATGGCAGTGCTTTTCAACCTGTGGTCTGCAGGTCCCTGGGGGTCCATGCACTGTTTAAGGGGTCCGCAAAAGACTTAGGTAGGCCTTGTCTACATTTGCAAGTTACAGCACATTAAATCACCCCTGGGCACCCTAACTCCTGAGGTGTCCACACTGGCAAGGCACGTAGAGTGCCCAGACTCCGCGGCTGGAGCGCTCCTGGTAATCCACCTCCACGAGAAGCATAGAGCTTTCTGCGCCCTGGCTGGAGCGCCGTGGTGCCAGTGTGGACGCCCTGGTCTATTAGTGTGCTCTGACCAGCTCCAGTTCTACCCACTCTGGTCATCAGTTTGAACTCTACTGCCCTGCCCTCATGTGACCAACCGTTAGACCTGCCCTTTAAATTCTCTGGGAATTTTGAAAGTCCCCTTCCTGTTTGCTCAACAAGGCGTGGAGTGCTCTCAGTGCATCTTTCCAGGTGATCATGCCTCCACGCGCCAGGTGACCCCCTGCTTAGAGCAATGCCAAGGTGCTGGACCTCATCAGCATTTGGTGAGAAGAGGCTGTCTAGTCCCAGCTGCGCTTCAGCCGTAGGAATTACGATAACTATGGACAGATATCAAGGGCCATGACCGGGACACAGTGCAGTGCAGGGTGAAAGCGAAGGAGCTGCAGAATGCCTACCACAAAGTGCGGGAGGCAAACCACCGCTCCAGTGCTGCCCCCATGACCTGCTGGTTCTACAAAGAGCTGGACGCGATACTTGGGGGTGACCCCACCTCCACTCCGAAGAGCACCATGGACACTTCAGAGGCTGTGCCAGCCCAGAGTGCAACGAGCCAGGAGGAGGAAAGTGGGAGAGAGGGTGCTGAGGAGGGGGGGCCCAGAGCCAGAGGACGGCCCGGCATCCATAGATGCCTGCAGCCAGGAGCTGTTTTCAAGCCCGGAGGAAGGTAGCCAGTCGCAGCAGGCGGTGCTTGTGGAAGAGCAAACAGCAGAGGAGGTGCCCGGTAAGCAGCTTTTATTTTGAGAAGGGAGTTGTTGGGTGTGGGCTGTTGGGGCGAGGAGGGTTGCAGAAAGAAGGCTTGGGGCTGCATGCATGCCTAGATACGGAATAGGGCGTTGATGTGCTCTCTCACATCATGGTAATCGGCCTCAGTGATCTCTTCAAAGGTCTCATGCAGAAGCTGGGCAATCCACTTGCGCAGGTTCCTTGCCAGAGGTACTGTGCTCCTTGTCCCAGTAAGGGTAACATACCCGAGCCACTGTGCCGTGACAGTGCAGGGACCATAGCTGCACACAGGCAAGCCGCATAAGGGTCAGGGCAGAAGCCGCATTATTGCAGAAGACCCTCCCTTGCTTCCCAGGTCACCCTCAGCAGCAAGATATCTTCCAGGACGCACCCAGCCTGTGCAAAATGTGGGGACAGTGTTGAGTATAGGGGCCCCCTGCACCTGTTGGCTGTCCCCAAGAAACAGAACCCCAGAGGACAGTACAACCCAGGAACAATCAATCCCCCCTGCCTCTGTGGTTACTCACCATTTCGGGGCTCTTGTGGGTTATGTGCGCTCACCTTGGGACAGGCAATTAGTGCTATTGTGTGAGCTGTGCCTGTGTTTAAGTCCGGCCGAATCATTGCCCTGTCTAGTGTGAACAACACTGCCTCTGTAAAATGTTGCATTTTGGCTTTACAGATGCAACCTTGAGATCCCAGCTGTCCTTGTTATCAACGGCCGAACGGCTGCACAGCTTCAGGAAGCAGCCACGAAGAAGCAAGGAGGACCTTACCGAAAACGAAAGAGTACCAAAAGGAGGGTTCACCAGAAGAATGCAGATCGCTGGCAACAAGCCACAGAGCAGCTCTTAAGCATCATGGAGCACCAAGCGGACTTGATGCAGGCACTAGTAGCACTGCATACAGAGCAGATCCGTGCCCGCTCCCACCCACCCCCAGCCCCTGTCCCAAAACTGTTTCCCTTATGCCCCAATGTCACCGCCAACCCGCTTTACTCAACACCTGGTTTATCTCCACCAGCTGCCTCCATCACCTTTACCTTCACCGTCCACCCATTCAAACTCCAACCCTTGCTCACTGCACTTCACCCCCATCCCCATGCAGTTTAGCCCGCCTGAAGTGCAGCACACAGACAGAAAGGCTGAATATGATACCAGGGCATATGCAAATCTGTGATTGTTCCGTTCCCCACCCCGCGCCCTTCCCTCCTCCCACATAGTACAGATGTGTCATGCCATGTGTGTTTCTTTTCAATAAATGAATTTTTTGGTTTTGGAAACATTCTTTATTGCATTAATTAAAAGCAAGCATAGCCCAGGAAAGCAACGGGCACTGCTAGTCAGTGCGTCATACATAGGAAACACAGATGCCTACTAGCATTGGAACCACTGCACTCCCATGCAGGGCACCATATATTACAGGCTTTCAGCATCAAATTGCTGCCTCAAGGCATCCCTAATTCTTACGGCCCCGCGCTTGGCCCGTCTAATAGTCCTGATCTCTGGCTGTTCAAATTCAGCCTCCAGGCGCTGAACCTCAGCGGTCCATGCCGAAGTGAAGCTTTCACCCTTCCCTTCACAAATGTTATGGAGGGTACAGCATGCAGCTATAACCGTAGGGATGCTGTCATCGGCCAGGTCTAGGCTGGGTCTCCAAGGATCACAATGGGCATTTTGACTTCCCCTGTGGTGATCTTATGGTCCAGGAAGAAAGTCCCGGCTTGCAGCTTCCTGAACAGGCCAGCGTTCTGAAAGATGCGTGCGTCATGCACCTTTCCGGACCAGCCTGCGCTAATGTCCGTTAAACGCCCAAGGTGATCCACAAGCGCCTGGAGAACCATCGAAAAATACCCCTTCTGATTAATGTACTCGGTGGCTAGGTGGTCTGGTGCCAGAATTGGAATGTGTGTGCCATCTATCGCCCCTCCGCAGTTAGGGAAACCCATCTGTGCAAAGCCATCCACAATGTCACACACGTTGCCTAGAGTCACGGTTCTTCTGAGCAGGATGAGATTAATGGCCCTGCACACTTCCATCAACATGACTCCAATGTTAGACTTGCCCACTCCGAATTGGTTAGCGTCTGATCAGTAGCTGTCTGGAGTAGCCAGCTTCCAGATTGCGATCGCCACCCGCTTCTCCACCGGCAGGGCTGTTCTCAATTCCATGTCTTTGCACCACAGGGTGGGGGCGAGCTCAGCACACAGTCTCATGAAAGTGGCTTTTCTCATCCGAAAGTTCTGCAGCCACTGCTTGTCATCCCAGACTTCCATGATGATGTGATCTCACCACTTGTTTCCTGAGCCCAAAAGCGGCGTTCCACTCTGGTCAGCACCTCCATGAATGCCACAAGCAATCTCGTGTCGTATGCATTATGCATGTCAACCTCTTAGTCAGACTCCTCAGTGTCACTTTGTAGTTTAAGGAGTAACTCGACTGCCATTCATGACGTGCTGGCGAGACCCATCAGCATATTCCTCAACAGTTCGGGATCCATTCCCGCAGATCGAAAGGGAAGACAGGGCGCACTGTACAAAAACCATTGAAAGATGGCGCCAAATGTGGAAGGAAGCGAACAGACTGCTGGGATGCGAAGCAATGCAGGACGGGGCATTGGGACAGGACCCAAGATGCCCTGCGCCCGCCCTCCCCCTTCCCACCAGCCTCAGCATCAGAATAGGAAGAGATGCTCTGTGGGATAGCTGCCCATAATGCACTGCTCTGAAAGCCGCTGCAAGTGCCACAAATGTGGCCACGCCAATGCGGTTGCAGCTGACAGTGTGAACACACGGCAGCGCTTTCCCTGATGCTGTCTCTGAGGGCCGGTTTAACTCCAGGCGCCCTACAGCTGCAAGTGTAGACGTAGCCTTAGAGTTCTCTTCCACTGGCATGCCCCTACATGTCTTGCTGAATCATACAGTGTAGCCCCTGGCTTCTTTCAATGGATCCATTGTACAGCTGATGCCCCTTGATGGGCCATCGAGCCGGCTAAATGGTGCGGATATCAATTTCTTTGAGGGTGTCACCCAGATACACAGCACAAGTTTGACATACAGCTGATCGTGTGAACACACAGCAGCGCTTTCCCTGCTGCTGTCTCTGAGGGCAGGTTTAACTCCGGGCACTCTACAGCGGCAAGTGTAGACGTAGCCTTAGACTGAAAACTGACTGAACAGAATTCAACTGTGTGTGTGTAGTGGGGTGGTGCGCGGGGCAGCCAGTAGCCATGTGGCTCTTTTGGTGAATGGTGGTTGCAAATGTGGCTCTCAAGTCACCTAACTGTGAGTACCACGGACCTAAGGGATCCGCAAAAGACTTACACTGGAAACTCACTGAACAGGATTCAGCTATACACACAGCCAATCGAGTTTCTAAAAGGTGTCCACACCTCCATTCGAAATACCCAGAGGGCTCCGCAAATGTAAAAAGCTTGAAACTCACTGGTTTACGGTGCAAGCCTAAGTAGTAATTCCGCTAAAACAACTCATTGTCATTTACTTGTGATTATTCCCCACTTAACTGATTTCTGCTTTACCCCCAACTGATCGAGATAAAACACAATTGGGCCTCTAGATTGCCCCTGCCTCTCTGTATTGGTCTAATTCAGAACGCTCCTCCACCTGGGTCATTACAAATGCAGGTTAATAACGATGAGCACCTACCAGGTATTCCTGGCTTCTCTTCTCTCCAGTCACTTTAAATCCCAGCAGCTTTTCTCTCTCTTCCCGCAGAGTCTTCAAATGGGTCTGAATCTTTTCCTGGAGAAACAGAAAATGATTTGAGTGGTAGTGATTTTATTTTTAGGAGTGAGAGGGTGGGTAGGAGCTTTTCCAACACAAACCAACACTCTACTGATTAAAATCCAGTAGGTTTATGATATCAGCAATACCAAGAAGTGAAGTCATATTAATGGACACTGGGAGTGTTTCATTTCCAGACTCCTTGAAATTGTTTGACCATGTGTCTCCATTGACTTACACCAACATGAAAGTGGGGGCACCTCCTTGGATTTTTCATTCCACTGTGTAAAATATCCTGCTTTTGAGGAGGTTTAACAAAGTGATACAAATCCCAGAAGCCACTGGGGCTTGAAATATGGCCTGGGATTCTCCAAGGAGTGCAGCTCCCACTGAATTTCAGCCCTGAATCCCTGGGGACTGGACTGGATGGATAGAACTGGCTTGGGCACTAGGGCAAACCCCATTAGATGTGTTGGTTTTTGACAAGAATGTTTGACGTTTGCCCTAATTCTGTCCTGAACCCTTCCAGTGCCAATGCTGCCCGGGTACCTGTTCCCCAGCTCCCAGCAAAGCTCCCAGAAACAGTGAGTTCTAGAGATTTCAAAATGCTGCACTGTGGGATAGGAGTGTAAGGACTAATGGAACCACTTTGGCAGGTTCTTCAGCCTGACCCCGGTCAGCACCATCCAGGAGTTAGTTTTGCTACAATCCAGTCTAATCCCCATGGTATTTGGCATAGACCTGCGCTGTCTGGAGTCTTTTTGTGGGTGGACTCAAGGTGCTCAGGGTCCACACAGTGTTTAGCACAGTGATCTCCTCTAGTGCAGGCCGGCATTAGAGTTTAACGCCTCATGGAGCAACACAGGAATTCAGAATCCCAGTGGGAAACCTCATCTCCCTGCTGGGCCTGGGACCTTTATCAAGGCATCTTTCCCCCCTTATGGCCTTTCTTAATTATTGTTCAGTCAGGAGACTCCCAGTTTTGGGTGATGCAGGTTTGGCAGAAAATGTTCCCACTCTCCAGACTGACAGGTTCTCTGACATACTCCAGACAGGTAGGACAAGTAGGTTCATACTGGAATTTTTCCACAGGCTCCCTCTGTGGAGAGACAGACTCAGCCCTGTGGGACAGAAGTGGTAGCTCCGCAGGGCTGCCCCTCCACACCAAGCCCACAACCCATCTACAACTTCCCACGACTCACTGGTGGGTCACAAGCCACCATTTGGGAAACAGAGCCCAAGGGGATCTCGCCTCCCTAAGCCTACATAAGAACGGCCGTACTGGGTCAGACCAAAGATCCATCCAGACCAGTATCCTGTCTACCGACAGTGGCCAATGCCAGGTGCCCCAGAGGGAGTGAACCTAACAGGTAATGATCAAGTGATCTCTCTCCTGCCATCCGTCTCCACCCTCTGACAAACAGAGGCTAGGGACACCATTCCTTACCCATCCTGGCTAATAGCCATTAATAGACTTAACCTCCATGAATTTATCCAGTTCTCTTTTAAACGCTGTTATAGTCCTAGCTTTCACAACCTCCTCAGGCAAGGAGTTCAACAGGTTGACTGTGCGCTGTGTGAAGAAGAACTTCCTTTTATTTGTTTTAAACCTGCTGCCCATTAATTTCATTTGGTGGCCCCTAGTTCTTATATTATGGGAAGAAGTAAATAACTTTTCCTTATTCACTTTCTCCACACCACTCATGAGTTTATATATCTCTACCATATCCCCCCTTATTCTCCTTTTTTCCAAGCTGAAAAGTCCTAGCCTCTTTAATCTCTCCTCATATGGGACCCATTCCAAACCCCTAATCATTTTAGTTGCCCTTCTCTAAACCTTTTCTAATGCCAGTATATCTTTTTTGAGATGAGGAGACCACATCTGTACGCAGTCTTCAATATGTGGGCGTTCCATGGATTTATATAAGGGCAATAAGTTATTATCCATCTTATTCTCTATCCCTATTTTAATGATTCCTAACATCCTGTTTGCTTTTTTGACTGCCGCTGCACACTGCGTGGACGTCTTCAGAGAACTATCCACGATGACTCCAAGATCTCTTTCCTGATTAGTTGTAGCTAAATTAACCCCCATCATATTGTATGTATAGTTGGGGTTATTTTTTCCAATGTGCATTACTTTACATTTATCCACATTAAATTTCATTTGCCATTTTGTTGCCCAATCACTTAGTTTTGTGAGATCTTTTTTAAGTACTTCACAGTCTGCTTTGGTCTTAACTATCTTGAGCTGTTTAGTATCGTCTGCAAACTTTGCCACCTCACTGTTTACCCCTTTCTCCAGATCATTTATGAATAAGTTGAATAGGATTAGTCCTAGGACTGACCCTTGGGGAACACCACTAGTTACCCCTCTCCATTCTGAAAATTTACCATTTATTCCTCCCCTTTGTTCCCTGTCTTTTAACCAGTTCTCAACCCATGAAAGGATCTTCCCTCTTACCCCTTTGGTGAGGGACCTTGTCAAAGGCTTTCTGGAAATCTAAGTACACTATGTCCACTGGATCCCCCTTGTCCACATGTTTGTTGACCCCTTCAAAGAACTCTAATAGATTAGTAAGACACGATTTCCCTTTACAGAAACCATGTTGACTTTTGCCCAACAATTTATGTTCTTCTAGGTATCTGACAATTTTATTCTTTACTATTGTTTCAACTAATTTGCCCTGTACTGACATTAGACTTACTGGTCTGTAATTGCTGGGATCACCTCTAGAGCCCTTTTTAAATATTGGTGTTACATTAGCTAACTTCCAGTCGTTGGGTACAGAAGCCGATTTAAAGGACAGGTTACAAACCTTAGTTAATAGTTCCGCAATTTCATATTTGAGTTCTTTCAGAACTGATTCTGAAGTCCCTGCCAAGCCCACGGGAGGGAAGGGAGACTGGGCCGTGGACTCCCCCTCGTGACTACTACCACTCAGCACCTAAAACATCCCCCATAGAAAAGTGCAGGCACCTAAGTCTGCACCATAGAAAATGGACAGCTTTGAAAAGTGGAATGGTGGCCACCCATGATGACCTAACAATCGCGATTGCCAGTGTATGCAAACACAACCCTCTTTAGGTGTCCCCCACTCCCACCCCCGGCTCTTTCTTTATCTACCCGCTGCATATTGTCTTAGTTAGACTGTGACTGTGAGCTCTTTGCCTGTACAGTGCCTGGCACAACGGGGCCTTAATCTCTCATTGTGATGCACAGATGCCACTGCAATAGAAATCAGTACATTCTATTTATTACTAATTATTATTATTATTATTATTGTCAACATGGAAGCTTTATGGACAAAAGGTCCCCACACTGAAATCTACGGCCAAAATTTCCAAAGTGAAATCTGCAGGACTGGGACTCTCTCCCTGTGGCCTTAGGAGACGTGGAAGAGGGTCTATGCCCGTCACAGGGTGGCTGGCCCTATAAAGGAGAGGGGTCTCTGCCCCACCTGTGACATAGCCAGTTCTCCTCCCCAGGTGGGGAAAATGAAGGAGTGGTGACCGGGGGGGTCATGTGATTCAATCACGCCTGAGATAGGTAAAACAGAGGCCTATGGAGAGCCAGAGGGAGGAGGCCTTGGATCTTCTTCAGTGTGATAAGGCCGACCTCCAAACAAGAAGTCCGGGGAGTCACTGCTGGGAGAGCAGGGATGTTACTGACCACAGAAAAGCCTTTGTGGCTTGCTTCTGGGAACCTCAAAGGGAAACTAAGACAGGGCCTCTGCAGAGCCACCCCAGGCCACAAGGGGGCACTCTGGAGACAGTGACCCTGTTACAGTGCCCCATTGCTCTGCCGCCCCCTCCCTGCTTCCAGCAATCCCATGTCTGACTTTATCAGGCAGACTTGCTAAGGCCTGTCTGCAGGACCGGAGCTCCACTCCCGTGCCCCCCCCCAAGTCTCATGAGGGTGGGGCTCCCTTCCTGTCTGGCTGAGGAGCTCTGCAGGAAAAGGATGAAGGGGATGAGGGCCAAGCAGGCAGCCCTAGCTGCATCCTCCTGCTCCCTCAGCCCCAAGAAGAGGAGGAGCAGCACGGACCTGGTGGTTATAGCTTTGGGAAGGGGTGGAAGTGGTGAGGGGCAGAGAAGGGGGGGTCATTCAGTGACCAGGACTCCACATATGGGGAGTAGGAGGGGTGGGGTGCAGGTTCTTCACTAACCCTCACTCCAGCATGTGAAGCCTGTGAGCCTTAGGACGTTTATGGAGAGCAACACGTCACCTGCATGAGCCTTAGGAGGATTCACAGTTGCTGAGAAACCTATTTAGGCCTCAAATCCCTTGTTCTTCGTCAGTGGAGGCTCACTGAGTGGCTGTCTCGGGCTAAAGGAAACTCTAGTTCTGGGGGAAGGTGAGTTCCCCAAGGGTCTGGTTATAAAAATAACAGTTGGTCATTTCCTACCTTGAATTCTTTGGCAGCTTCCTCTGCAGGAATCACAGTGTGATCTCTGTGCTGCTTGGATCTGTCACACACTAGGCATATGGGGTTTTCGTCCTCTTTGCAGAACAGTTTTAGAGGCTCCTTGTGTTTCTCACACAGTCTCTGTTTCTGGTTCCTTCACTGTCTGCAACCTGAGTTCTCTGGCTGCTTCCACAATATTCCTGAGCTGCCTGTTCAGCCTGAGGTTCCTCTGGGGAAAAGTCACTCTGCACTGAGGGCAGGAGACGTCTGTATTGAATCCCTCCCAGAACTGGGTGATGCAGGCTCGGCAGAAACTGTGATCACAGTCTAGAGATACCGGATCTTTAAAATAGTCCAGACAGATGGGACAGGTCAGTTCATCCTGGAGAGTTTTTGCCAGATTCGCAGCAGCCATGGCTTCTAGCGCAGGAAAGAGACCAGAGAGAAGTTTAGTAGGGTTACCATATTTAAACATTAAAAAAAAGAGGACACTCCACGGGGCCCTGGCCCCGCCCCTTCCCCGTCCAACTCCGCCCCTTCCCCAAAGTCCCCGCCCCAACTCTGCCCCTTCCCCAAAGTCCCCGCCCCAACTCCGCCCCCTCCCCTGAGCGCCCCGCATTCCCCCTCCTCCCTCCCAGCCACGTGGAACAGCTGCCCGAGCGCTACCGGCTTCATGGTTTGCCGGGCAGCCCCCAGATCTCCCGACCCTGCGCCCCTGGCCAGGCGCTTCCCCAGCGCAGCCGGAGCCCGGGAGGGGAAGCGCCCGCCCGGGGGCGCAGGGTCTGGAGGTCTGGGGGCTGCCTGGCAAACCGTGAAGCCGGTAGTGCTCGGGCAGCTCGGCTCTTCAGCTGCACAGAGCTGAGGTGTCTGGGGGGAGCTGCAGGCGGAGTCCCCCGCAGCGGTGGCGGCTGCTGCTCCCCCCAGACACCTCAGCTCTGTGCAGAGCCTTGCCTGTGTCCCTGTTCCCATTTCCCCCCGTTAGCAAAACATGATTCCAATTCCCCCACCCCCATCCCATTCCCATTTCCCCATTACTTCCTGATTGACTGCAGACTATATAGTAAAACTTGAGTTCTGCTTAGCTATTTAACTAACCAATCCTAACATATTGTAACATAATTATTTAACCAATTATATCCCACCACCTTAATTGGTTTACACCCAACAAAATTAATTATACTGCAAACAAAAACAATCACAGAACCAAACAGAGATTATACAAACAAACAATAGGGAAGTAAAAGTTACAGTAATAGAACAGTACAAAAATAAAAAATTTCACATCTCAGCTATTGATAAGTAACTTCTTGGCAGACAGGATGCTATCACACTAAGTTTCCTTTTACATCTTCTAGGCTCTTCCCTTTCTCTGGAGGTGATAGAAATATCAGGACAGGATTGTATTCCTAACAGCCCAATAGCACCTTATTTCAATGTGACTACTTTGAAATGTGAGGATGTGACCATACACTTCCCAGTTTATGGCTGCCTCTGCTGCTTAGCTGAAGGCCTTAGCCTAAGAACCAGGCCTCAGACTGTCACAGTAAGGGTACATCTATACTTACCTCCGGGTTTGGCGGTAAGCAATCGATCTTCTGGGACCGATTTATCGCGTCTTGTCTAGACGCGATAAATCAATCCCGGAAGTGCTCGCCGTCGACGCCGGTACTCCTGCTCCACGAGAGGAGTAAGCGGAGTCGATGGGAGAGCCTGCCTGCCGCGTGTGGACCCGCGGTAAGTACCTTGTAGTTCAAACTAAGGTACTTCGACTTCAGCTACGTTATTCACGTAGCTGAAGTTGCGTATCTTAGTTCAAACTGGGGGGTTAGTGTGGACCAGCCCAAAGAAAAGGCCCTTAGACTCAAAATCACTGTCTGCCAGTGTTTCTTTTATACCTCTATAACTAGCTTAGTGATAAGAATACACCTAAATTCTTAAAGTATAGGCCTTTGCAGACAGGCCTGAATATCTATATCCTAACAGGGGTGCTCACTGCTCAACCCCTGGGTCTACCACAGGCCCTGCCCCCACTCCGTCCCTTCCCGCCCCCTCCCCTGAGCCTGCTGTGCCCTTGCTCCTCCCCCTTCCCCTCCCCCCCAGAGCCTCCTACACTCCACAAAACAGCTGATCGGGAAGTGCAGGGAGGGATTGGGAGGTGCTGATCGGTGGGGCTGCCAGTGGGTGGGAGCCAGTGGCATAGCCAGGTTTTAAGAGCAGGGGGAGCAAACATAAAAAAGGCGCCCCCCTTTGGCGCCTCCTCTGGCCATGCCCCCCCTTGGCTCCTCCTCCGGCTGCTCCGCGCCCACCCAGCTCCTCTCCCACGCCCCTCCCCCCCCATCTCATCCCTCCTGCCATTGTCCCTGGCCAGCCCTTCCCCCGCCCCTCTGCTGCCGGTGCCCGGTGCCTGCCGGGCCGGGGCTCGCAGCTCGGCAGGCTGAGCAGCAAGCGGCCACCCGCCTGCCCCAGCCAAACGGAGCCTTTCCCTCAAGGCTGCTGCCGAGGCACCCAGCCTCCTCCCCCCTCGCTGCTTCTCCCGATGGCCCGGCCCCCCTATTGCCGGGCGGCACGCGCCCAGCCCAGCCGCCGCACATGCTCCCCCCGGCCCGAGCGCTCCGGACCCGAATGGGCCCAGCAGCACAGCCCGTCCCCTGCTCTCTACCTGGCCACCTGGCGTGCTCCTCCGGACGCGCCCGCCGCCCCCCCCTCCTCGTGCTCTCCTCTGGCCGTGCTGCCCTTCAGAGAGGAGCAGGCCCCACCCGCTGGCGCCATATAAGGTAACCCCTAAGGCGCCGCTTTTCAAAAATGTGCTGGGGGAAGCAGCTGCTTCCCCTGCACCCCACTAGTTACGCTACTGGTGGGAGCCCTGGGAGCGGGGTGGGGGAGCTAATGGGGGGGCTGCTGATGTATTACTGTGGCTCTTTGGCAATGTACATTGGTAAATTCTGGCTCCTTCTCAGGCTCAGGTTGGCCACCCCTGGAAATAGGATCAAGACACTTTGAATGAATGAATCTTTCATTTTCAAAACCAGTGGAAGAAAAATGAATCTGAATATTTGTATGAAAAAAAAAATGTCATTCCCCCTTCCCAGCTCCTTTTTATGGCAGGAATTGGGAATACTAATATCAATGTTTAGGTTTAAGCTTTTATTCAATATTAATCTATTTAAATTTTCACAGCTGTGGGAAATTAGAGGGGTGCGTGACCCTAAGAAAACTATTAGGTGGGGAAATATTATTGAATATTGTTTTGAGGGCAGAGTTAAGATAGTTTTGCTTGCCTTGCCAGTGAATATGTACACTATAAAATGTCCATGTTTGTTATAAAATTAAGCATAGATTTGGATTTCTAATACTATATTAGT
This sequence comes from Terrapene triunguis, assembly GCF_002925995.2. Taxonomy (NCBI): domain Eukaryota; kingdom Metazoa; phylum Chordata; order Testudines; family Emydidae; genus Terrapene; species Terrapene triunguis. The sequence continues at coordinate 39,243 of NW_020664695.1, read as the reverse complement.
GTACAAAAGTGTTCAAAAATCATGAAATTGTCTTAAAATTAAAATAATAATAAAAATAAATTTGAAGTGTTTATTTGCTTCCTCATTTTGAGCCTTTAGGTCCATACTCAGATCACACATTCAATCTGTTCTCCACAACAATGAAATCTAATCTCCCCCCCTCCAAGAAAGCTTCTTTGTACATAATTGGATGCGTCTGGGAACAGGGTCTGTGTAAAAAAAAAACCCATATGAGTTAAAGATAAAATCATGAAAATTTGTGACACTGCTAGTGTTTGAGTGGGGTTAGACTTTAAGTCTAGCATTGTGGAAAGACAATATGCATTTGAACTATTTATGTCCGAGCAGCCTTACTGTCAGCTCTTTTCTGATCATTATTTGGTGTTAAAAATGTGCACACAAATACACATTACATATTTCATCCATACTATTTGTGTATAATGTTTGGAACTATGTTATGCATAGGAGAGCAACAGAACAAGTATTTAGTCTTGGAAGGATACGATTTTTATCTATTAAATGTTGGTCAATGTAGTTTCACTGTACACACAAACTGATAATTGAAATTTACAGATAGGCAAAGAAGGAAAAATTCTGTTTGAAAACTTAGAATTTGATTTAAGGATATTTACTGTGAATATTTTGACATGAAATGTTAACAATTTTGTGTGTTAAGAGATATAAAGCTTTAACTGTTTGAATCTCACCATCTACTGTCATTAAAAAATTGTCTGACACCCCCTCCAATTTCCCACAACTGTGAACATTTAAACTGATAAAAGAAAAAAGAAAAAAAAAAGGCTTAAATCCCATAAGTAAGTGCAACCGTGAAACTTTAAATAGATGAATGTGGAATGGATGCTTAAAAATAAACATATCTTTGAAATGCTAAAAAAAATTGAAATGGAATCATCCCAGGCCTACAACTAATTATTTTGACCCTTCATGACACCTGAATTCCACCCACTAATCCATCTCCAGCAGGACCACTTCTAATATTCCCAGCATTTGCACCAGCTTCAAAGAATAAATATTCACAACTGGCCGGGGTCAGAGGGAACCTTCTGCAAACATGGATCTTTTCCACAAAATTATACTGAGGTTAGGGACATATCAGGCAATTCAATCCTGACTCAAAGACAGAGTTAAGCTATAAACTAGGGGTTTAGATTTCTGAAAATACCCTAACCACATAGTTAAGGACGGGAGGAATAATATGGTAACATTTATATTGTCTTTATATCAACTGATAATTTTCCTTCACCTAGAGTACTGTGTGCAGTACTGGTCACACTATCTGAAAAAGGATTTTGCAGTATCAGAAAGGGTTCAGAGAAGGGCCATGAGAATGATCAAGGGCCTGGAAAAACTTATATTAAGAATCAAAAGAATGGGGCTGTTTACTTTAGAAAGGAGATGAATACAAAAGGATAGGATAAAGCGATATAAAAATAATGAGACAGAGAAGATAGTTCGGGAACATCTTTTCTTCCTGTCTCATAACACAAGAACAAGGAGAGTCAATGAAATGGAAAGAGATCAGATTCAAAACCGATAAATATTTCTCCACACAACATGTAATTAGACTATGGAACTCCTTGCCACATGGTGTTTTTGAGGCCAGTAATGTAGCAAGATTCAAAAAAGGTGTTGGACATTTATATGGATAACTAGAAGGGCCAGAATTGTAATAGTTATGCAAATATAGAATTTTGGAAGGAATAAATGGATCAAGGCTTAAAATGATATCTTAACTATTAGGGATTAGTAATAATACTTTTATATAGTGTTTCCCATCACTAGATCTCAAAGTGTTTTACAAAGTATCATTGACCCCATTTTAGAGATGTGGAAACTGAGGTCCAGAGAGGGGTACGGCCTTAAACCTGAATCTGAGGCCTGGTCTACACTTGGGGGGAGGGTGTCAATGAAAAATATGCAATTTCAGCAACGGGAATAGCGTAGCTGAAGTCGACGTATCTTATTTTGACTTACCTCCCGTCCTCACAGCGTGGGATCGATGGCCGTGGCTCCCCCGTTGACTCCGCTACCGCCGCTCGCCCTGGTGGAGTTCCGGAGTAGACGGGAGCGCGTTCGGGGTCGATATATCGCATCTAGACGAGACGCGATATATCGATCCCCAATAGATCGATCACTACCCGCCGATCCGGCGAGTAGTCTGGACGTACCCTGAGCCTGGGTTTACTATGTGGTGTAAGACAGAGCCACTGAGATCTGCATCTTCCTCAGAGACACCTGGTGCCGACTGCTGTTGGAGACAGGATCCTGGTCTAGATCAGTGGTTCCCAAACTTTAACAGCCCGCGAACCCCTTTCACTAAATTGTGAAATCTCGTGAACCTCCTCCTAAAAATGAATATTTTCAGGGATTTAAGTTTAAATTTCCTCAGTG
>NW_020664695.1:36145-36821 GCF_002925995.2 Terrapene triunguis | reverse complement strand
AGTGCATCACCCCACCAGAAATGCTCCATGCGTCACTGCAACGGTGGCGTTGTGCACTCCACTCCCTCCCCACACAACCCCAAACCCAGCCTGGCCACTCCCCAATCCTCCCCAGCCCCAACTCGGCCCAAGCTATGCTGCAGCCCCCCAGCTTTGCAACCCCCTGCCCCCCACTGCGTGCATCCCTCCTCCCCCGTGTAAGTGCAACACCACCACCAGAAATAAATGCACCAACAGAAAGATCACTGACCACAGCCTACCAGGCTTATCAGACTACTGTTATCAGCCGACCCAACCCCCCCTGTACCATACCAATCCCCCCTCCCCCTACCTAGAGTAGTCCAAGCAGGAGGCAGCCGGTGGGGAGAGAGTAGTCACTGCAGGGCGCACACGCATGCAACAATCTCACAGCGAGGACCACTTAGAGAAGAGGAACCCAACCCACAGCTGACAGAGCTGGATTCCTGGTTCCCTCCTTCATCTGTAACGCCCTGTCCATCGGGCTGACCTGGGGCATTGGCCTCTCTCCCATTGGCCCTGGGGACTGTCAGTCTCAGAGTCCTGGTTTCTTCCCCTCTCCTTGCTTTGGGTTTTGGGAGAGGGATTGGGCAACCGGGAGCCAATCACGTTCTCCGGCAGAAAATTAAAAAAAAAAAAAAAAAAAAAAAAAAAAAAC
>NW_020664695.1:0-36045 GCF_002925995.2 Terrapene triunguis | reverse complement strand
AAAAAAAAAAAAAAAAAAAAAAAAAAAAAAAAAAAAAAGCAAAGCAGCAAGAAAAGTCCCCAAACAAGCCAGGTTAAGCCACGTCTTAGATCCCGGTACACTGTCTGCAGGGAGCCATGGCTGCTGCGAATCCTCTGAAAAGCCTCCGAGATGAAACAACTTGCTCCATCTGTCTGAGTTTTTATAAAGATCCTGTGTTTTTAGATTGCGGGCACAGTTTCTGCCGAGCCTGCATCACCCAGTGCTGGGAGGGATCAGATATAGCTGTCTCCTGCCCTCAGTGCAGAGAGACCTTTCCCCAGAGGACCCTGAGGCCGAACAGACAACTGGGGAATGTGGTAGAAATAGCCAAGCAGCTGAGTGTCCCAGCAGCAGCAGGAGAAGGTTGGTGCAAGGTGCACCAGGAGCCTTTCAAACTCTTCTGTAACCAGGACCAAATGCTCATCTGTGTGATCTGCAGAGAGTCCCAGGCTCACCGTGCTCACTTGGTGGTCCCCACAGAAGAGGCTGCCCAGGCCTACAAGATAGGACTTTGCTGTGCAGGGTAATTACTTTGGTTTGGACATGTTTACAGCTTTTATTACAATAGTTCCTAAAGGCACCGAGATCATGGCCCCTGTTGTGCTAGGCTCTGTACAAACACACAGAGAGACATCCCTGCTCCAAAGAGCTGAGAGTCTAAACCAGTGGTCCCCAATTTTTTCCCCTCAGGCTCTCCCTTACCCTGGCTATGCCCCCCACCCCACCCCCAGCTGTGGTTGGGAGCTGGGAGTGGGGCCACAGTCAGAGACTGGGGCCACAGCTGTGGGGGTGTCTCAGGGTTGGAGGTGGGGCTGGGGCTGGGCCGGGAGTCAGGGGCTCAAACTGGGGTTGGGAACAGAGCCAGGGTCAAAGCTGGGGCCGGGAGTGGAGCTGGGGTAGGGGCTGGGGGCCATAGCTGATCTGGGTGGCACTTCCTCCCTGCCCCTTGTGGGGGCTGGCCTTGGCCCTGCCATGGTCCCGCAAATGTTCTTCCATGCTCCACAGTTTGGGGACCACTGATCAACAGTCAAGGTGGACAAACTGTCGGAGAGGGAACGGCGGTACAGGCAGACAAAGGCTGGGGATTCCCAAAGGTACTTAAGGTGTCTATACCTCACATAAGTGGATACATCTCAAGTTTAGGCACCTAAATGCCAGTTTTAGGCTCCTCTGCAATCCACAGAATTCCTGCCGAGCCCTGTAGGAGCCCAAACTCACTCAGTGCCTGTGTATTCAGGGTACTACTTCTCTCAGTGCCTTTGTTTCTGTCTCTGGGCATGTGCACAGCCACCTCCATAGGCCACACCCAGAGCAATCCATGAGCTGGGGGAAACCAGGCATTCTGCTTCTCTTATCTGTGGGGCCTGATCTGGTGGGCAATTCGAAGGAGTGGGTGGGAAACAGACAGAGGCACAGAAGGGGCAGTGACTTAACCAAGCTCACAAAGCAGCTCAGTAGGAGAACCAGGAATTAAACCCTGGCCTCCCCACGCCCATCCTAGTACCCTAGCCACTAGACCACGCTGCCTCTCATCGCTCCTGTCATGCAGTTCTCTACCATCACATTACAAACATCTCAGCACAGCTGCAGACTGGAGTTTCAACAGAGCTGGTGCTGGGCGTAGCGCCCCAGATTGAGCATTTCACATCTGATGGCCGCTGCTTCCAGGCGAGCAGCAGGAAAATAACACATGGTCAGCAGTGTTCTCAAGGGGTTTGTTCTCGGCTACTTTGGGATGCATAAGGTGCTCTGAAAGATTTCTGTTAAAGAAACAAAAGTTAATCTGCTTAACTTTTTCCTCAAGGAAAAACCAGGATGATGAATTCCTGTTTTCCCGGGTTTGCTGAAGGATGGTCACTTTGCTGCTCCTGAAGCAGAAATAATGGGCAACGGGTATGACAGGCCAGGGGAGGCACAGCCCTGCGTGGCCCCAACCCCCCCTCCACCTCTAGACTTCCTCCTGCTTCCTGCCGGCGCTCTGCAGCTCTTCCCCCGTGGCTGGTCTGGGGGGCCTCGGGCAGAAGGGGCTGGACTGGGGGCTAGCCTCCCTGAACCAGTGGCTCGCGTCCTGCCCACACAAACTTTGGAGTTTGGCAACATTCTAGGGCCCATGAAGGCCAAGTGGATGGAACCTTAAAAAGCTGGTTGGCAGAGCAATCGACTCTGGACAGAATCTGCTGTGCTCTGTGCTACTCTAGCTTTAAGGATAAAGTGGACTGTATTAGTGTCACAATAAGATTAAAGGAAGAAAATGGTTGATTCCCAGGACCATGTTGAGTCCCAGTACTGGAGCACCTCAAGAAGTGAGAACAAGCCCTTTTCCCCCATGCCAAACAATCGAGGACAATATTTATGCGCTTTGTGAGCGAGTTGGATTTTTAACCAGGAGTCTTTCTCCCAAGTGATCATTAGGCGCCGGAGTTTAATGTACTTTTTTTTTTAAAGTGTGTTAAACGTTCTTACCAAAACTCCTTCCCTTTAAGTTGCTCAGCTTTAACTCTTTGATGTCCAGCTCTCTTCATATAGTTTTCTCTGTCATTGCCTGGGAGCAGGGCGCCCTACCCTACACTGCAGCAAAATGGATGCGACTTCAACCCTTTGCCCTGCAGCACTTGGAGGATTTGCTGGAGGCAAAGGGCTGTTCTAGACAGAGTCCCTAAGTCACTATATCAGGCCTGGTGCCCCCAAGGCCTCTCTGTTCCCTGGCAGCATGACACATACAGTACAGCATAGAAGGAAAGCAAGCAGGGCTGAGACTGGGGCCTGAGATGCCCAGCTGCCATGAAATGAATGGGAGCCGTGCTTTTAAATCCACTCTGTGGCTCTGCAACATCTCACCCCCGGTGAATTACAGAAGAAGATCCTCGAAGCACATTTTCAAAAGCTCCAATTGACTTTAGAGCCAAAGTCCCATTTGCAAAGGAGATTTAGGCCCGAATCCCCAAATGCACTTGGGTGTTGTGCTGCTCAGCATTGCAATGCCTAATTTTTAGGCACCTAGAAAATCACTAAGGACATAAGAACGGCTGCACTGGGTCAGACCAATGGTCCATGTAGCCCAGTATCGTATCTTCCTACAATGGCCAATGCCAGGTGCCCCAGAGGGAATGAACAGAACACGGCAATTTATGAAAGGATTCATCCCCTGTTGCCCAGTCCCAGCATCTGGCAATCAGACAAGCCCTTACGGTTGCCGGCCTGTAATTGCCAGGATTTCCTCTGGAGCCTTTTTAAAAAACTGGCTTTCCACCAGCTATCCTCCAATCATCGGGTACAGTTTGGAACAAAAAATCCTGAATTAGGCATTTGGGGGCAGAGAGGCATCCACAAAAGCCAGCCTGCTAGGTGGGGAGACATCTAAACTAGCCCTTGGGAGATGCTGATGAGAAGGGTATGTCCTAAGCCCCACCCCCCTCAGAGTTTGGTGTAGGAATGCGCCTGTCTCTGGGATCCACACCTGGGAACCCCTCTCCTGGAGTCGGGTGGCTTAGGTACCTAAGCTGTTACATGCACGATGGAGTTCTGCGCATATGTCACTCCGCACAACATAGTCGGGGAAGAGGTTGTAGACTTTTTTCATGACCATTAGCCTGGGGGTAAGGCACTCCGAAGAAGTGGGTTGTAGCCCATGAAAGCTTATGCTCTAATAAATTTGTTAGTCTCTAAGGTGCCACAAGTGCTCCTGTTCTTTTTGCGGATACAGACTAACACGGCAGCTACTCTGAAATCTTGTATGTGGGAGACTCCAGTTCAAGTTCTCCCTCTGCCTGATGAGATGAGGAGATTTGAACAGGAATCTCCCACCTCTCGAGAGGCAATTGTGACATTGCCATGAGCACTGTCTTGGGGCAACTTGAGAGGGAGATAGAAAGTCAATGGTAGTTGAGAACCCAACTCCAGGAGTCTTCTTTGAAAATCCCAGCTTCAGATAATGAAATCAGCACTGCAATGTATATAAATTGCACTGAGGACAGACTCCTCAGCAGGCTGAACCTCCCCCCCCCCAACCTTGTTTATCTTGCCTCAGGAACAAATTCACGCCCAATTGAACACACTGAAGAAAGAGAGAGAAGAACTTCTGGAGTGGAAACAGGATGCAGAGACACAAAGCCAGGAATATCTGGTAGGTTCCCCTGGGACAGGGATAGCTCAGTGGTTTGAGCATTGGCCTGCTAAACCCAGGGTTGTGAGATCAATCCTTGAGGGGGCCATTTAGGGATCTGGTGGGGATTGGTCCTGCTTTGAGCACTAGATGACCTCCTGAGGTCCCTTCCAGCCCTGTTATTCTATGATTGTGATGGTCCAGCAGTTACATCAGTCAGGGTTTATATTTCTCTCTGTGGGGACAGTGTCAGCTATGGCTACATCTACACGGCACGCTGCTGGGGCCGACCTGTAGGGTATGTGTAGCTACACAGCACAGTAAGAAACAGGCTGTGTCCATGCTGTGGTGTGTAGCTATGTGCGTGAATAAAAAACTCCAGCAGGGGGAGGCAGCAGAGCTGCCGGAGCCTTTCCCCACTTCTGGAGTCTTTTCCTGTGGTGGGGAAAGGCTCCAGCGGTGAGGAAAGTCTCTGGCACTGGGGAAGCAGCGGGACACTGCAGTGTAGATGGAGGAGGCACTGCTTGGGGGTGTAGAGCCATGTCCGTAGGGTTTATACCCATAGGGTTCAGGCATATCGTGACTCTACTTGCTTAAGCCGTGCCTCACCATCTACACTGCTATTTATGCCCATGTTAGCAGGGGCATATAGTGTACGTCCTCTACATTTGTGTAGTACAGATGTACCTCAAACACTTTTTAATGTCTTTATACTGGTGTAAACTCCTGACATGCAACCTTTTAAACCTTAATTTAATTTGACCCTAGTGTGGTGTCTAGGATTCACCTTGTCCAGTTAAACTGAGATAAACGGTGCTAACTAGGAGCAAGGTTGAAGTTAATTCAGGGTTAGCTATAATGTATTGGATAACTCCCAGATAACCTGAAGTGTTGACATACCCTTACAGGGTGTGATCATGTTTGTCTGTGTATATCATCCCTCTGGTCTGATTCCTCCACTGGCTTCCATTTCAACTCTAAGTACTGATCTTATTCCCCCCACATCCAGCTACAAACAGTGATTTCAGAGGAGATTTTCAAAGGCACATATGGTGATTAGGTGCCTAATTCACATTGACTGTCAGTAGAACTTAAGCACCTAGTGGCTGTTTTGTATCTCAGAAATCCTCACCCTGAATCTCCACCTATTACCACCAGACACGACTGGTTTCCTCTGGGACAATGTAATTAACAAAATGTCAGATGAAACATGCAAAAGCTGGAGAAGAAGCATTTTGCATGGTGTGTTTTGTAACTGGTGTTTTATGTGGATACCCAGCAGAACTCTTTCCTTCTTCAGTCTTCTCCACAACTCTCTGCCAATGTATTTCTGACCTCCCCCTTCCAACCTTTCTGCTATTGGAAGAATCTAGGTGATCAACAGACTATACTAACGTACTCAGACTTGAAAACTCCTCATTTTAGAGATATTGGGTGACATTTTCAAAAGTGCCTAAGTGATTCGGAGCCTAAGGTTTACAATTTTGCAAGTGGCTAAGGGCCAGATTGTCAAAGGTTTTTAGGGGCTAAAAATGCAGGGAGACGTGTCCTATTTTCAAAAGTCACTTTCAAAGAAACGTAGGCTCCTTAGCATTAAAATTGACCTTTTGAAAATGTGAATTGGACGCTTAAGTCACCAAGGCACTTCGGAACATGTCAGTCTCTCAGCTGGCCTGAATGAATATCAGGCATGTTCTCCTGAAATCTCGACCATGTGTTCGTAGTATGTTGATATGAAAAGAGGGCTCTAAGAACTGTTCCTATCAGGGAAATGGGAAGAGTCTGGGATGTCCAACTTTCTCATTTGTGAAAACCGGACGCTGAGCACCGGAATCTGCCCTGTGCCCTGCTCCACCATTTTCTCTCGAGGCCCCACCCCCCACTCCTCTTTCCCTCTCCCACTGTCACTTGCTGCTCTCTCCACCTCCCTCCCCCTGCCAGCTGAGCGGGGCTATAAGGGTGGGGGAGGTGACTGGGGCAGAGTGGGGGAGGGAGAGCTACGCTCCAGGGGTGGCTGGGTGATAGGAGCAGGATGGGGGAGATGCCTGTACTTTTCTCCCCCCTGGAACCATCCCTGAGTGCTCCTCCAGGCTCCAGCAGCAGCTGCTGCTCTTCTCGCCCTCTGGTGGTGGAAGCCAGTTACTGTGAGTAACCAGACTTCTACTGCCAGGTTCCCTTTTCAACTGGACTTTCCAGTTGAAATCTGGACATCTGGCAACTCTAGTCCCTGACCTGTCCTTTTCATGTTTGTCTCTTCATTACAGGGAAAGATAGAAGCTGAGAGGCAGAAGATTGTGTCTGAATTTGAGCAACTGCGGCAATTCCTGGAGGAACAAGAGCGACTCCTGCTCGCCCAGCTGGAAGAGTTGGACAAGGAAATTGTGAAGATACAGGATGAAAATGTCACCAAACTGTCTGAGGAGATTTCCCGTCTCAGTGACTTGATCAGTGAGCTAGAAGAGAAGTGTCAGCAGCCAACAAGCCAATTCCTGCAGGTGAGACAGTTAGAGACACCCAGATCCCTGCCCAGGGAAGGGAGAGATTCTGATTGATTAACTTTGGCGTTTACTAAATTCTTGGAGAGCTCCCACTCCACAATGGAGACTGTCAGCGTGTCCTTTAGCAAAGCGAGGAAAAGCAAAATTTGACATTTCTAATATTTCCAATGTGGAAAGAGTTTTGCTGTTTTAAAGGCGGATATCTCAGGCCTTTTTGATACATCCTATGTAAGCCCCTTCATTTTCAGTTTAAACTGATTTTTACCAAAAAATTCCTGGGTTTTACATAAAGTATTATTCGGGGTTTTTTTTCTGATTTTCAACTTACTTTTGTATCATTCAAATATATAAAAAATAACTTGTTTTATTAGGAAAATACAATACGTTGCATGAGATAGATGGATTATGATAATACATTTAATTTGTGTGTATATGCAAAGCTGCCTGTTTGAAGTAAGGCTACATAGTAGTCTAGAAGATGCACACAATATACAAACAGGCACACACGGAAGTGCTGAAGTGCGTGTGCATCTGAATGTACTGATGAATCTCACGCCCACCACGTACTGTTGGAGGACAATGGGTTAAACATTTGACACACTAAGGTGGGAAGAAAATGGAAAATCTGTATCAGAATACGTTTCAGAACACAAGGCAGTATTCGAAAGGTTTAAAGAAACAAAAACCAGGAGAAAAGGATGAAGTTGAGTGTATGCGCCGCAAATGGTGCGGCCCAATTATTAAATGTAAATATTTATAGACCAATAGTTCTAAGTCTACAACAGTCAACTGTTTATTCAAATGAAAAGTTTTATTTGGAGACAGATTGTTTTCTTAAACTCAGAGGTGCCATTGTGTTTTGAGTTCTGTTTTAGTTCTGCAGCAAACATTGCTGAACGGAATTCAAAGCGTTAATCTACTGAAGACTTCCCCCCCCGCCCACGTCTTTCCATCCACCAAAATAAACTCCAGATATTTACCCAGAAAAATTAATCGTTTTTTGCACTGATTTTCACCTGTTTTTGTTATTGTGGGAATAAACCCTGCTAAATTCCTGGGAAAAATTAAATAAAATAAAAACAGAAAACAAAGGGCCCTAATGATCTGGACGCAATAAAAGGCACAAGTCCAGTTTCTAGGAAGTGGGAGATTAGGAAAGCAAAGTTCTTTGCAGAGCCTATTAAGAAACGGGAATGAATCCAGCTTCCAGAATTGCTGACCAGAATGCATACATGGAGAAAGGCAAACGCTCTGGACATAGCAGTTGCATGTGGAAGTCAAGGATTTGTGTGTCTGATGAGTCTGTTTGGGCTAGTGCCATTGGCACAAGCAAAACAGAATTTAGAAGGAGAAACCCCACAACCATGGTGAGTGCTTAGGGGCCCCTTTCCATCGAAGTCTGTGAATGGACTTTTGAAGTTGCTAACTACAGAGAACTGCATCTAGAGCTCGACTAGGGATGGCAAAGTGAGTCCTCTCCAGAACAGGAGCAATCGCCAGCTTGTGGCACATGGGACTGATCTCTCTCTCTCTTTTCTAGGATATCAAAAGCACCTGGAGCAGGTACGTGACTCCTTCCCACTCCCCCTCACGCGTCATGATGCTGGAAGGGGATTGTCCCCCTGGGGTCAGATTTTTGCAGGGCATTTAGACACCTAAGACGTAGCTAGGCACTTGGTGGGGTTTTCCAAAGCAGCTAAGTGCGTTAGGCACCTCCCATTGCGGTAAGTGGCAATTGGGAGCTTAGCTTGGTTGGTGCTTTGCAAAATCTCAGGGAGGCACCTTTAAAAATTGGGCCTTAAGTGACTTGCCCAAGTACACGCAGGGAGGTTGTGGCAAAGCAGGGAGTGGAACACAGGTTTCCAGAGTCCTGCAGCAACCCCTTAACCACTGGAGCATCCTTTCCGACGGGATTAGGCCCCTCTGTCTGAGGGGGCAGCTTGTGGACCCCTTACTCTCGTTAACTCCCATTTGAGGATCTAGGCATTTAAATACTCCTGTGAGGAGGGCAGTTTGACTCACCAGTGGGAGTTAGAGGCTCACAACGAGCCCACGAGAGAGCAGCCTCTGGGTACGTCTATACTTACCTCCGGGTCCGGCGGTAAGCAATCAATCTTCTGGGTTCGATTTATCACGTCTTCTCTAGACGCAATAAATCGATCCCAGATCGATCCCGGAAGTGCTCGCCGTCGACACCGGTACTCCTGCTCCGCGAGAGGAGTACGCGGAGTCGACGGGGGAGCCTGCCTGCCGCGTCTGGACCCACCGTAAGTTCGAACTAAGGTACTTTGACTTCAGCTACGTTAGTCACGTAGCTGAAGTTGCGTATCTTAGTTCGAAGTGGGGGGTTAGTGTGGACCAGGCCTCTGGTAGCTCATTCTCCCAAAAGACAGAAAAGATTTAGAGAATGTTTTTGACTTTCCCTCTAGGTGTGAGAAGGTGAAGTTTGAGAAACCAGTGAACGTGCCACAGGATCTGAGAGAGAGACTCTGTGTCTCTTCCCAAAGAATTGTTTGTCTACAAGAGGCTCTGAAGAAATTCAAAGGTAATTTAACAGTTGGTTCATGCTACGGTGTTGGTACAGTGAGATATGCCTCTGACTGTAGAAGGAGATGGACTCTGGCCTATTAGTTCTCAAATTGTCACAGCTGCAGCTGGTGGAACTCACCTGGGATGTGGGAGATCCCCCCAGTTGAAATCCCCTGTCCCCCCAGAGGGAGAAGAAGGGATTCCAACAGGAGTCTGATGTGGGTCTTTCTCTGTCTCCCCTATTGAATCTAATCCACTGCGTATAGATAATTGAGCAGGGGGACAGGATTCTGGGTCTCCCACCTCCCAGATGGATGCTCTAGCCACTTGGCTACAGAGACATTCTCATGAGTTCTCTCTCTCTCTCTCGCTCTGGCCCAATGAATATTGATTATCCCCAGTGGAACATCTCCCACAGGAGAGCATGAGGGCACCCATGCAAAGGGAGGCACCTACGGTGCTACCCAGCCTCAGTCGCCGAACACCCTGAGAGGGCCGGGGCCTAGCACAACCCCTCACTGTGGTACTTCCCACTGGCTGGCGTAAGCAGGGAGTCACCTAGCATGCTGGCTTTTGTGAATCCCATTCCGAGGCGCATCTCTCTCCCCGTTCACGGTACAGGGAGCCTGATTCAGGCTTTGTGAATCACAGTGACTGTCCAGGTGCCTAAAGATCGGGGGTTGAGATGCAGAGTGTCCTCTCGCCTAAGTTTCTTTGCGACTCCATCCAGCCCTAAGTTTTCCTGAGGCTATTTTCCTATCAGAAAGGGGGAAATCACCTCTCCTCTGATCTTTTCTTTCTCTAGAGACCCTGCCCTATCAGCTGAGCTTTCTGATCTCGAAGGCAGAGAAAGAGAGTAAGTTTCCATGAGGATATTTTCCTACGACAATTATTAATTAAAATCTCAGGATTAATTTTTTAGAAGAAGCTTCTGAATTGAAACGAGAGAGGTGTTCACCAATACAGAGTCATGGACTCCAAGGCTAGAAGGGATCATATATCATAACAACATAAGAGTGGCCATACAGGGTCAGACCAAAGGTCCATCTAGCCCAGTATCCTGTCTTCCGACAGTGGTCAATGCCAGGCGCCCCAGACAGGGCCGGCTCCAGGGACCGTCCGCCGAATTGCCGCCGAATACCTGGACGTGCCGCCCCTCTCCGGAGCTGCCGCCCCAAGCACCTGCTTGACAAGCTGGTGCCTGGAGCTGGCCCTGGCCCCAGAGGGAATGAACAGATAATCAAGTGATCCATTCCTATTAGCCAGTATGGGCAGGGATGGTGTCCCTAGCCTCTGTTTGCCAGAAGCTGGGAATGGGGGACAGGGGCTGGATCAATGGATGACCACCTGTTCTGTTCATTTCCTCTGGGGCACCTGGCATTGGCCACTGTCGGAAGACAGGATACTAATAGCCATTGATGGATAAATTCATGGAGGATAGGTCCATCAGTTCAAGAAGCATTGTCTCTCCTTGGGGGTCAGACATGCTCCCTGGGGTACAAGAGTTTCATTCAAGCACCATGCTTGCAACTGTGTCATGTTTCCCCCTCCTTTTCCCATGAGCACTGCTGGAGGCTGGGGAAGGGATTCTCGTCTGCTCCCATAGCTATTTATCTATGTCCTTGTACTGTCGCCCAGCAATAGCATCTGAATGCCCGGCATCTTTTATGCCCATTTGACAAAAAGGGAAGCTGGAGCATGGAAAGAATAAGGGATGTGCCCGAGGTGACACAGCATGTCAGTAGCAGAGCGGGGAATAGAGCCCAGGAGTCCTGGCTTCTAACCTCTAGACCATGTTCCCTTCTCCAAATCACTGTCCTGCATTGGATGGACTTTACACATCCAACTGGTGCAGACGTTTAGTGCCACCGAGAAGTCTAATTCCCATTGTGCCAGAGAGCCTGGTGTGACTCCAGCAATGCAGCCCACTCCATTCTCCAGCCCCGGAGCACCCACAGAGTCAGGGCGTAGGCTGGCTGGAAAGCACCCCTGAACTCAGGCGAGGTGGTGTTGTATCTGGACAGGAAGGGCATCAGGGTTAGCAGACGTGTAAGAGCCTGGGCTAGCGCTGCAGTGTGGACAGACCTTAACACTCTCGTCCTGTCTCTCTTTCTCCTCTTGCAGTGCAGGCCACTCCGGATCCAGACCTGGCAAATCCTTGTTCCCTTCTGTCCAGAGAAGAGAGCGTGATCTACAAACATACGGAAATTTTGGAGCACAGGTTTCACCCTGCTGCCTGTGTGCTGGGCTATAAGGGCTTCACCTCAGGGAGATGTTATTGGGAAGTGGAGGTGGGGAACAAACATCTTTGGGTTTTGGGCATTGCCAAAGAGTCTGTGATACAAAAGGGAACGAGAAGCCGTACTCCAGAAAAGGGGATCTGGGCTTTGCAGAGTACAGGGAATGAGTACTTGGCCCTCACCTCCCCTAAGACTGCTCTGGACCTACCTCGTAGCCCCAGTAACATTGGGGTTTATCTGGATTATGAAGGGGAGAAAGTTACATTTTATGACATTACATCTTCTGGCAGAGAGACAATCTTTACTTTCACATCCTCTTTCACTGGGAAGATCATCCCCTTCTTTGGGAGCCGGCGTGTCGAATATCCGAATCTAGGCAGTAGTGATCCCTGGAATGCATACCATTAAGACCTGCGGCAGAGGAATCACTCAATATGAGATAGCTAAGGTAGAGCAAAGAGATGGGAAATATATAAATTACAGCTGTCATACATTGCCATTCTAATCACAGACTTGCCAGCCCCAAGCATTCAAAAACTGTGGGTCAGGCCCCCAAAATCAGGAGATTGACTTAAAAAATCTTGAGCTATTTTTGTCTGCCTTCTGCTTTCTAGATGTACTTTGCTTCCCGTTTTCAAGCTTTTCTATGCAAATGTGAAGGCTAGAAACTATCTGTAATATAACCTGAGCTTCCCTTGCAATCTAGCCCTTCCAACAGCTGGGATTTAAAGAAAAACACCAAGTGCTGCGAGACTCGCAATAGAATGATGAGGGAGAACAAGACTGACTTGCTCAGCATTATGCTGGTGAATGGAGTTTCTTAACCCTCTTACATGCCTGTCGCTGTAGCTCTGTGATCCTCCAGACACACACGAACTGGCCAACCAGCAGACACTCAGGAGCCACTCCCAGGGTCTCCGCAGAGCTTGGCTGTCCTAGGGCAGCTGCACTGCTGTAGCACTTAAGTGAAGACACTGCTATGCTGACGGGAGAGCTTCTCCCATCAGTGTAGTTAATCCACCTCTTTAAGAGGCGGTAGCTGTCTACACCAGGAGTTCAGTCGGTACGACTGCGTTTACTGAGGGGTGTGGATTTTTCACACCTCTGAGTGATATGTTACACCAAAGTAAGTTTACAGTGTGGACCTGGCCTAAGTTCTGACTCAATTAGGGTCATCCATCAAAGTCCTCTGCTCTTTACTTATGAATGTAAGAAGCACAGTGATGTTCCACACACCCACCCCTCAATTCCCTAGCTCAATGCTCCTATTTTGCTCTGTTTGGTTATTTGGATACTGTCGATTCAGCTGAGTAAATTCACAGAATAAAGTTTATTTCTATCTTCTGGCCTTTGACTTTGTCCCAAGGGTATTAGATCTGTACGGCTCTGCCCTGAAACGTTAGACAGACCCACGAGCAAATGCCTTGAGGGGGCTTGAAGAAAAGCCGCTGGGTAACTCTAAGCAAAAGCTCTAAAGGCGAAGCTCGAGGAATGAGTAAATAAAATCAAAGCATCAAGTGATGCTTTCCCTAGTAACACTATCCTCCTCCTGAAAGAAATCTGTTGGCAACCTCCAGCTGTCAGGGAAGAGAGAGAAATTTGCAATAAGGCAGCCAGCTCTCATCATCACCTGCAGTACTATGGGCTGGCACCTCGCTGCACCATTGTGTTGCGGCAGCATTTCTTTCCCAAACCAAATGATCCCTTTTCCTTTAAATTCACATTCACAGTCTGATTGGCTAGAAACCTGATACGCCACCCAAGGGCACAGGGTAGGGTCAGGGGTACAAAGCTGGAGTCATTTGGTCACAGGGTTTGAGATACAGCCCCTCCCAACACGAGCTGTTTTTAAAACGCTGTGAGCTAGGCATGGAATACCAGCAGAATCCTGTCCATGGCCAGTTGAGGGAGACTCACCCAATGCTCCCTGGAGACTGCCCTGGGCTGGGAGGCAGAAAAACACAAATTAACCTGTTCTGCTGCGACTGACCCCTGTTAATATGTCTGTGTATTTCTCAATCACTGAACCCCTCCGCCTTTTGAAATGAACCTACTCGATCAATTAGCCACACCTGCTAGAATGTTAGGCTTGGTGCATGGCTGAGCCACACAACACTGATATAAGGGTGAGTCAATTCAAGGTTGGAGCATGGCCTAGACACCCAGCCCTGAGACTGGCTTGACAGCTGAGACCAGGCAGGTTCAGTGCATGGAACAAGCACAGCCCTGAGACTGGGGGCAGGGGAGGTAGCTGAGAAGAGGTCAGCTCCGTGTATGCCACAGGCATACAGCACTGCGAGCGGGCTGGGAGAGCTGAGCGTGCACACAGCTGGGGCATGACACAGAGGTAGCACTGATGGGCAGGGGAGATGCAAACATGTCTAGTACACAGCAGTGTGGGGGCTGGGGTGGGAGCTGGCACGCTCCGTGCATGGTGCACACACACCGCTGACAAAAGGAGAATCAGGTGAGATTGGGGCGTCTGATGAGAATGGGCAGGCTCAGTGCATGCCACATACTGTGCCTCGTTTTCCCCATCTAAACTATCTGGGCTCCTCTAGGGTAGAGCCAACCTACCTTTGGCTTGCTTGGAGTTCAATAAATAAGTTTGTCTGGTACGGGGCTCTGGCAGGGGTTCCACAATTGCCCCCCGTGGGGGCGGACGCTATGAGGTGCATCAGAAAGGAGGATGCTGCAGAGTTGTGCTTGGCGAGACGAATTTTGGCTGATCGTGTGACCTTGATTCCCGGTGGCAAGGAAGGGAAATGACATATGACGTCGCATTGGAACATCATATCCTGCTGCAGAGCCAGCTTCGTAACCAGCCACATCCCCAGCAGAGCTCCAGTCTCTGTGCTTTTCCCACCACAGTTACATTCCCTGTTCTGGTCCCAGGCAGCCGCTTCTCCCTCAGTCTGCCCAGATCACCCTCCTGCAGCCAGGATAGACAAGGGGCCTTGGAGACTCTGTGTAACCCTTTACCCTGAACAGGGCAGGGGACCCCAGTGCCAGCTCCCCTCACATGCTGTCCTGGGCCACTGGTCCTCTGCCCTGACCTGGGATGAATCTCTCTAAAGGGGAGAGAGAAGCTCCATCTGCACTGTCCATTGAGCTCCTGGCCTCTCTGCTGAGCCTCACATGGAGGGGGATGACCAGTGCAGACTTAGTGGGTTACCTCGGTGTGTGATGGAGACGCCTACACCCCGGGAACCAGGCTGAGATCTCAGCACATTCCACGCAGGCCCCAGAGCAGCCGCCCAATGGACTTTCTGCCATTGCCCCCATGGACAGGATGTGGGTTATTAATCTGAAACAGACCAGCCAGAGAGAAGCATTGTTACTTGACCCCAACCCCAAGGCTTTGATGCTCACATTGTTCATGAATGCCAAGGAGTTGCGACAGATGTATCAGAAGGCGAGGGAGGCAAGCAGTCACTGTGACGCGGCGCCGCAGACATGCCGCTTTTACGAGGAGCTGCATGCTATCCTCTGCAGCAAACACCCCTCCTCCCTCCCCCAGGGATCCCCATGGAGACATCAGAGGAGTCGGAGTCATGGGGTGAGGAGGATGAGAATGGGAGACAGGCGAGCAGGGATCCATTGTTGGATTCAGGGCTTAAATTCAGCTGGAGCTGTCAGGAGTGGAGCTCTAGACAATATTTTCAATCCCCCTGGAGTTTTTATAGCATGTTGGAGGTTCCAGGAAATAATCTATAGGAATTTAAGACCTGATCAGATTAAACTCTGTGGCCTAATCTACAATGGAACGAGACTAAGAAAGAAATAACGCTGCCTTCATTCTGGGGTTTACATACATTAGCCCTGAGATTTAACGCTGTAGAGCACTTTTCCCAATCACAAAGGTACTTTCTTTATTTGTGTCCAAATTTAAAATAGAAATGTCACACTCATAGCAAATGGCGACAGGAATGCCCCCTGTCTGTCATAATGCACTGCCCCTAGACCAGAGCATGAGGAAAGGTAGAGAGGTCAGACAACAACTGGGCTAGGTGAACCCCTATCATCACAACTTGCTACACCTGGTCCAGGAGATGGGGAAAGGTGGAGGATAGGGATAAGGGGACAGGTAGCAAATTGTGCAAGCAGCAATTTGTAATGTTACACTGGCCAGGAGTGGGGCGGCAGGTAGCCCTCGTGACAAGGGGGATGGTGGATTTGAGGGGGGTTGCCTAGGACGCACTGGTGAGTTAATTCAGCCCTACAAATAACCAGAGGAACCTAGGATTACCCAGGAAGTGTGTGGAAGAGCCAGGTCTCCCAGGCTAGCACCCTACCCACCGGACGCGCCTCTTCACTCTACAGGGATACTTGGAACAAGTAGTTGTACACGGGGATTCAAAGATAGAACAGATTTAAATCTCCTAGCGTCAGGGCACAAGCCAGTGACTAATTGAGGGGGTCGGAGGTGTGAGACATACAGATTTATTAAGGGGGGACTGGTCGGCTTTGGCTTGGCCCGGTTGGTATCCACCACCCCAGGCCCCACAACACTGATGGAAATAAATGATCAACACATAGGTCATCTTTCCCTCGAAAGCCAGCAGGTTCCAGGTCTGGTGCCTGTCCCTGGAGGACTCTGGGACAGTTCTACAGACCAGCCTTCGGTGGGACTTGGAGTCTCCTCTGGGCCCCTGACGTCTGGGGAACAAACAGCCGAACTGTTCACGTTTCCATGGTACATATTTAACCAGCTCAATAACCGAAACACGGAAAAATGAAAGAACGTTAATCACCTGGCTGAGTACAGTAACTGGTGATTTAAAGCACCCCAAATAAATTAACAGTGCCTTCTAAGTGCTACATAACACTCCAGGAAGGCGGCGGATCTGTGTAGCCAGCAGTACCACCATAATAGGGCATCCTTAACCTTAAATACTAAGTGATATATTTTGGTTCCAGCCAAAGAGCTGATAGAGGTCGGGTCAGATCGCGCCCTGATTGAAGTGAAAATTGCCATTAGAGCCACCCGTTCCATGAAGAAGACAGCCTGCCCAAATGATGGCTGATTAGGTAATCTCCCACGCCACACAGTAAGTTCCAATAAGGCTGGTTGTCGTATGACTGTTCAGTGCAAACGTAGGTGAAAACAACAGGATTTCTCAAGGTTCAACGTACAGATCCTAACCCCCAAAATCCCTGCACGTGTGATAACGAGGTTGTTTGACGTAGGGACCTGAGCAACTACTTGATAGGCGCTACGCTCGTGAGCTCACATGCACAGGCACCAACTTTGTCATTTCCAGCGGGGTGCTCGCCCCTTCCCACCTCCGCCACACCCTTGCCCCATTCCGCCTCCTCCTCTGAGTACACGCCACCCTCACTCTGCCCTCTCCCTCCCAGCGCCTCCTGCGCACTGTGGAACAGCTGATCGCGGCAGGTGCTGGGAGGGAGGGGGATGAGCTGATCCAGCCCCAGAGGGAGCACCCACAGAGTCAGCACCCAGCTCACTTGTATTAAGGTCGATGGACTTGCAGGCTCGCTAGCGGTGACTCACTTGGTGTCAGATCTTGGATGCCCCATGTTGCTGACTCCTACCTCTCAGTGGCCAGCTGGGGTGGGGTGAGGGGGAGCGGGGGGGCGGCGAACGAAGCTCAGGGCACTTTGTGTGGCACGGCCAGAGGCCAGCAGCCAGTGCAAACCGGCCTAACAAGTGAAGGCCAAAAAGCCAGAACAAAGGTTTCTTCCTTTCCTTTGGTTTTTGCAGATGATGACCCAGCTGGCCCCTCCCACTTGGAACCTCAGGGCTCCTATGGCCAATCAGAACGGGGCACTCTCCTTCTAAGGTCACTGGCATCACCCAATCGGGTCTGATTAGGACATATTTATACAAATGAAGGAGCTCCTCACTCCAGTAATTTCAGGTTGCAATACCCTTGGATCCGCAGGTATCTGAGACATTACAGGTCATGGGTCAGCCCCTAGACGATATTGGACCCAGCCTGCAAACGCCAATCGCCAATTCTGAAACCATTTCTTAAAAATGCAAAGCCAGCAAAAAGTTGGAGGAGCAATACCAAGTGCTCCATGCATCCAGGTCACTTTCCCCCAGGCCTGTGCTGTGAGGCATTAACTGATGGTTCCCTTCACCTAGAGCAGTGGTTTTCAAACTGTGGGTCATGACCCAGAACAGAGTCGTGGAATGGAAAGGACTGGGTCGCAGCCACTCTGGTCAGCACCGCCAGCCGGACCGTTAAAAGTCCTGTCAGCAGTGCTGCCTGGCTAAGGTAGGCTAGTCCCTACCTGTTCCGACACCGTACCGTGCCCCAGAAGCGACCAGCAGCAGGTCTGGCTCCTACACTGGGTAAGGGGGGCACGGAGCTCAGTGCACTGCCCTGCCCCGAGTACCGGCTCGGGGGGGGGGGGCGTGCCTGCAGGCAAGAACCTCGCAGCGCCGCTTGTGCGCCTCTGCCTTGGAGCCTTCTGGGGCACAGCGTGGTCCGCAGTGCCAGGACAGGTGGGAAGCCTGCCTCTGCACCCCGGCTGCGCTGCTGACTGGAAGCCGCCAGAGGTAAGCCTGAGGCACGCCCCAACCCCGCACCCCAATCCCCCGCCCCAGCCCTAAGCCCCCCCCAACCCAGAGCCCCCTCCTGCACCCTAAACCCTTCATCCCTGGCCCCACCCCAGAGCCTGAACCCCCAACCCAGAGCCCTGACTCCCCCTGCACCCCAACCCGCTGCCCCAGCCCACAGCCCCCTCCCACACCCTGAACCCCTCATTCCCGGCCCTACCCCACAGCCCTCACCCCGCACCCCAACCCACTGCCCCAGCCCTGAGCCCCTCCCACACCTCAAAACCCTCATCCCCAGCTCCGTTGGGTCGTGGGCATCAACAATTTTCTTCAACTGGGTTGCCAGAAAAAAAGTTTGAAAACCACCAACCTAGAGTCGTGTGTGCAGTACTGGTCACACCATTTGAAAAAGGATATTGCAGTATTAGAGATGGTTCAGAGAAGGGAAATGAGAATGACGAGGAGCCTGGAAAACCTCTTTTGGTAAGAAAGATTGAAAAGAATGGGACTGTTTACCTTAGGAAAAAAGATGACTAAGAGGGGATAGGATAAAAGGGTATAAAATAATGAATGGGACAGAGAAGGCTGGGAATGTCTTTTCTGCCTGTCTCATAACACAAGAACAAGAGGACAGTCAATGAAATGGAAAGGGATCAAATTCAAAACCAATAAGAAATACTTTTACACAAAACGTGTAATTAAACTGTGGAACTCATTGCCACATGGAGTTTTTGAGGCCAGTAATTTAGGAAGATTCAAATAAGGGATTGGATATTGATGATATGAATAACTAGAAACCCCAGAGTTAGAATAAAGAACAGGAGTACTTGTGGCACCTTAGAGTTAGAATAGTTAAGTTAATGCAAATACATTTTTTAGACGGAATAAATTGGTCAAGGCTTAAAATGATCTCTAACTATTAGGGATTAGTAAGACTCTTATATAGTGTTTTCCCTGACTAGATCTCAAAGTGCTTTACAAAGGAGGTACAGAAAGGGTCTTGGCCTTAAACCTGACTCTGAGCCTGGATTTATTCTGTGGTGTAGAAAGAAAGCTGCCAAGCCTGCTCCCAGCAAGCCTCTATTGCAGAGGTGAGCAAACTACGCCCCCCCGGCCACATCTGGCCCGTGGGATCATCCTGCCCAGTCCCTGAGCTCCCGGCTAGGGAGGCTCACCCCCAGCCCCTCCCCTGCTGTCCCCCCTCCCCCGTAGCAAAGCCGCCTTGCTGGCGGAGCAACTGGCTCTGTCTGGGCAGCAGTGGTGTGCACATGTGGTGGCAGCTTGGGAGTTCCCGGGGGCAGTCAGGGGACAGGGAGCAGGGGGCGGGTTGGATGGGGCAGAGGTTCGGTAGGGGAGCAGTCAGAGGTCGGGGAACAGGGGGGGTTGGATAGGCATGGGAGTCCCGGGGGGCCTGTCAGGGGCCAGGCTGTTTGGGGGGCACAGCCTTCCCTACCCAGACCTCCATATAGTTTCACACCCCGATGTGGCCCTTGGGCCAAAAAGTTTGCCCACCCCTGCTCTATTGGCTTCTTTGTGTATGTAATTGCTTCATTTCTTTAAGTAGCATGTTGCTTGTTTGGGGACTTTTCTGGGGGGTGGGGGTGGCTTCTGGTGTGTTGTGTCTGTGTTGATGGGGGGTTTGTTTGCTTGTTTTTAATTTCCCGCCGGAGAGCCTGATTGGCTCCAGGTTGGGCAATCTGCTTTACAAGGCTGCTTGCTGGGTCCGGCAGGAAACGAAACTTCTCCTGTTACACTGTCTGCAGGGAGCCATGGCTGCAGCAGGGAATTCTTTGAAGAGCCTCCGAGATGAAGCTACTTGCTCCATCTGTCTGAGTTTTTTCATGGATCCAGTGATTATAGACTGTGGGCACAATTTCTGCCGAGCCTGCATCACCCAGTGCTGGGAGAGACCAGATACAGACATCTCCTGCCCTCAGTGCAGAGAGACCTTTCCCCAGAGGACCCTGAGGCCGAACAGACAACTGGGGAATGTGGTAGAAATCGCCAAGCAGCTGAGTGTCCCAGCAGCAGCAGGAGGAGATTTGTGCAACGCGCACCAGGAGCCTTTCAAACTCTTCTGTAACCAGGACCAAATGCTCATCTGTGTGATCTGCAGGGAGTCCCAGGCGCACCGGGCTCACATGGTGGTCCCGATAGAGGAGGCTGCCCGGGAGCACAAGGTAGGCCACGGCTGGGCAGGGAGCGGGGCTGGGGGCAGGGGCGGGGGAGCCCAGGCCATAGCAGATGTGGATGCAGTGGCGCCAAGGCCAGATTAACCTTTTGTGGGCCCGGCACCAATCTTATTTGTGGGCTCCCATGGAGGCAATGGAGCATGGTGTGTGGAGGTCAGTCCCCAGAGTGAGAGGCAAGACAGGGGCAGCCCCGCTCTGCCCAGCCCAGGGCAAGGGCACTATTTACAAACCGGCAGTTGCCAGATACACAGTGGCCCGCCCAGCCCTGTGCTGCCAGCATGTCCCTTCCCCTCGGGAGATGGGCCCATGTTGTG
This sequence comes from Terrapene triunguis, assembly GCF_002925995.2. Classification (NCBI taxonomy): domain Eukaryota; kingdom Metazoa; phylum Chordata; order Testudines; family Emydidae; genus Terrapene; species Terrapene triunguis. Next base: position 15,620 of record NW_020664695.1, on the reverse strand, counting down.
CCACACAGCCCCCCCCACCCAACGTCATCCTGACTCCCTATGCCCAGCATCCCCCCCAACCCCCTCCACACAAATGCATAGCGCCCTGCACAACACCATCCCTGCCCAGCACCCCCCTGCCCACAGCCCCATCACAACTGCCCAGCACCCCCCACAGAACTCCCACTCCCTAGTGCCCCAACATACACATCTTCCCTGCCCCCTCACAGCCCAGCACCCCCCTACCTCCCCCATGCCCTGCCTCCCGACCGCACTCACTGGCCCTGCTGGGAGGCAACTGAGTCTGCCAGGCTGAGCTGGCAGTGCAGCCAGAGCTAGTCCCTCAGCGGGGAATCACTCCGGTCCCTCGGGAGTGGTGTGATCAGCCAGGCCAGGGTCGGCTCCCTCAAGATGCACTTCCCCTGGAGGGGCCCAGCCAAGCTCCCTGCACTGTCCCCTTCCCCCCCCCCCCACCGTGGCTGAGACTGGCCAGGCTTCTGCACCAGTCCCAGGCGGCTCAGCTCCGGGGAGACAGGTGGGGTCCCACAGGTGGTGGGAAGCAGAGACTGCCCGGAGCCGGAGGTGCACTGGGGTCCAGCCAGGGGGCAGAGAGGAGCAGGGGGGTGGGGATGAGGAGGCAGCAGGTGGGCAGGCCAAGAGGAGCAAGTGGTGGGTGGGGGGAGCCAGCGGGGTCTCGGGGCTCAGTGCAAGCGGAGCAGGCCGGGGCCCCTTCTGAGCATGGGCCCGGCTCCATGGAGCCACTGGAGCCATTGTAAACCCGGCACTGAGTGGCGCTGGAACAGTTTTCGGTGTGGGGGTGCTGAGCTACACCCCTCTTACCTCTGTCCATGCCCCCTCACCACCCCCTAGAGCTGGGGCCTGGAGCAGGGCTGTGGCTCCGGAAGTGGGGGTGGGAGGGGATGGGACATGGACAGGGTAAGGCGGCGGAGAGGCCCCCCCTCCCCGCGGCCGAACGGGCCCCGAGCCCCCGGCGGAGCGGCCTCCCCTTGGCCGAGCGGGCCAGCAGCCCGGATGCCCAAAGCAAAAGCTGGGGGTGCTGCAGCACCCCATGCACCCCCACTTCCTGCCCCTATGTGTGGCTGGCACTCCCCTGCCCCTGTGGGGGCTGGCCTGGGCCCCACCATGGCCTCCCAAATATTCCTCCTCCACACTCCCCCAGGGAGGCATGCTGTTATACAGATAAAACTACACAGGATCTTTTCAGGGGGCAAGACAAAGATGCCACATTTATTATGATAACAATTTGATTTATGACCAATAACTAAAATCTTAATCCTTATACACACACATTATACCTAATACCTATACACACACACACACACACACACACACAGAGACATCCATCAGATGTTCTGCAGCTGCTGCATAGTTACCAGTCCTGAACATAGCTTGAGTCTGTGGCTTGAGTTTGCAGCTTGGGTTCGTAGCTTGGGGCGGCTAACTGGCCAGGAAAGCCGGGCACAAGGAAGGGCAGGGTCTCTGTTGGGCATGCGCCGATGCCCTTCCATGTTGGCAGCAGAATGTTACCCTCCAAAGTCTTCATCTCACCCATCCTTTGTGTAGGCTTTAGTTTGAATCCAGAGTCTATAGGTCTTGCTGTGTCACGCTGCCTCTGGGTTTGGTGATTGATCACCCGTCAATTGCAGATGTGACTTTCAGCCTCGGACCTGGCTTTGATCTTCCTTTTATTGTACCTTTTGTTCTTCTCTTTTTGGGGTGGACTCTTCTTACTTTGTTAGGGCTCTTGTCTGCATCTTCAGTCCTTGGTGTTTGAACTCTATCTCATCAGGACAGGCTGGGGCTGGAGGTTGATTCCATCATCCATACATACCTCATTCACACATCTAAACTAAACTAATAAGATTACAGCTGGGTTTGCAAAAATGAAGGTGGCAGCAAGCCCTTACAAAATGGAGTAAGCGTTTTAAAATGGGGTTTGAATTAGAATATGGCAAACAGTGAACAGAAGTTACAATATAGACAAGTGTAGTGGATGGTGAAGAGAAGTTACAATACTGACACTGTGCAAGTCTCAGTGATTTAAGCAGGAATTGGATTGACAGTGAAATTTACAAGAGCAACTGGCTGAACAGCTATGGATCTTAACAAGCATCTTAATTGTCAATTAGCCAGTTATTGGGGTAACCGGTTTATGAATGAATGTTGTTTCATTCATAAAACTTTACTTATGAAGTTACATTAATAAAGTGAACAATTAAAAACAATTTCATTCATCAGTTCTACAATGCTCCACAGTTTGGGGACCACTGGTCTAACCAGTCAAGGTGGACAAAGTGCAGGAGAGGGAGCCGAGGTACAGGAGGGCAAAGGCTGGGGATTCACAAAGGTACTTAGCTGCCTAAACCCCAGAGTGAGGTGCATACAGCTGGGGTTTAGGCACCTAAATGCCAGTTTTAGGCTCCACTGCAATCCCCAGAGCTACTGCCAAGCCCTGCAGGAGCCCAGACTCACTCAGTGCCTGTGTATGCAAGGTACAAGTTCTCTCAGTGCCTGTGTTTCTACCTCTGGGCATGTTCACAGCTGCCTCCCTCTAGAGGCTTCTGGCTGCCTGTCTCCTGGCCACACCCATGAGCTGGGTGAAGACAGGTGTTGTCCTGCCTCTCTCACCTGCAGGGCCTGATCTGGTGGGCACCCTCAGAGACAAAGATAAAGGACAGAGAAGCAGGGAAGGGGCAGTGACTTGACGAAGCTCACAAAACAGATCAGTAGCAGAACCAGGAATTAAACCCTGCCCCCCCAATGCCCATCCTAGTTCTCTAGCCACTAGACCACACAGCCTCTCATCACTCCGGTCATGCACTGCTTTACAATCACATTATAAACCTCTCCGCACAACTGAGTTTTGACAGAGCCGGTGCCTGGCGTAGTGCCCAGCTTGAGCATTTCATATCTGATGACCGCTGGCTGCTTCCTGGAAGCAGCAGTAACGTAACATTGTCAGCAGCGTTCTCAATGGGTTCGTTTCCTGCTACTTTCTGAAGCATAAGATGCACTGAAAGATTTCTGCTTAAAAAACAAAAGTTAATCAGCTTACTTTTTTTCTCAAGGGAAAACCAGGATGATGAATTCCTGTTTTCCCTGGCTTGCTGAACGCTGGTCACTTTGCTTGGAAGTGCTCCTTTTCCCCCATGCCAAACAATCGAACACAATATTTATGAACCTTGTGAGTGTGTTGGATTTTTAACCAGGAGTCCCTTTCTCCCAGGTGTTCATTAGGCTCCAGAGTTTAACATAAACTTCTTAAAGTGTTTTAAACAACTCTTACCAAAACTCACTTCCCTGTAAGTTGCTTGGCTTTAACTCTCTGACATCCAGATCTCTTCATATACTGTTCCCTATCATTGCATGGGAGCAGGACACTCTATCCTATACTGCTGGAAAATGGATACGACTTTAACCTATTGCCCTGCAGCACTTGGAGGATTTGCTGGAGGCAAAGGGCTGTCTAGACCAGGGGTTCTCAAACTGGGGATTGGGACCCTCAGGGGGTCATGAGGTTATTACATGGGTGGTCACAAGCTGTCAGCCTCCACCCCAAACCCTGCTTTGCCTCCAGCATTTATAATGGTGTTAAATATATTAAAAAGTGGTTTTTAATTTATAAGGGGGGGTCGCACTCAAAGGCTTCTATGTGAAAGGGGTCACAAGTACAAAAGTTTGAGAACCACTGGTCTGGACAAAGTCCCTAAGCCTCTACATCAGGTCTGGTGCCCCCAAGGCCTCTCTGTTCCCTGGCAGCGTGACACATACAGCATAGAAGGAATGCAGGGCTAAGACTGGGGCCTGAGATGCCCAGCTGCCATTGAAATGAATGGGAACTGTGCTTTTAGATCCTCTGTGTGGCTCTGCAACATCTCACCCCTGGTGAATTACAGAAGATCCTCGGAGCACACTTTCAAAAGCACCGACTGACTTTAGAGCCAAAGTCCCATTTTCAAAGGAGATTTAGGCCTAAATCCCCAAAGGCACCTAGAAACTTTTAGGCACCTAGAAAATAACTAAGGACATAAGAACAGCTGCACTGGGTCAGACCAAAGGTCCATCTAGCCCAGAATCCTGTCTTCCAACAGTGGCCAGTGCCAGGTGCTTCAGAGGGAATGAACAGAACAGTGCAATTATCGAATGATCCATCCATTGTCTTCTTGTCCCAGCATCTGGCAGTCAGAGATTTAGGGATCTCTGGAGCATGGGGTTGCATCCCTGACCATCTTGGCTAATAGCGATTGATGGACCTATCCTCCATAAACTCATCTAATTCTTTTTTGAACCCAGTTATACTTTTGGCCTTCACAACATCCCTGGCAATGTGTTCCATGGATTGATTGTGTGTTGTGTGAAGAAGTACTTCCTTTTGTTTGTTTTTAAACCTTCTACCTGATCATTTCCCCTGGTTCCTGTTCTGTGAAGGGGTAAATAAATTTCCCCATTCAGTTTATCTACACCATCCATGATTTTATAAACTGTAATCACATCTCCACCCCAACCCCAGTTGTCTTTTCCAAGCTGAACACCCTCCTCATATGGAGGCTGTTCCATACCCCTAATGATTTTTATTCCTTTCGCTGTACGTTTTCCTATTCAAATATATCTGGTTTGAAATGGGGCCAAAAGAACTGCATGACGTATTCAAGATGTACCATGGATTTATATAGTGGCATTATGATATTGTCTGTCTTCTTATCTATCACTTTCCTAATGGTTCTTAACATTCGGTTAGCTTTTATGAACAGATGTTTACAGAGATGACTCGAAAATCTCTTTCATGAGTGGTAAGAGCTCCTTTAGACCACATCATTTTATACGTATAGTTGGGATTATGATTGCCAATGTGCATTACTTTGCATTTATCAACAGTGAAATTCAGCTGCCATTTTGTTGCCCGGTCACCCATTTTTGTGAGATCCCTTTGTAACTTTTCGCAGTCTGCTTTGACTCAACTACCTTAAGTAATTTTGTATCATCTGCCGACTTTGCCAGCTCACTGTTTACCCCCTATTCCTGATCATTTAGGAATATGTTAAATAGCACTGGTCCCAGTAGAGATCCTTGGGGGACCCTGGTACTTACCCTTCTCCATTGTGAAAACTGACCATTTATTCCTATCCTTTGTTTCCTATATTTTAACTGGTTATTGATCCATGTCTTATCTCTTATCTCATGACTGTTTAGTTTCCTTAAGAGACTTTAGTGTGGGACCTTGTCAAAGGCTTTCTGAAAGCCTAAGTACACTATATCCAGTGGATCATCCTTGTTGATAATAGATTGGTGAGGCATGATTTCCCTTTACTAGAGCTGTGTTGATGCTTCCCCCAACAAATCATGTTCATCTGTGTCTGACATTTTTTTCTTTACTATAGTTTCAACCAATTTGCCTGGTACTGAAATTAGCCTTTGTCTGCAATACAGCCTATGTCGCCAAAACTTACGTTGCTCTGGCCTGTGAATGTTTCACCTCCCTGAGTAACATAAGCGTTCATGTGCACAGTGCTATGTCAGCAGGAGAGCTTCTCCCGCCACCCCTAAGCTTCTGCCGCTCGTGGAGGTGGGTTTATTATGCTCTCTCCCATCGCATGTGGTGCAGTGGTGCAGACGTATTGGTACAACTGCAGCGCTGTACTTATCAACAAGCCCTTAGGGCTTACTGGCCTGTAATTGACAGGATTACAATGGGAGATGCTGCTGAGAGGGGTGTGTCCTAAGCCCCACCCCTCAGAGTTTGGTGTAGGAATGCACCCCTCTCTGGGATCCACACCTGGGAACCCCTCTCCTGGAGTCAGGTGGCTTAAACATCTAAGCTGTTTCTTGCATGATGGAGTTCTGCACTTGTCACTCCACACCAAACGTCCGGGGAGGAGGCACCAGACCTTCTTCACCAAGGGCAAGTCATGCCTGACTAACCTAATTGCCTTCTATGAGGAGATATCTGGGTCTGTGGATGAGGGAAAAGCAGCGGATGTGTTATTCCTTGATTTTAGCAAAGCTTTTGATACGGTATCCCACAGTATTCTTGCCAGCAAGTTAAAGAAGTATGGGCTGGATGAATGGACTATAAGGTGGATAGAAAGCTGGCTAGATCGTCAGGCTCAACGGGTAGTGATCAACGGCTCCATGTCTAGTTGGCAGCCGGCTTCAAGCGGAGTGCCCCAAGGGTCAGTCCTGGGGCCGGTTTTGTTCAATATCTTCATTAATGATCTCGAGGATGGCGTGGACTGCACTCTCAGCAAGTTTGCAGATGACACTAAACTGGGAGGAGTGGTAGATACGCTGGAGGGTAGGGATAGGATACAGAGGGACCTAGACAAATTAGAGGATTGGGCCAAAAGAAACCTGATGAGGTTCAACAAGGAGAAGTGCAGAGTCCTGCACTTAGGACAGAAGAATCTCATTCACTGTTACAGACTAGGGACCGAGTGGCTAGGCAGCAGTTCTGCAGAAAAGGACCTAGGGGTTACGGTGGACGAGAAGCTGGATATGAGTCGACAGTGTGCCCTTGTTGCCAAGAAGGCTAACGGCATTTTGGGTGGTATAAGTAGGGGCATTGCCAGCAGATCGAGGGACGTGATCGTTCCCCTCTATTCGACATTGGTGAGGCCTCACCTGGAGTACTGTGTCCAGTTTTGGGCCCCACACTACAAGAAGGATGTGGAAAAATTGGAAAGAGTCCAGCGGAGGGCAACAAAAATGATTAGGGGGCTGGAGCACATGAGTTATGAGGAGAGGCTGAGGGAACTGGGATTGTTTAGTCTGCAGAAGAGAAGAATGAGGGGGGGATTTGATAGCTGCTTTCAACTACCTGAAAGGGGGTTCCAAAGAGGATGGATCTAGACTGTTCTAAGTGGTACCAGATGACAGAACAAGGAGTAATGGTCTCAAGTTGCAGTGGGGGAGGTTTAGGTTGGATATTAGGAAAAACTTTTTCACTAGGAGGGTGGTGAAGCACTGGAATGGGTTACCTAGGGAGGTGGTGGAATCTCCTTCCTTAGAGGTTTTTAAGGTCAGGCTTGACAAAGCCCTGGCTGGGATGATTTAGTTGGGATTAGGTCCTGCTTTGAGCAGGGGGTTGGACTAGATGACCTCCTGAGGTCCCTTCCAACCCTGATATTCTATGATAACGGTTAGCCTGGGGGAAGGGCGCTCACCTGGTAGGCGGGAAACCCCTGGTTCAAGTTCTCCCTCTACCTGATGAGGAGAAGGGATTTGAACTGGAATCTCCCACCTCTCAAGAGGCAATTATGACATTGCCATGAGCACTGTCTGTGGGACAGCCTGAGAGGGACATGCAATGTATATAAACGTATCTGTGAGGACAGACTCCTCAGCCACCTGACCCTCCTAGACATTGTTTTTCTTGCCTCAGGAACAAATTCAAGCCCGACTGAACACCCTGAAGAAAGAGAGAGAAGAACTTCTGGAGTGGAAACAGGATGGAGAGAACCAAAGCCAGGAATATCTGGTAGGTTCCCATTGTGATGGTCCAGCAGTTACATCAGTCAGGGTTGATATTTCTCTCTGTGGGGAGAGTGTCAGCCCTTGTCTATACACAGCACTGCTTTGATTTAGCTATGGCTACATCTACATGGCACACCGCTGGGGGCGACCTGTAGGGTATCTGTAGCTACACAGCACAGTGAAAAGCAGGCTGTGTCCACGCTCAGCAGCGCCAACTTTCTCCGGTGCCGGTGGGTGCCCGTGCCCCTTTCCCCGCCCCTGGTCCTGCCCCGACTCCGCCCCGCCCCCATTCCAACCCCATCCCCAAAGTCCCTGCCCTAACTCCGCCCCCTCCCTGCCCCTATTGGATCCCTTTCCCCAAATCCCCACTCCGGCCCTGCCTCTTCCCCCAGCACCCAGCGTTCCCCCTCCTCCCCTCTCCCGCCCTGCCCCACGAATCAGCTGTGTCGCAGCGCAAGGGCTCGGAGGGAGGAGAAGCAGGACACGGTGGCACGCTCGCGGAGGAGGCGGAGGCAGAGGTGAGCTGGAGCAGGGGGGTGAGGCAGGGCCACGGGGAGCTTCCGGTGGGTGCTCAGCACCCACCAATTTTTTTCTGTGGGTGCTCCGGCCCCGGAGCACCCATGAAGTCGGCACGTATGTCCATGCTGTCATGTGTAGCTACATGTGTGAATAAAAGACTCCAGCAGGGGGAGGCAGCAGAGCTGCCGGAGCCTATCCCCACTTCTGGAGTCTTTTCCTGTGGTGGGGAAAGGCTCCAGCAGTGGGGAAAGTCTCTGGCACTGGGGAAGCAGCGGGACACTGCAGTGTAGATGGAGGAGGCACTGCTTGGGGGTGTAGAGCCATGTACATAGTGTTTATACCCATGGGGTTCAGGCATATTGCGACTCTACTTGCTTAAGCCATGCCTCACCATCTACACTGCTATTTATGCCCATGTTAGCAGGGGCATATAGTGTACGTCCTCTACATTTATGTAGTACAGATGTACCTCAAATCACTTTTTAATGTAATGTCTTTATACTGGTGTAAACCCCTGACATGCAACATTTTAAACCTAATTTAATTTGAAACCTAGAGTGCTGTGTAGGGTTCACCTTGTCCAGTTAAACTGAGCTAAAAGGTGCTAACTAGGAGCAAGGTTGCAGTTAATTCAGGGTTAGCTATAATGTATTGGATAACTCCCAGATAACTTCAAGTGCTTTGCCTCTTGTCCACATACCCTTACAGGGTGTGATCATGTTTGTCTTTGTTTATCATCCCTCTGGACTTATTTCCAGTGGGATTAAGATCAGTGGGTCCAAATCCAGCTACAAACAATGATTTGAGGGGAGATTTTTTTCAAAGGCACGGATGGTGATTGGGTGCCTAATTCACATTGACAGTCAATAGGACTTAGGTTCCCTGTGGCTGTTTTGTATCTCTGAAATCCGGACCCTGAATCTCCATCTATAACCACCAAACACAACTGGTTTCCTCTGGGACAATGTAATTAACGGAATGCCAGATGAAACATGTAAGAGCTGGAGAAAAAGCATTTTGCACAGTATATGTTGTACCTGGCGTTTTGTGTGGATAACCAGCAGAACTTTCCTTCAGTCTTCTCCACTACTCTCTGCCAATGTATTCCTGATATGGAGTCAGACCCCCCCTCCCAAACTTTCTGCTATTGGAAGACTCTAGATGATCAGCAGAATATACTAAGCCACTCAGACCTGAAAACTCCTCATTTTAGAGATATTGGGTGACATTTTCAAAAGTGCCTAAGTGATTTTGGAGCCTAAGGTTTACAATTTTGCATGTTGCTAAGGGTCAGATTCTGACAGGTATTTAGGAGCTTAAAATGCAGAGAGAGGCCTAGTGAGATTTTCAAAAGCAACTAAGTAGCACCTAACATCCTCTGTAGTCAAGGGGAATTAGGCACCTAAGTGAAACTGAAAATCCCTCTAGGGGCTTATATGCATCTTTAGACACCTAAATAGCTTTTAAAAGCAGCTCCATATACATTTAAAACTAAATAATGAGTTTCAGCTCCTAAATAATTTTGCTGTTTCTGAAAATTTACCCTAAGTTCTATTTTCAAAAGTCACTTTCAAAGAAACTTAGGCTCCTAAGCACCAAAAGTAACTTTGAAAATAGGAATTGGACTCCTAAGTCTCCAAGGCACTTTGGAACATGTTATTCATTCAGGCCAGCTGAGAGACTATCAGGCATGTTCTCCTGAAATCTCATCCGTATGTTTGTAGTAGGGTGAAATGAAAAGAGGGCTCGAAGAACTGTTTCCAGACTCTCTCCATGTCCCTGATAGGCTGTCCAACTTTCTCATTTGTGAAAACCGGATGCTGAGCGCTGGAACCTGCCCCGTCCCATGCTCCGCCTCTTTCCCTCGAGGCCTCGCCCCCCACTCTTCTTCCCCCTCTCACTGTTGCTTGCTGCTCTCTCCACCTCCCTCCCCCTGCCAGCTGAGCAGGGCTCTAGGGGTGTGGAGGTGATTGGGGCAGGGAGAGCCACATTCCAGGGGTAGAAGGGTGATTGGGGCAGGACAGGGGAGCTGCCCGTACTTTTCTCCCCCCAGAGCCATCCCTGAGTGCTCCTCCAGGCTCCCAGCAGCAACTGCTGCTCTTCCCACCACCTGGTGGTGGAAGCCAGTTACTGTGAGTAACCGGACTTCTACTGCCAGGTTCCCTTTTCAACTGGACTTTCCGGTCAAAATCTGGACATCTGGCAACCCTAGTCCCTGACCTGTCCTTTTCCTGTTTGTCTCTTCATTACAGGGAAAGATAGAAGCTGAGAGGCAGAAGATCATGTCTGAATTTGAGCAACTGCGGCAATTCCTGGAGGAACAAGAGCGACTCCTGCTGGCCCAACTGGAAGAGTTGGACAAGGAAATGGTGAAGATACAGGATGAAAATGTCACCAAACTGTCTGAGGAGATTTCCCGTCTCAGTGACTTGATCAGTGAGCTAGAAGAGAAGTGTCAGCAGCCAACGAGTGAATTCCTGCAGGTGAGACAGTTAGAGACACCCAGATCCCTGCCCAGGGAAGGGAGAGATTCTGATTGATTAGCTTTGGAGTTTAAGTAGTTCTTGGAGAGGTCCCACTCCACAATGGAGACTGTCAGCGTGTCCTTTAGCAAAGTGAGGGAAAACAAAATTTGACACTTCTAATATTTCCAATGTGGAAACAGTTTTGCTGTTCTAAAGGCAGATGTCTCAGGCCTTTTTGATACATCCTATGTAAGCCCCTTCATTTTCAGTTTAAACTAATTTTTACCAAAAATTCCTGGGTTTTACAAGAAGTGGTGTTCATTTTTTTTCTGATTTTCATCCTGCTTTTGTATCATTCAAATATATACAAAATAACTTGTTTTATTAGGAAAATACAATGCATTGCATGAGATCTCTGTATTCCAATAATACATTAGTCAGTGTGTGTATATACAAAGCTGCCTGCTTAAGTAAGAACGTATTGTTCTAGAACAGGGGTGGGCAAATGTTATGGCCCGAAGGCCACATTGGGGTTGCAAAACTGTATGAAGGCCCGGGTAAGGAAGGCTGTGCCTCCCCAAACAGCCTGGCCCCCGCCCCCCCCCCCCCCCCCCCCCCCCCCCCCCCCCCCACCCCCCCCCCCCCACCCCCCCCCCCCCCCCGGGACTCCCACACCTATACAACCCTCTCCCCGTCCCCTGACTGCTCCCCCCTCCCCAGAACCTCTGCCCCATCCAACCGCCCCCTGCTCCCTGTCCCCTGACTGCCCCCCGGGACCCTCCGCCCCTTTTCCAACCCCTTGGCCCCGGCCCCCTTACCATGCCACTCACAGCAGCATGTCTGGCAGCCGTGCCACACGGCCGGAGCCAGACATACTGCCCCGCTGCTCGACAGGAGTGCACAACCCCGCCACCCAGAGCGCTGCCCGTGTGGCTGCGAGGCAGCGGCGACAGCAGGAGAGGGGCCGGGGGCTAGCCTCCCTGGCCGGGAGCTCTGTGGCCAGATGTGGCCCACGGGCCGTAGTTTGCCCACCTCTCTTCTAGAAGATACACACAATAAACCAACAGGCAAGCACACAAGCTCTGATGTGCGTGTGCATCTGAACGTACTGATGAATCTCATGGCCACCACATACACATTTCAAACAGTTAGCAGACAATGGGTTAAAGATTTGATGCACTAAAATGGGAAGAAAATGAAAATCTGTATCAGAATACATTTCAGAACACAAGGAAGTATTCAAAAGGGTTAAAGAAACAAAAACAGGAGCAAAGGATGAAGTAGAGTGTATGCGCTGCAAATGGGATGGCCCAATTATCAAATGTGAATATTTATAAGCCAATAATTCTAAGTCTACACCAGTAAACTGTTTGTTCAAATGAAAAGTTTTATTTGGGGATTAGAGATCTATTGTTTTCTTAAACTCAGAGGTGGCATTGTGTTTTAGTTCTGCAGCAAACCACAGTGATGAATGGAATTCAAAGCATTAATCTACTGAATACTTTTTTCCCATCTTTCCATCCACCAAAACAAACCCTGATATTTACCCAGAAAAATTAAGTTTTTTGCACTGGATTTTTCCCTGTTTTTGTTGTGGTAATAAACACTGATAAATTCCCAGGAAAAATTAAATAAAATAAAAACTGAAAACGAAGGACCCTAATGATATGGAAGCAATAAAAGGCACAACTCCAGTTTCTAGGAAGTGGGAGATTAGGAAAGCAAAGTTCTTTGCAGAGTCTATTAAGAAACGGGAATGAATCCAGCTTCCAGAATTGCTGACCAGAATTGCATACATGGAGAAAGGCAAACGCTCTGACACAGCTGTTGCATGTGGAAGTCAGGGATTCATGTGTCTGATCAGTCAGTTTGAGCAAGTGCCATTGGCACAGGCAAAATAGAATTTAGAAGGAGAAAACCCACAATCATGGTGCATGCTTAGGGGTCCCATTCCATCGAAGTCTGTGAATGGATTTTTAAAGGTGCAGCTACAGAGAACTGCATCTAGAGCTCGACTAGGGATGGGAAAGTGAGTCATCCATCTCCAGAGCAGGCGCAATCCCCAGCTTGTGGCACGTGGGACTGAACTCTTTTCCCTCTCTTTCTGTCTTCTAGGACATCAAAAGCACCTGGAGCAGGTACGTAGCTCCTTTCTACTCCCCCTTACGCTTCATGATTTTGGAAGGGGATTGGACCCCTGGGGTCAGATTTTGCAGGGTATTTAGACACCTGACATGTAGCGAGGCACTTGGTGGAATTTTCCAAAGCAGCTAAGCGAGTTAGGCACCTCCCATTGCAATCAGTGGCAGTTGGGAGCCTAGCTTGGTTAGGTGCTTTTGAAAATCCCAGGACCGACCTTTAAAAATCAGGCCTTAAGTGACTTGCCCAAGGTCACGCAGGGAGGCTGTGGCAGAGCAGGGAGTGGAAGGTAGGTTTCCAGAGTCCTATAGCAACCCGTTAACTAGTGGAGCATCCTTTCCCATGAGATTATGCCCTTCTCTCTGAGGGGCAGCTTGTGGACCCCTTACTCTCTAACTCCCATTTGAGGATCTAAGCATTTAAATACTCCAGAGAGGAGGGCAGTTAACTCATCAGTGGGAGTTAGAGGCTCACAATGAGTCCACAAGAGAGCAGCCTCTGGTAGCTCATTCTCACAAAAGAAAGAAAATATTTAGAGATTTTTGTTTTTTTTCCCCCTCTAGGTGTGAGAAGCTGAAGTTTGAGAAACAAGTGGCCGTGCCAGAGGACCTGAGAGAGAGAGTCGGCGTCTCTTCTCAAAGAAATGTTTGTCTACAGGAGGCTCTGAAGAAATTCAAAGGTAACTTAAGTTATCTGGGTTCATGCTACGGTGATGGTACATTGAGATGTGCTCTGACTGTGGAAGGAGATAGACTCTGGCTTATTAGTTCTCAGCTCGTCCCAGCTAGACGTCTTTGTGGGTGGGATGCGGAGGGCTCAGGGCTGATGCCAGTTCGCCAGGCCTCCACTTGGACTGTCCCAGACCCAACCCTGGGTGTCAAAATTGGCCACTCAGAATTTCAGAGACACACAATCACTAGATGTTTTAGAAAATGTTGAATTTAACCTCCCTGGCTGGGATTTTCCAAGGGACCTAAGGGATTTAGGCACCCATCTCTCTGACCGTCCATGCGGAGTTGGCCACCATATGGCCTCAGCCCTTTTGAAAATCCCAGTGTCTGTACCTCAAGTTCCTCCATCTTTAAAAAGGAGGAAATAATGGCCAACCTAACTTGCTTGTATTTGTTGCGCTTGATTTGAGACATGCTGGTCTCCTAGTGCCTATTCAGAGCTCTTGAATAAACTTTGTCTGCTTCTCCACCCTGGTGTGTTTATTGGCGCGAAGCACACCGGGCAACGAACCCCGCTGTTGCCCCCTCGGGCCCTCTGTGCCGGCAACAATTTCATTTTAGTTTGGTCTCGCTGGAAAGGTCTCCCCATTCCAATGTGCCTCTCAATCTATGGTCTTTTTTCCTTTGGGCTGTCTCAGAATTACAGCACAGTTCCATGCAGTGCTGCTGTAGCCATGTCAGTCCCAGGATATTAGACAAGGCCGGGGAGGTAACAGCTTTTATTGAACCAATTCCTGTTGGTGACAGACAAACTTTTGAGCTATACAGACCTGAAGAAGAGCTCTGAGTAAGCTCCAAAGCTTCTCTCTCAAGCACAATTACATCAGTTAACGGTAGGAATGTCACCAGAGTCAAGACAACATGAAATCACCTCTTCCAATCCTTCCTTTCTCTAGAGACCTGGCCCTCTGAACTGACCTCTGAGCCCAAAGGCAGAGAGAAAGGGTGAGGGCTAGATTCACACAAGGACTTGGGGGTCTACCTGCCATTTTAGCACCTAAATCCCAGAATCAGACCCCACTGGGATTCACAAAGCCCCCCGCTCAGCTGCAACCAAACCTTGTAGGGGCCTAAAATCACTCAATACCTCTCTTTTTGCAGTAAAAGTCCCCTCGGCACCTGTTTCTGCCTCTGTGCATGCACACTGCAGTTCCAGTCTAGCCGTCCAGACATAAGTCCCAGAGAGATACACGAACTGGGGAAAGAAAGGTGTTCCTCCTCCTAACTCACCTACAGGCCCCAATCTGATACACATGCTCTGAGCACACTTACTGGCTCAGGCCCAATATGTGAACTTACCCAAAAGAGCTAGGCCATGGAGTAGGAGGAGCTCCGTTCTAACCTATAGATCTGTGGTTAGGATACTCACCTGGGATGTGGGAAATCCCCAGTCCCCCAGAGGGGAAGAACGGATTCCAACAGGGGTCTGATGTGGGTCTTCCTCTGTCTCCTGTGTTGAATCTAATCCACTGTGTATAAAATATTGAGCAGGAGGACAGGCTTCTGGGTCTCCCACTTCCCAGGTGGATGCTCTAGCCACCTTGCTACAGAGACATTCTCATGAGTTCTCTCTCCTCCTCCCCCCCCAATGAATCTTTATTGATTATCCCCAGTGGAACATCTCCCACAGGAGAGCATGCGGGCATCCATGCAAAGGGAGGCACCTACGGTCGCTGAACACCCTGAGAGGGCCGGGGCCTAGCACAACCCCACACTGTGGCACTTCCCGCTGGCTGGCGTAAGCAGGGAGTCACCTAGCACGCTGGCTTTTGTGAATCCCGTTCCGAGGCGCATCTCTCTCCCCGTTCACGGTACAGTGAGCCTGACTCAGGCTTTGTGAATCACAGTGACTGTCCAGGGGCCTAAATGTTGGATGTTGTGATGCTGAGCGTCACCTCGCCTGTTTCTTTGTGAATCCAGTCAGCCCTGTTTTCCTGAGGCTATTTTCCTATCAGAAAGGGGGAAATCACCTCTCCTCTGATCTTTTCTTTCTCTAGAGACCCTGCCCTATCAACTGCACTTTCTGATCTCGAAGGCAGAGAAAGAGGGTAAGTTTCCATGAGGATATTTTCCTACGACAATTATCAATTAAAATCTCAGGATTAATTTTTAGAAAAAGCTTCTGAAACCTTTTACTAGAGTGGTTTAGCCTGCGTCCTCGCTGCAAAGTGGGCAGGTCACGAGCCCGAGTGAAAGTAGAACCCCGGCTGTACCTCAGCTCCCCATCCAAGCCAACGGGCCTGGTTGGAAAGCACCACTGAACTCAGGTGAGGGGTTTGAGGCTGGACAGGAAGGG
>NW_020664694.1:9858-13806 GCF_002925995.2 Terrapene triunguis | reverse complement strand
GACAGGTGAAATATTATCATGTAAAGCAACCATAAACACATGAAAAAGACCTAGGTTTACAGTTTATGATTAACACTCTACCATCTACACAATATACATAGACATAAAATGTAAAAACTTAAATATCTTAGAAACAGTAGCCAATCAGTTGTTTTAATTGTCATATTTGAATTCAGCACATCAAAATACATAATAAATAGCACATTTTATCTCTGAAGCAGACAACTTCTCAAATTGTAGACCAGTGTTATTTCTGTTGGTGCTCTTCTTGCTGTTTGTTAATGTTTGGAACTGAGGCCTTGTCTACGTTACAGAATTAAGTCAAAATTACATCGACATACAGTAATTAAAGTGCTTTTGCAAGTCCACACTATGCTCTTGGGGTGCCAGTGCGTGTCCACAGTAACAGTGCTTGCAACAATGCAGAGGGCAGTGCACTGTGGGTAACTATCACACTGTGCACCTTGCACCCTAGCATGGGGTGTTTGGGAAAGGTTTGCAATGCCTTGTGGGGGCAAATGAGTTGCGAAGAAGAGGCTGGGAACATGGGTTCAGCATCCCATGATGCAGTTTTCTCTATCCGATCATTCCATTGTCATCCTATTACGTGTTGTGCTGCTTTTCAAAAGCCCTTCTAGCCTGCGCGTCTGTCATCTCTGTGAGAAGCATGGATCTAGCATTGCTCTTTAGTATTGTGCTGAGCATTAGAACACAACGCGCCTGAACATGCAGTATTTCATGAGCTGCGAGTCTTCTGTTTGACTTTTGTTGCCAGTAACGGTATGAGCTCATTTTAAATTGTTTTTCCAAGGTAGTGGTGTGTGTACATTTCTTGGGTGGTGACTCTCCTTAGATGCTCCTGGAGTACAGCATCAAACTCCGCCATCAGCGCCACAATTTTAAGGAAGTTTCCATTGTTTGGCATATATAGCTGATCTGAAGTGCCACGCAGTGCCAGGTTTTGGGAAGCAAGCATTCTCACAATGGCAATGAGCCTTTTCAGAACATTTTGCCAGTAAAGAGACTTTGATGCAATCTTCTCTTGATGCTGATCATCTATGGTGGCCTTTAAGCTTAGTCTCATCTCAAGCTCTTTCTACCTATTGAATGCTCTCTGGTGATTTGCTGCCTTCTCATGGCATGCCAGCTTTCTAGCCAGATTTTTCCAGTCCTTTGTTCCTGTAGAACCCAATGTGGCTAGAACATTAGACTGGAAAAGTTTGCAACAAAAACAGTATGCAGCATTCTGGGTTTTTGAGTACATAAGCCATGGCCTCTCCACTTTGTCACTATTGGGGATTTCATGCCAGTAATGTGTTGGATGGAAACTTCTATTTTCATTGTCTTTGGGGAACATGAAGTTTTTCACTTGCTGTGGCCCATGCAATACAAGGAAGTCCCTCAGGCTACTGCTCAAATGGATCCACAGTCCTGGATCAACTAGACTTAAGGAACTAAACTCAGCAGCAGCTGTTTCTTGCGCCTCCACCACACTCTTCTTTGATCTACACTTTTCTTCAGGAATGTGCATGGTTACATCCGTTTGAGATGGAGATATGGATGCTGCAGTAGCTGCCAGGTCACTTGCACTCTGACTAACTGGAAGATCAGGCATCTCCTCACCACTCACATTCTCACTGGGGCCGGAAGGCTCACCGTGAACATTTGTGTCTATGTATCCCAGGAGAGCTCCTTCCTGCTTAGATAGAAAAGCTTCTTTTGCTTTCTTTGTTTTTCTGAATGCTGCCGCAGAGGGGCATTTTCTTCTTTCAGTCATGACTGCTGTTCTGTGCCAGCTCTAGTGGCTCTCAACACTCAATTGAAGGGTACAAATAAGCAGGCTGGTAGCAGGGCCTGAGTGAGGGGAAATATCAGCATCTTAAGGGCCTAACTGTCTCCTACTACTTCAGTTTATTGCCTGTTCTCCTCAAGTGGGTTCAGGGAAGCAGCAGGAAACAGGAAGCTCCCTGAGAAGCTGGTGTTAATCAGCCCAGGCTCCTGGGGGGTGCTAGAGAGGTACATAAGAGGCTCCTCCTCCTCTCTCTCCCTGCAGCTCCTGCTGCTTTCTGTTATTCCCTCTCACCTTTTCTCCTGCCTGCCTGTTATGTCTCTTGTGCCCTCCTTCCTCCAGCACAGCACTCCACCATCTCTGTGCATCTAGAGCAGAGAGAGACAATTTTCTACTCTCTGGGTCCTAGTGGTGCACCCCCCCCCAGTCTGGCACCTGAGGTAGCCGCCTTAGTTTGCCTCATGGTAAGGCCAGCTCTACATCTTGACATGTCTCTGAACCTGTCTTTTTTCTCTCTCTTCATAGGAAATTCTTTACTCTCTCTCTTTGTCTTCATGGTTCAAATAATATTTAAGTGGAAAGACATTTATAATTAAAATATTTCTATTGCATTATGGTAGCTAATAGAGTCTCTAGCTGTGAATGTTCCATAAAATTCCATAAAACATGCAGTAAGGAACATCCGCTGCCCTGAAGAGCTTCCAATCCAAAAAACAAGACAGAAGGTGAGAGGAAAAGGAGCATTATCTCCATTTTACAGATGGAGAACTGAGGCACAGATTGAGACTAGTTCAAGATCACACAGGAAGTCTATGGGAGAGCTGGGAATTGGTACCTGATCTCCTGACACCCAGTCTGATGTTTTAACTACAAGATCATCCTTCCTCTTTTTATTGTTTTATTTTTTTAAAAATTGGCCAAATATAAATTGGACCCAGCTTCCAAATGGAATAGATGCAGATCCCTTGCCTTCAGTGATGGTATATTAGAGTGTGCAGGACATGAACTTCACCTTTACCACACAGGCAACTAGCTCCTTAAAATGAAAAGTTTTCACACTTGTCTGGCTGGCCAGAAACAGATATTGGAATGGGGAAATTATATATTAGTTAATAGCATATATTTGTTAAAAAGTCTGTAATTCAGTTACCTTATTTACATGGATCCAACCAACATTTCCATGGAAACAGGATGAAAAAATGTAGATAGCCAGCAGCTGGGACTGGGAAACTTCTTTGTTCATCTCGTCTCTTGGCTGCCTGCTGAGCACTGAAAATGCCAGTGTGCAAAACTCAGCTATAAACCACTGGTTTCAAAATGTGCAATCTTTTTATTTTAATAATTAGAATAATAAAAATAGTAATATTTTACTTTTAACAGGCATAATTATTTTTATCAGGTGAACTGGCTAAGGAGTTCTAAGCTTTGTTCAACAAATGCCATCACAGTACCAGATAGAGCAGGGGTTCTCAAACTGGGGGTTGCAAGGGTATTACATGGGGATCGCTAGCTGTCAGCCTCCACCCCAAACCCTCCTTTTCCTCCAGCATTTAAAATGGTGTTAAAATATTTAAGTGTTTTTAATTTAGAAGGGGGGTCGCACTCAGAGGCTTGCTATGTGAAAGGGTTCACCAGTACAAAGGTTTGAGAACCACTGAGAGTTTTCCTTTTAGAATGTTAATTTATAAATAACTGTTTACTCCATTGGATGAAATGAGAATTACTCATGTATAGAACATAACGGCCGTACCGGGTTAGACCAAAGGTCCATCTAGCCCAGTATCCTGTCTACCGACAGTGGCCAATGCCAGGTGCCCCAGAGGGAGAGGACCCTAACTGGCAATGATCAAGTGATCTCTCTCTTGCCATCCATCTCCATCCTCTGACAAACAGAGGCTAGGGACACCATTCCTTACCCATCCTGGCTAATAGTCATTAATGGACTTAACCAACATGAATTTATCCAGTTCTCTTTTAAACGCTGTTATAGTCCTAGCCTTCACAACCTCCTCAGGTAAGGAGTTCCACAAGTTGACTGTGCGCTGTGTGAAGAAGAGCTTCCTTGTATTTGTTTTAAACATACTGCCTATTAATTTCATTTGGTGACCCCTAGTTCTTGTATTATGGGAATAAGTAAATAACTTTTCCTTATCCACTTT
>NW_020664694.1:0-9848 GCF_002925995.2 Terrapene triunguis | reverse complement strand
TTGAATAGGATTGGTCCGAGGACTGACCCTTGGGGAACACCACTAGTTATCCCTCTCCATTCTGAGAATTTACCATTAATTCCTACCCTTTGTTCCCTGTCTTTTAACCAGTTCTCAATCCATGAAAGGACCTTCCCTTTTATCCCATGACAGCTTAATTTACGTAAGAGCCTTTGGTAAGGGACCTTGTCAAAGGCTTTCTGGAAATCTAAGTACACTATGTCCACTGGATCCTCCCTGTGCACATGTTTGTTAACCCTTTCAAAGAAAATCTAATAGATTAGTAAGACACGATTTCCCTTTACAGAAACCATGTTGACTATTGCTCAACAGTTTATGTTTTTCTATGTGTCTGACAATTTTATTCTTAACTATTGTTTCGACTAATTTGCCCGGTACCGACGTTAGACTTACCGGTCTGTAATTGCCGGGATCACCTCTAAAGCCCTTTTTAAATATTGGTGTTACATTAGCTAACTTCCAGTCATTGGGTACAGAAGCCGATTTAAAGGACAGGTTACAAACCTTAGTTAATAGTTCCGCAACTTCACATTTGAATTCTTTCAGAACCCTTAGGTGAATGCCATCTGGTCCTGGTGACTTGTTAATGTTAAGTTTATCAATTAATTCCAAAACCTCCTCTAGTGACACTTCAATCTGTGACAGTTCCTCAGATTTGTCACCTACAAAAGCCGGCTCAGGTTTGGGAATCTCCTTAACATCCTCAGCTGTGAAGACTGAAGCAAAGAATCCATTTAGTTTCTCCGCAATGACTTTATCGTCTTTAAGCGCTCCTTTTGTATTTCTATCATCCAGGGGCCCCACTAGTTGTTTAGCAGGCTTCCTGCTTCTGATGTACTTAAAAAACATTTTGTTATTACCTTTGGAGTTTTTGGCTAGCCGTTCTTCAAACTCCTCTTTGGCTTTTCTTATTACATTCTTGCACTTAATTTGGCAGTGTTTATGCTCCTTTCTATTTACTTCACTAGGATTTGACTTCCACTTTTTAAAGGAAGTCTTTTTATCTCACACTGCTTCTTTTACATGGTTGTTAAGCCAGGGTGGCTCTTTTTTAGTTCTTTTACTGTGTTTCTTAATTTGGGGTATACATTGAAGTTGGGCCTCTATTATGGTGTCTTTAAAAAGCGCCCATGCAGCTTGCAGGGATTTCACTTTAGTCACTGTATTTTTAAACTTCTGTTTAACTAACCCCCTCATTTTTGCATAGTTCCCCCTTTTGAAATTAAATGCCACAGTGTTGGACTGTTGAGATGTTCTTCCCACCACAGGGATGTTGAATGCTATTGTATTATGGTCACTATTTCCAAGCGGTCCTGTTATAGTTACCTCTTGGACCAGCTCCTGCGCTCCACTCAGGACTAAATCTAGAGTTGCCTCTCCCCTTGTGGGTTCCCATACCAGCTGCTCCATGAAGCAGTTATTTAAAGTATCGAGAAATTTTATCTCTGCATTTCGTCCTGAAGTGAAATGTTCCCAGTCAATATGGGGATAATTGAAATCCCCCAAAATTATTGAGTTCTTAATTTTGATAGCCTCTCTAATGCCAGAATGCTGGTGCCAGAAAGTTGGTGCGAGAATGCTGACACCAACTTCAAGTTTGCTTCTTGTTTTGTACTGAATATATGAATTACACCACTAAGGTATTTTATTGTACAGTTATATAATCTACAGACTCTTTAAAAAAAAAGTCAAGCACTCAGAAGATAGCAAATACCCATGCAACCTTAATTCAGCCCTCCAGTATGTCTGCATTATGATACAATCTTTAATTAAATGATCCCATACTCCTTTTTCCAGATGACTGCTGCCTCATTCAGAATGCAGTATCATAATACATCTGGGCAACTTTAATTCAGGCATTTCCATACTTTTGAGTGCTTCACTTTGCAAACTTAATGTCCTTTTAACATACACTTATGTAATTTCTTTAAAATAAAAATTGAGAAAACAAAAATTTCATCATATGGAACCCACACAACTGGAACTGCAAGAGAGTTTGGACCTTTAGATTCATAGCACACTCCTCTACTGTTTACGTTAACAGAGTAACTGGTAGCTATAGAGGACTGTTATTCTCTACCGGACCTGACGCTAGAGGTGGATGGAGACACATTTTGCAATTGGTTTTCATAGCTATTTGCTATACCACAAAGAAAAGTGGAAGATTTGGGAAAAATTGGATGAATTCCAAATTCTGTAGGGGACTGTGCTGTAGTGGGTACGTATCCTTCTGCCCTATTTGCTCCTGCCAAGTTTCTCCCTGTCCCTTTCTGCTACTCTCTCTCCTTCCCCAGCTCCTGTCCCTGTCCCTGACCCTGCTGCTTTCCCTTGTGTCTCCTATAAACCCTTATCCCCTTGACTTCACCACTGCCCTCCACTGCTCTTATCCTCCTCTGAAAAAACTCCTGTACCAGTCCCACCCCTTCTTACTCCCCCATTCCCTGCCAGTTCTACTTAGAGGAAGAGGAGAACCTTGGCTTCTGGGTGGTTTTTTCACCATAAGGACAAACTTCCTGTTCCTAAGGACTATAGAACTGGACTTAACATAGGACCAGAATCTCAGTAGATATAAACTGGCATAGCTGCATTGAAGTCAATGGAGGATCTGTCCCATAAATTTAACTTTGCAGTTTTAATGATTGTATTAGCTATTACTTCCTATACACATTTCTTAATGCAAAGTATTTTTAATTATTTTGTAGCCCTCTAAAGTTATGTTCAAAGATTAAATGTCTTTGATTGTTTAAGATTGGATGTTTGCTGTAGGAACTGTTTGTAGTTCTAAATAAGAGAGCTTTTAAAATTACAGACCCATAGAAATGTA
This sequence comes from Terrapene triunguis, assembly GCF_002925995.2. NCBI lineage: Eukaryota > Metazoa > Chordata > Testudines > Emydidae > Terrapene > Terrapene triunguis. Next base: position 7,003 of record NW_020664694.1, on the reverse strand, counting down.
AGGCTACAAAGGACCTCATCAAGTCCAGCCTCTGATCTAGAAAACAAGATACACTCTTTTCAGTTGTCCAGCGAATTTTTAGTTTTCTCTCATTTTGAAATATGCTTCTATGTGCTCTTCAGTTTCTTCTGCTGCCTCAGATTTCTGCCTGCATAACTGTAACTAGGTTAGTCTCGGTGCCCCAACTCTGCCCTGTAATTTTAGAAGCCTGTTAAGAATTAGCTATGTTTAGATAAAACACTTCCCCTTGGTTTACTAACAGACTGCCTCTATTAAACAGAACCCACTTAACCTTGACCTGCATCTTAGAGGCATTAATGGCAACCTCCACTATATTCTTTTAGACTAGGATTTTCAAAGGAGCCTAAAGGCATTACGTGTCCAACTGATATTTAAATCAAATGGGGGTTGGGGTACCTAACTCCCTTGGGTTCTGTTACAAACCCCAATTCTTAATATTTATGGGCCTGATTCACCACTTCATTACTCCAGCTTTAGGCCAATATAATTGAACTGAAATCAATGGACTTACACCAGCATAAAACTGGGTAACAACATTGAATCAGGCCCTAGAAATTTGCGGTTTCTAAGAATGATGTTGTTATCTTCTGCAGCTGACTCTGTGTGTGGGAGTGCACTTGTGAGGAAGGGCTAGGAGCTCACAATTGCTCTCCGTCTCATGGTGCATTACTGAAAACAGATGCATCTGCAGAGATGTGAAGGAAAGGGTAGGGAGTACTTGTTAGGCCCTTACAATTTTACTCAAAGTTTCCATGACCACTTTGAAATGCTGTAATTCTATCAACTGCTACTGAAAGAAATTCAAAGGTTCCATTTTAACCATCATCAAAGGTATCATCAAGGGGCACACAGAACAGACAATAGTGTAAATGCTAGAAGTAGGCAGCACTATTCTCAAAGACAATGTAAGCAAGTAAGCAATACATTTCTTATGAACTCCATCCCTCAAGAATCTTTCAGCAGGATTGCCATTTTTCACATCTTGTGGTAGAGAAACATAGGCTTGAGGGAGTTGGTGGCATTTTAAAAGAACTGCATGTTTTGAACCTCCACATTTTGCAATAGTAGAAGAAGCTTTAAGCTGCTGCTTTGAAATGTCTCCACTGGTCTCCCTGCCCATGTCCTGGTGTCAGTTTTAAATGCCAGAGCTGTGAGAGACAAAACTGTGACATTTTCAAATATACACTCAGTTTCACACTAGCGAACATCAAGAGAATATATGACTTAGAAACTCTTGACCAGCAGAAAAATGATGGAAGTGAAATAAATGAATATATTAATATTGCCCAGAATGAGATTATCTTCTAATAGCATAATGATGATAATATTATCTTACTTTTATACAGTTCTTTTCATCCTAAAGGATCCCAAAGTACTTCAAAAACTTTATTAACTATCCAGAGAAAGGAATCAATTCACTCAGCACTGAAATGCAGTCAACTCTGGGTTGGAATATAGCAAGCCCAAAACAAATCTATAACATGAGAAGGAAACAAAAAGAATGGCTACATAACAATTTAGGACTACAAATGAAATATAATACCTAGCTAGTATTTTTATTGACTCATATAATCCCCATCGCCATAGTATCTGAATGCTAACTGCAGGAGGAATTAGGTAAGTAGCATGTAATTACCACATCTGGAATTTTGCAAGGATGACAATAAAGAAAATTGACCGCATCACACCTTTAAGTGGGGGGGGCAGGGAGGGGGGGGGGGGGGGGGGGGTTGGCCCCTTGCCTAGGGAGAGGGAACTGTGCTTTACAGTTGCGGGGAGAGAGAGAGAGGCTTAGAAGCTGCTTTAAAAGGGGAAGTGGGTCAGCATGGCGATGCTGACTCATCCCATAGGACCACAAGGGCTGAGGAGTTGAAAAAGGGCAAGCCCAGGCCCCTTTTCCCAGAGCAGGTGAAGTAGCCCCACCCTCCCTCCCCTTGGAGGTGGCAAAATACCAGGTTTGGGCAGGCCCTGCTGTGGGCATCACGCCAACTGCTTTTTATAGCGGGGGCTGGGAAGGAATATTTCCCTCACCACCAGATTGGCCAAGGTGGAGTGGGGTTTTCTGCCTTCCCCACAGTGGGTTCCCGGAAGGCTTTGTTGATGTGAGGCCTGAAGGGAGTTAGGCTAATATGTCACAACTCATTATGTAAGTGTGGGGCGGATGTCCAACGCAGGTGCTCCATAGGGAAGGGATACAGCGGCCTACAGATAAACAGCTTGGTAAAGGACTTTAAAAGGAGGTGTTGGTTAAAGGAACAGAATGGGGAAGGGGATAAAGGCTCTTATGACTGACCCAGCAAGGAATCAACCCCCATTCTTGTAGCCCATCTTAATCATCGTTTGAAGGGGTGTGTTGTAAGGTCCTTGCGATGGGTTGGCTGGGGGACCTGGATGGAAAAAGAGTGGGGCTGGAGGAAGCCCCCCAGGTAGCTATTGAATGAACATGGGGTTAGCTGCACACAGGGCCGGTGCAACCACTAGGCGAACTAGGCGGTCGCCTAGGGCACCAAGTGGTTGGGGGCGTCCGAGATTTTTCCTCCCTCCTCTCCCTTCCCTTCCCCTCACACAGAGTGTGGCGTGGCTGATTGAGCGCCTGGGCCTGATTTAGCCGCTCCCATTGGCATCCAGAGTCCCTCCCCCTCTCCCCTTGCCTCAGCATCGCGTCGCCAGCACGCTGTGGGGGAGGGGCTGTGGGCTCCGCAGCCTGTTTGTTTTGGCTCCACGTGGAGCCAGCGGCTGGAGCGGCATGGTGGTAAGGGGAGTCCCGGGGGGGGCTGTCAGGGGTCGGGGGAGGGTTGGATAGGTCGGGAGTTCTAGGGGGGTTTCTCAGGGGGCGGGGAGTGGTTGGATGGGGCGTGGGAGTCCCGGGGGCCTGTCTGGGGGTGGGGGTGTGGATAAGGGTTGGGGCAGCCAGGGGAGAGGTAGGGGGTAGGATCCTAGGGGGCAGATAGGGTGGGGGGGTCTCAGGAGGGGGCAGTCAGGGGACAAGGAGCAGGGAGGCTTAGGTAGGGGGTGGGGTCCTGGGGGGCAGGTAGGGGCAGGGGTCCCAGGATGGGGCAGCCAGGGGCCAAGGAGCGGGGGGGGGTTGGGCATTCTGAGGGGGGCGGGAAGTGGGAGGGAGTAGATGTGGGTGGGGCTCTCCCCCCATCCTCTTTCTTGATTGTTGAAATATGATAACCCTAAAAAAGTGGTGCCCTGGCTCAGCAGGGAGGAACCGCCTTCCGGAGGCACCGGAAAGCCAGAGTGTCAGCTTGCGGGTGTGGCGAGCCCCAGCCATGGAGGAGCCAGCACAGCGCAGGGGGGCAGCAGCCCTGCAAAGGCGGCGGTACCGCTAGCGGGGAGCAGCCGCGCCCCCTGCCCCTCATGCCCAGGCTGCGGCCCGGCGCATCCCCCTGGGGGCTCCTGCAGGCTGCAGCAGTTGCATGTGGTCGGCGCCCCCCGGCTCCTCCCTCACCATGCTCGGTCTCTACGGCTCCCAGGCATGTGCGCTACCGGGGCGCAGGGCCCCGAGCCTACTCTGGGAGGGGCAGCGGCAGTGGCAGCTCACACTCCCGGGAGCCGCAGAGCCTGAGCGTGGCAGGGGGGACCCGGGAGGCGCACGGGGGCTGCCGCCCGCATGCATCCACTATAGGAGACCCCGGGGTGGGCGCCAGATGGGTTGCAGCCCGGGCAGGCGCACCCCCCCGCTTACCCCTCACCGTGCTCGGGTTCTGTGGCTCCCGGGTGTGTGGGCCGCCACTGCTCCTCCCGGAGCAGGCTCAGGGCCCTGCGCCGGCTCACATGCCCAGGAGCCTCAGAGACCGAGCACAGCGAGGGGGCAGCCGGGGCGGGGCCTGCATCCGCTGCAGCCTGTAGGAGCCCCCTGGGGGGGAGTGCAGCCCGGGGGGGGGGGTGCCTGGCCACAGCCTGGGCAGGAGGGGCGGAGGGCGTGGCTGCTCCCCGCTAGCCGCGCCACTGCTTTTGCAGGGCTGCTGCCCCCCTGCGCCACGCCAGCTCCTCCATGGCTGGGGCTCGCTGCCACCGCAAGCTGATGCTCTGGCTCTCTGGTGCCTCCAGAAGGTGGCTCCTCCCTGCCGAACTGCTGCAGCAGCCCAAGCCCGGCAAAGCCAGTGAGTGGACTCGGGACGGGGACCGCCGGGGTGGGGAGGGCTCGTGGGGGGGGGCTGTGCACCCTCCAGGGGAGTTCAGGGGGCAGGGAGGGGGAAAACATGGTCTGAGGAACAGCCCCTGGGCACGGCTGGCCCCTGGGCAGGCTGGCCCCTGGGGTCTATAAAGGCTCATTGGGATTTGCCCCTCAATGAACCGATGTGCGGGTGGGGGAGGGGCGCAAAGTGGAAATTTCGCCTAGGGTGCAAAATATCCTTGCACCGGCCCTGGCTGCACGGTACACTTTTATCTGCCCGGTAGTCCCAGACATCTAATAATAAAGTTGTGGCCTGATTAAAACCATCTCAAGTGTCTCCTGTCCTTTTTTTGGTATAGCTGGACGATATTGATTTACTAATATAAAAGGCCAAATTCTGCTTTTATTTTCAGCCATGCACCCCTACAGAAGGTATACTTTAAAACAACTATTTTAACTTAAGATTTTTGATTAAAAATGATAAAACTTTGCAAGTACAACAACGCATTTCACGTTATGTACTACTGTGTCATATTATATCTCCAGAATCCATATGTGAGTGGGTGGATGGATTCCTGAGGAAATTAGCTTTAGCCTTATGCTTCCCAATATACGTCTGACATTTTTACCATGCTGCATGGAATGTTCATGGGGTAATTTGTCTAAGAAAATAATGTAAACACAGAAATTATATTTGAAAAATATTTTGAATTGTAAATGTATCAAAATGTCTTTTCAATATTTTAAAATTATCACATATGCTTTAAAGAACAAAACAAGAGAAAAAAATGTTACTCTATTTTCTGTTTAAAATAATCCCTAAACTAATACAAAGCTTTCTTAGAAACATATTCTAAATGAATATACTAAGTGTCAGGTATATTGCGTGAAACTGCTCTTTGATATAAAAAATCAGAATGAATTGATATGTCCATGAATGTTCTTTACAGTTAAAATTGCTGCATAAATTGAAATGGTGTCATTGTGCTGATATCAAACTCTTTTAGGTACTCATTGCTTCAGTTTTGCAGTACAGTGCTGACCGCTTCAGCCTTGTTACCCCCTGAACAAAAAAAGTGGTATCATTGAAGAAGGCATCTTGAAATACTGTATGTTCATATCAAGATAAGGAAAGAGATTCAGAGGAAAGTAGGCACACTAAACTTTTTATTTTTTTTTAAGCAGGAAGTGTCAATATTTGAAATGTAGATGTTAGTGCCGTCATGTTTATTTTTAATTATAGCTGAAAATATGGCTGTCAACTGTTTACAGGGGATCTGTACGCTTAATCAGCTGTATTAGTGCCAGAGCAATGTTGGCACAGCTGCTTTGGCAGAGATTATTTGTGCTGCCATGGGATCTTTACGGTGTATATTGAATCTTGTGCATACTTTTTGTTCACTTTTGTCTCTCAACTGAGCTCTCTCTCATCCATTAAAAGTTAGAGGAGAAAGTTTTGCTTTCATATGTTGTTGTGTCTGTCACCTTTAAAGTGGGTATATCTGGCTGAGGGAACAAAGAAAAAGTATAATGCAGCCTTGCAAAATTTTACTTGCCCAATCATGTAGGGCAAATAATTTCTTTAGTTGGGCTACTGCAATACTAGTTTTTGTCATTATCATCATCACAGTAAAGGATAGGTTAGTACATTTTGAGAGGAAAAATGGCCTTATGGTGAAGGTACTGGACTGGAATTCAGAAGAAGACTGAGGTTCAATTCTCAGCTTTGTAACATTTTATGTGACTTGCCCAAGGACCTACATCCTCTCTGTGCCTTGATTCCCCAGCTATGAAATGAAGATAACATTTTCTCTCTCCCACACTGTGTCTGCCTTGTGTATTTAGATATCAAGCTCTTCAGCTTAGGGATTGTCTTTTATTATACATACATACAGCACCTTGCACAAGAGGGCCCTGGTCTTGTTTGGAGTTTCTAGACACAACCATAATACAAGTAATTTTTTTTTTTGCATGTGTTGATAAATGCTCATATTTGCAAGGACCTCTTGAATATATTTGCAATTAATGCATGTAGGGTGTTTTTGTGTTTATTATTTTTAAGAACAAATTGTAGGTCTGTACTCCCATAGTCTTAACAAACCAGCCCAGAAATCTTTGTTACCAAGGAAGAAGAATGATCGTTAAGTCCTTATCTAGTTTTGTTTAGTCAGTCATAATTTTAAATTCATATTGTAGTTCCCCCAGCCATACTAAGTAGAATACCCAGCAGCTAAGTTATGCAAACAAGGAGACCTAAAATAAATACTTCATACTTAATTCTTGTGCCTTGAAAAAACACTAAACCAATGCTGTTTAGTATGCCTCAGAATCCTGGAAGACTAACTGGACATACAAACCTACACATGGTCTCTTCTGTTACACTTTGCACATTACTTCATTTAAAAAGTACCGAGTCATTTAGAAATCTCACATTTTCTATCCTGAATCCCTATATTTTATATATCCTTATATACAAGAGGTCTAAAATTGTGAAACTAGCATGATAAATATTGATACTTTAAATATATGAATCTTTCAAGTCAAAGCAGACACAATTCATTAACAAGAGTTGTCACTGTGAGAGCCTGTTGGGCTAAAACAAGTAGACAATTAAAAACAACTTAATATTTAGTATAGTGCTTCATCTTTTTGGATCAGATGTAGTTAAAATATAAAATCTCTTTAGATTCCATGTAGTAAGACTCCTTGTCAATCCTTGCCAGCTCCCCCAAAATCAATGTTGTGTCTGACTTGTTTCAGTACAGATTCTCTACACAACAAGTCACAGCTGCTTAATGTTACTTATTTGGGCATAAGTGTGCTTTCTTTGCGTCCAAGGATTTCTTGGAGGCTGTATGC
>NW_020664693.1:10499-17127 GCF_002925995.2 Terrapene triunguis | reverse complement strand
TTAATGAATACAAGAGACAAGCCAAGAAGCGCCGAGTAGACACTGAATAGGACTAAACTATGTACATAATAGTTTTTTGCCTTTTGTTTCATAATAAATTTTCTTTATATAACCCTTTTGCTGATTTTTAAAGTGTTACATAAACAGGACAGGTGAAATATTATCATGTAAAGCAACCATAAACACATGAAAAGACCTAGGTTTACAATTTATGATTAAAACTCTACTATCTACACAATATACATAGACATAAAATGTAAAAACTTAAATATTTTAGAAACAGTAGCCAATCAGTTGTTTTAGTTGTCATATTTGAATTCAGCACATCAAAATACATAATAAATAGCACATTTTTTCTCTGAAGCAGACGACTTCTCAAAAATTGTAGACCAGTGTTATAGAACACTTTTCCAATGCTAAAGCGAAGGTTCGTTCTGTCCTTTCGACAACATGGCTCATTGGCTTGACAAGTTACTGCAAGGGGCCCTCTGGCAAGAGCTGCAGCCAAAGAACCCCACCCCTCAGCAGACATAATTAAAGCTAATTTAAATTATTGCCTGTTGGATCTATATTAGGGAACAAAACCGGCAGCAAGGCATGAGCTCACCAGCGGGCTGGTGCCAAGGGCTGGCTCATCTGCCATGTGTGCTTAGCCTCACAATCAGAGACCTGGAGGATCATCCATCTCTATGTGCTAGTGCCCCCTCTGGTGTGTTTTCAAATGCTGCATCGGCTCTGCTTTCTAAATGTCCCAAGCAATGGGGCACCCGTCCCTTCAGAGCCTGTTCTACAGACCGATAGATCTGCTTATCCTGGATACTCAGCCTATTTTCCCCTTTCAGACTTTCATCCCATGGCTCATAGTGATCCTGCCTTATACCCCCCTTTGCTGGGGATTTCCCCCTTTTAAATATTTTTACCCTATTGACACGTACCTTCCCAAGCTGGCCCTACTGAGTCATTGTCAGGTTCCCTTCAGTTTCACAGAGTTTAAGGCCAGAAGGGACTATTAGACAGCCAGTCTGACTGCCTGTATATCACAGCCATTAAATTCCACCCAGGTGGTCTCATTAGAGCTGTATTGAGAGGGAATGTTAATTCCCTCCTTTGTGACATGACACTTCTGCAAATGGGCTCACAATTCCGTTATGCTTCCTAGCGACCCTCTTCCCCTGCAAACATATGTGTAACGTGCTGTCCACTATCTAGGCCCGACAGTGTCAGAGCTCTGCAGGTCTCTGCCTCCCACTGAAGATCTGTAGTTCAGATTATTTCCCCCCAGATCCATTTTCCACATGGCATCCAGCCCCTATTTCTCATTTTTTCACCTCCCTAGAATTTTTCTGACCTCCTTGGCACCTGCCAGTCTGCATCATTCCGTACCATTAGTGAACGTCACTAACGTGACATTTACCCCCCTTTTCTTATTCACGAAGGGGTTAAAGAGGAGGGGGCCTAACAGAGATCCCTGCAGAACATTGCTGCTCATAATTCCCCCTTTGTTTACAGTCTTTTAAAAACACAGTTGAAAGTTCTGCAGCCTCACGCCCTCCCCACAAGAGATCTAGGAGGTGCGTGGGTTAAATGTAATTTAGTAGGGCTAGTGCAGTCATGCTGCTCAGGAAAAAAATCCCCCAGCGCTAATCAACTTAATGAAACAGCTGATAATTAAAACCAACCAGAAACACCCACTTAAACCTATCTGTATATCTAGAGTCACACACATGCTCAGAGAGCTGTGGCTTACTTTGGAAGGCCCTGATTTGCAGGTTGCTATGAATTTCTCTCTGTTTGTGGGCTAGGCTACTTTGTTCTGGTTTAGCTCTAGTGGTGTTTGATGTCTGATCAACTGCCCAGTGGTGGCCGAAAGTTTGAACCCAACTCCTTGGCATGCTTCCCCAGATATACAAACAGATGTGTACAAATGGAGTGTATTGTTCTCCCTAGGAAAATGAATTCCTTTCCCAACCTCTAATGTGCTTTTTGCGCTGCCAGTCTTCTGTTTCCTGATGTATTGGGTGAACCTGCCCTTTTGATCAAATTAGTTTCACTATTATTCTCCTATTACATTAGCACAGAGAGGCTGCAGCTGACATCAGGGGCCCATGGGGACTGATTGCTGTATCTGCACATGGTAAGAGACCTTCCTTGCCCTGAAGAGTTTACAAGCTGAATAGACAAGCTAGACAAAGGTCAGAGGGGTAGCCGTGTTAGTCTGAATCTGTAAAAAGCAACACAGTGGGTAGTTCTGCTCCTTGCAACCCCAATGTACAGGAACAATTTAATTCGCTTCCACCCCCCCTTTGGGCTTGCACTGATAAAGGCTTTTGATTGCTTGCTGCCAAATGGCTGCCAAACTGAGTCATGGCCCTGGCTCAGTAAATGGGAACCTCCGAAGGTTCTCAGAGCTGAGTTTGTTAGAGCTGTAAAGCCTTTGAAGGCAGGGGTCCCAGAAAGCCGGGCCTGAGCCATAGCCTATTGAAGGCAATTAGAGACTTTCCACTGGGCTTTGAATCAGGCCCAGAATCATGGAGCAAAGCAAAATATAGAGATGACTGGTGTGGGTCTGACACAGCTTGGTCGCAGGCCGAGGGGCGTTATAACAAGCTTCCCAAGCCCTGGGATTCCATCACAAACTGATGACACCCCAGCGCTGGGCAACAGCGGATGTAGCTCTCTTCCGATCACTCTGCCTAGAGATGACTGTCGGGATGATTGGGCCTACAAATTGACCTTAACTGTGAGCCCCAGTGTAAGAATACGTGAAAGTTCATAAAGTGTCACCACAACCTATAATAGCAAATGCTGATGGGGAAAGGGACGTAAGGGTGACAGACTGAATCAGTCCAAACAAAAAGGCTCACCGCTATAACTCAAGGTACGGTGTTAATATCATGCCTGGTAAACAAGAAAACCTGGGTCCAGATATTAGTGAACCAAAATTGGTGTGTCAGAAACTAGGCCTATCTTGTGGACAAAATAAGGAGGGGATGGGCTATTCCACCCATCACTCCTCTCTTGGTTCCTTTAAAGAAAGAATTTGGGGAGAAAAAATTGGCTACTGGAGCAAGCTTCACCAGCATGGCTGTATCCTCTTTCTCCTCTCCGCCCCCCCCGACCCTCTCCTGGGACCCCAGGCCTTCATCCCAATCCTGAGAGATGTCCTGAGTAGACCGGGCCAGAGAGGGGGACCCAGGCAATGTCGCCACATCTACCGGCTCCAGCTGAATCCCAAACCCTACCTGGGATGAAACAGGATTGGATTGATTGTAACAATAGCTCCAGTCCATCTCAATTAACTTCTCTTCCCCACAAAAGGACAGTTATTACCATCTCTGATACCAGCTAAGAATGTCACACAAGGGGGCTTTTTCCTTCTAAAGACTCTCAAGCTAAAGGGAAAGGGAACAAGGGATGCTGTTAAAATGAATGCCTGGCTTAATACTTCACTGGAGAAATGGTCTGAAGTAAATGGGATGAAATTCAATAAGCACAAATGCAAAGTACTCCACTTAGGACGGACCAATCAGTTGCACACACACAAAATGGGAAATGACTGCCTAGGAAGGAGTACTGCAGAAAGGGATCTGGGGATCATAGTGGATCACAAGCTAAATATGAGTCAACAATGTAACGCTGTCGCAAAAAAAGCCAACATCAATCTGGGATGTATTAGCCGGAGTGTTGTAAACAAGACACGAGAAGTAATTCTGCTCTACTCCACGCTGATTAGGCCTTGTGACGTTGCACTCCATAATGTTTTATGGAAATATGTTTATGAGTGTAAATATGATATAACTGGAATATCCTTTATGCAAAAGGTCTCTTGTAAGGTATCATTACAAAGCTTATAATCTACTGAGTGTGCTCATCCTATTTGTATGAATGTATCATTCTTGTATCTGAAACTAGGAATATGTAGCATAACTCTGAGGTCCTATTGTAATTATGCAAAGTGTGGGCCATTAATGGTGGTTTAGAATCTTGATGTCTCCCATTGACTAGGACAATTGACTGTAGATGGCTCTATTTACCTGCAAGCCTCCACTGCATACATGCGGGCCAGTCCTGGAAGAATGGATGGGGGCTCACAGGACATGTGAACATGTCACATGATACTGGACTCCATCTTAAACCTGGTGCTTTTCCATTTAGAAGGAGGGGTGGGAACCCAGAGAGAGACAAAGGATTCCCACCTTGTGCCAAAGCTATAAAAGGGGGTGGAACAGAACAAAGGGGGGCTGCCAGTTATGAGAAATCCCCTAGTTACCACCTGAGCTGGAACTAACAAGGATTGAACTGGGGAAAGGATTGGGCCCAGACTAGGAAGGAGTCTAGTCTGTGAAAGAAGCTTATTGGAACATCTCTGAGGGTGAGATTTACTTGTATTCAGTTTCTTAATGTATTAGGCTTAGACTTGCCTGTTTTGTTTTATTTTGCTTGGTAACTTACTTTATTCTGTCTGTTATTACTTGGAACCACTTAAATCCTACTTTTTATATTTAATAAAATCACTTGTTTATTAATTAACCCAGAGTAAGTGATTAATACCTGAGGGAGCAAACAGCTGTGCATATCTCTCTATCAGTCTTATAGAGGGTGGACAATTTATGAGTTTACCCTGTTTAAGCTTTATACAGAGTAAAATGGATTTATTTGGGGTTTGGATCCCATTGGGAACTAGGTGACTTGCTGAGCAGTTTTTGGTTAAAGTCTGCAGCTTTGGGGCGTGGACCAGACCTGGTTCTGTGTTTGCAGCTGGCTAACATGTCTGGCTCAACAAGGCAGGGTTCTGGAGTCCCAAGCTGGCAGGGAAAACGGGCTCAGAGGCAAATTCAGCATCAGGTGACAGTCCCAAGGGGGTCTCTGTGACTGAACCCGTCACAGGCCTCAACTGGAGTATTGTGTCCAGTTCTGGGCATCACACTTTGGGAAAGATGTGGACAAATTGGAGAAAGTCCAGAGAAGAGCAAAAAAATGATGAAAGGTCTAGAAAACATGACCTAGGAGAGAAGATTGAAAAGATTGGGTTTGTTTAGTTGGAGAAGAAAAGACTGAGAGGGAACATGATTACAGTTTTCAAGTACATAAAAGGTTGTTACAAGGAGGAGAGAGAAAAATTGTTCTTCTTAACCTCTGAGGATAGGACAAGAAGCAATGGGCTTAAATTGCAGCAAGGTCGGTTTAGGTTGGACATCAAGAAAAACTTCCTGTCACAGTGGTTAAGCACTGGAATAAATTACCTAGGGAGGTTGTGGAATCTCCATCATTGGGGATTTTTAAGAGCAGGTTGGACAAACACCTGTCAGGGCTGGTCTAGATAATACTTAGTCCTGCCATGCGTGCAGGGGACTGGACTACATGACCTTTCGAGGTCCCTTCCAGTGCTATGATTCTATGCTTCTATGATTTACATGTCAAATGTTTTAACTGCATTTCCTTCTTTTCTTTATCATTAACAAACGGTGAAAACGGATGTTAAAGGATGTGTTTACCAGGGCGCTATGCAGGCTGAGGTCTCTGTATACCAACCCACATTCGTGGCCCTGTTGGCCTGACTGAAGCTGCCCTCCCAAACTATGCCTCTGGTGGTAATTAACAATACCTGGGTTCTCATCCACAGCCCCGCTCCTGCAGTGCAAAGAAGCAGTCAGCTGGCTGGGAATTCTCCAGGCATAAGGGAGTCCCCTGAGCAGCACAGAACTGGCAGGATGCCTCTGCACTGCATCCCACTCACAACGTCAACTATGGTTACCCTGTTGGCCCTTTGAAGCCGGGATCATCTCTTACTCTGTCTTGTACAGCACTTAGCACAATGGGGCTATGCCCCACGGCATGCCAGGGGTGTGAGCTGAGCGCAGTCTGCTAATCTAGAGAGGTGGGGAGGGCCTGAGCACGGGGAAGTAGAGGAATTCTTGTAAGTATACATTGTGTTGGGACACCTCTCCTGAGAGTGAAACCTAGCTCACTGTGGAATGCTTCCCCCGAGGGATGAGTCACTGAGCTGAGTAGTTTAAATTGGAGAGGGAAGAGTAACCTGTGGTTATTGTGCTGTACTGAAACTCAGAAGAGCTAAATTCTAGTCCTGGTTCTGCTATATGACTGTAGGCAAAACACTTAATCTCTCTGCTGTTCCCAGTCTTCTGCTTGGGATGTTTTATCCCTTTCTTTCACCCTTTGTCTAGCAACAGAGGGTCCTGTGGCACCTTTAAGACTAACAGAAGTATTGGGAGCATAAGCTTTCGTGGGTAAGAACCTCACTTCTTCAGATGGCACTTCAGACAGGGTGCTGGAGTCCTGAGCTGGCAGGGAAAACGGAAGCAGAGGTAGTCTTGGCACATCGGGTGGCAGCTCTCAGGGGGGTTTCTGTGATTCAACCCATCACAGAAGGAAATGGCAGCTAGACATTAGTAAAGCGGTTCTCGCGGCAGGGTAATCTCTCCAGTGAGGTCGTTGTGGTTCAAGCTGGGAGGACATGAGGCACGAGGGGGGAATTGGAGAGCTGCATCATGCATTAGTGCCATCCCTGGACTAGAAGAATCGGGGAGTCCTATGCCCCAGGGCTCCCTAGCAGCTGTAAAGTGATACTGACCCCCTAGGAGCACGTGCAGTGACAGTGGTGGGGGTG
>NW_020664693.1:0-10489 GCF_002925995.2 Terrapene triunguis | reverse complement strand
GGCGGCAGGGCTCTGGTGGCTATTGAAAGGGTTCAGGGCTCCTGCTGCCTCTACCACCCCGGGCCCTTTAAATAGCCACCAGAGACCTGCTGCCACTACCCCAGGGCTCCGGAGACGATTTAAAGGGCCCTGGAGGGTAGCGGCAGCCGGAGCCCCGGGCCCTGCTGCTGGAGCCCCGGGGGGTACATCAGCAATTTAAAGGGCCCGGGGCTCTGCTGCGGTAGCAGCAGCTAGAGCCCCGGGCCCTTTAAATCGCCCCCTTTAAATTGCCCCCAAACCCCAGGGCTCCCAGACACCTCTGCAGCTGGGAGCTCAGGGGGTGATTTAAAGGGCTTGGGGCTCCCAGCTGCTGCTACCACAGCCCTAGCCCCGGGCCCTTTAAATCCTGATTTAAAGGGCCTGGGGATTTAAAGGCCCCGCCTCTTCCGGTGGAGGCCACGCCCCTCCTCAGGACTCTGGAGTACCGGCAAGTCCTTTAAGTTACTTTCACCCCTGCCCTCAGGACATACAAGCCCCAGCAGTATTGGTGGCTGTTCCCCTGATGGCTGTAGCTTAGTCAAACAGGTCAGCAGATACAAAGGAAAACCAGAGGATGCCTGCTGGTGAAGAAGAGGAAGCTTGAAAAGAGAAGTGAGAAACATTCATAGCACCTGCTAAGACAAAGTGTGTTCCCTTTCCTTCCCTAGGGAGCTCTCTTCAGTGTGAGGTTTGCCATGAAATAGGGGAGAGCTGTTCCGGTCCCATGGAAACCTGCGATACTGGCAAAGATACCTGTGGCATCATAAAGCATGAAGCTGTACAAGGTAGGTAAGAGAGAGCTTAAGCCAGAGTGGTGCAGTGGACAGAGCTGGGAGACAAGACTCCTGGGTTCTATTCCTGTCTCTGCCACTGACTGGGTTACCCCGGGTGAGTTATGTTCCCTCTCTATGCCTCAGTTTCCCATCAATCAAAGGGTGGAGCATGATACTTGTGAAGCAGGTTGATCTCTCTGGATGAAAAGCACCAAGTATTATTATTAAGCCAAGCAGTGTTTGTTGCCAGGTAGGAAACAACGTGAGTGCCCAGTTTTCAAACTTGGAGGGGAGGGACCTAAACACCAATTTGATTCTCCAGGGCACCTGTTTGAGCATCCAGATTTAAGACCCCAGCACTGTAGCTTTGCCCGAAGTGCATCCCTTCCCACTTATCAACATCCCCCATCCCTAAGTCACCCTGTCCTCCCCTCAAGGCACCTGCATTGATGTTCTGGACACAACCCAGTTGCGTGAGTGAGATTCCCCTTTAACTCAGGCAGTGTTAGATACCAGAGGGCTCCCATAGCTTGTTACTGTGGGAGGGTGCTAGACTCAGGAGCCTGGTATAGAAACACGGACAGATAGACTGCATAAGAACCCACCGGTCTGGAACCAGGAACTCGGGGAGATGCTACTTCCTCGCTGCTATCTGGGGTGCCACCCTGAGGTGCTGAGACATAAAAGCCCCACAGGCAGTCCTGCCTGAGGAGGCACAAGCGACAGCTCTCCGTGATTCCCCGGCACTTCCCATATAAACCAGGAAGCCGTTTCTGAAAGTTGCCTGAGCAACGTAGATCACCAGCATGCTTCTGTCTTAGACCCCACTTTGCCAAACCTCGCAGTGACTTGCCTTGATTCCAGACTCCTAACTTAGTCGACCCTGGTCCTGGTTTACGGTTCTTGGCTTAAGACCTTTGCTGACCTTGGTGAAAGCCCCTAGCCAGCCCTACCCTGATTCTCACCTCACGCTCTCAATTTTTAACGGACTCTGACTTGGTTTTGACCTGGCCCTAGGTTGATCTTGAGCTCTGGTCCTGATACTGAGCAGCTCACTTGATGCCCAGAGTCCGCCCGTGAGCCAGCCCTGATTGATAGAGAGCCAGCACTATACTAGCATCTAGCGTTAGAGACAGACCAGCATCAGTGAGTCTAGGGATGTAGATAGATAAACTCCCCCACTTCTGAGCATCCTTACCAAGACTTTACAGGGCACAGGGGTAAAGTTGGTCTCCCTCTTGGCCAATACACCAGGGATTCATAGTTTTCAAGGCCAGAAAGGACACTGCGACCATCTAGTCGGGATCTCCTACAGAATGCAGGTCAGAGAACTTTCCCCCCAATAATTCCTAGAGCAGATCTTTCACCAAAACATCCAATCTTGATTTTTAAAATGGTCAGCGATGGAGAATCTACTATGACCATGGGTAAATTACTCACAATTTACACCTTATTTCCAGTCTGAATTTGTCTAGCTTCAACTTCCAGCCATTTGATCACGTAATACATTTCTCTGCTCGACTGAGCAGACCAATAGTGAATTGAGGACCTCCGGAACTAACAGCACAAGTCTCTACAGCTGAAGCGAGGCTCTTGGTAGCTCAGGGCTGTAACAGACTGTCATGCATGGAATGGGGACAGATGGGCATGCAGCCTACCATGGACCAGTGAGTAAAAACTGTTTACTAAAGAGTCCCAAGAACGGGGTAATCTTGCTGGGGTACAGCTGTAGTGAAACTTGGTGGCCACTAGCTGCTCCCCATGTAAATATTACAATATGGGGTGGGGAAGCATGACATTCCTCCCTAGTGTCTGAGATGTGATGGTGGCTGATCCATTTCCCCATGGTGATCACCGTGCCCCCATCAGCACCACCTGCAGGATGGCTTTGCTGTTCCCAAGCCCCAAATTGTTTTGTATCATCCTGTCACAATGCCAGGAAGGCCATGTTGTGTCATGATTGGGGGGAGGGGGATGGGGAAGAGAGGGAGCGAAGAAGTCACTGCAGGAAGGAATGCCCCTCAATGCTGGCTGTAACAGTCAGGGTCCAGACACTCCAAGGGGAGAATGGGGGGGAAGGGAAGGGAGTCTGAACCCCAAAGAGTAAGCAATTGAATCAACCAGTTGTACACCATGTTATTGTGCATAAAAATATGTCGAATAAGATCTTTTATGAAAGCTTGTAATGTTCTGAACTCGATGGTCCTTATGAGACATGTATACAGATGGTGGGTATGAATCTATGGATTTCTGTATACAGCACAGTATGCTCATGCCCTATGCTATAATTTTAAATACGCCTCACAGCAGCGAGGGGCTCCTTCCAAGCCAAGTGTTTTCACAAAACCAGTCCCAAGTAATGACCCATGAAAAGACAAATTATGGACTATTACAGTTGACTGAGACACTCTGACTGTCAAATTGAGAGGGAATCCCCCCTCCCCCATGGCTCTGAATAACCATGAATTGAGAGAAAGGAAACCCCCCTGCAAACCCTCTTAAAAGGGAAGGGAACAGGATTTGAAGTGAAAGGTATCCAGAACCGAGGGACAGTCTCAGGCATGGGGCTGTCTGTCTTGCACACTGGATCCCCTCTCTGGCAGGGGATTTGCTGGGAAACTGTTCAAAGGTAATTTCTATTAGCAAAGAGAATTCAGCTAATGTCGACGTGTAAAGCCTGAAGTTGCATATTTATGTTTATTTTCTGGGTCACTTGTCCGTGTCTGCTGCTTCTTCCTATTTCATCTTTGAATCTGTGATTTGTCTATAACAAACATCTTGTTGGTTTTTACCCCAAGCAGGTCTCTGGTGTGCAAACTGCATGGAGTGTGTTTGCCAAAATGAACTGATAACGAGGGGCAGGTTTCACTTCTTCTGGGGGCTGACGAACCAGAGTTGGGAAAGTCTGAGTGTCCAGTAGTTAAGAACTCCGGGGGAGGCGGGGTAGACAGATTTGTGGAGTCTCGGGACCAGAAGGGCTGATGGGGTCACCCTGGCAGGAGTAACTAGGCTGGGTAAGACCTTTACGCTTGTAGGCTGGCTACTGGCGTCAAGGATCTGAGTCATAGCAATGTAGCGTTAAGGCACCCAAGGTTACAAGACAGACGGTGAGAGAACCCCTTACTGCTCTGGGGGACCTCAAAGCATCACAGTGGGCCTGTTTTGTTCGTAACACCACGTTTTTCTTTCTTATAGAGTCAAAGAGGATTGTGATAACCCGAAAGTCCTGCCTGCACTCCAACAGTTGCCGAGCAGACCCCATTAGTATGAACTTTGGGAATGGAATAACACGAAGGAGCGGAATCAGCTGCTGTGTGGGAGAAGCTTGTAAAACAGCATCTGACCCATGTACGTATCTACAGCATGCCCTCTCCTCCCCTTTCCACCTCCTCCTCTTCCTCTTCCCATCCTAGGCTTACAGTGAAACTCCTGCTCTCTATCCTAAGTTTGCACCAAGCTGGGAATTCACCCAGACCCCGCCAGGGATGGCCCTGCTGCTCTCTAAGCTGTTGTGCGAGATTAAGAATGAGGTGATATTTCAGTAGGAGATTTCACCTGCTTTGCAGGGGTGCTCTAATGAATAACACTGAGTCCCTGAGAACATGCAGGGAGCACTGGACTGAATAAGCCTCAATCCCTGAGAATAGCCAGTTGCCCTTCAGGGGACCTGTTGTATTAAGTGAGATGGAATATATGGCCAAGGGTGGTAAGAGAACCCAGTCGCTGTCCAACATTAAACAGTGTTAAACAAGGTCCGGGGTTTGATACACAGAGACCTCAGCCTGCTTAGCACCATGGCAAACACACCATGAAACATCCTTTTTCTTAAAGAAATAGAAAAGAAGGAAAAGCAGTGGAAAGCCTTTGAAATGTAAAGTATGAAATCAGGCTTTCATTGTCACGCCCTTTCCCTTTAGCTGGAGAGAGTCTTTAGGAGGAAAAAAAACCCCTTGTTTAGTCTCTTAGGGTAAATAACTGTCACTCTAGGTTGTGTTTTGGATTCAGCTGGAGCCAGTAAAGGCGGTGATGTCATCTGGATCCCTCTCTCTGGCCCAGTGTGGTCAGGACACGTCTCAAGATCAGGATGACAAAGGTCCAGGAAACAGGCAGGGGTGGCAGCCATGATGGTAAAGCTCACTTCAGTAGCTTCTGTCTGCTCTTTTGAGTATTCTGCTCCCCCCCCCCCAAAGGGAGGGATGGACGGAACCGCCCATCCCTTGGTTATTTTGTCCACCAATTAGGCCTAATAGCTGACACATCGATTTTTGGTTCATTAACTTCTGCTTCCAAGTCTTCTGTGTTTATAGACCATAATTTCAACATAGTCCTTGAATTATATCAATGTGACTCTTGGTTTGGACTAATTTAGTCTCTCTGTCTGGTTCTCTTGCACCTATTTATTACATTCTTCATTGAAAATAACTTGACCTATTTTCCATGGTAAAAGTTATAGGCCAGTTGTCACAACAGGCCTTGCACTGAATAACTCCCCGCTGGGGTGAGGAGGACAAGTAAAATGAATAGGCCTCTGAGTTCCTACTAACCAGATTCTACATGGGAGAAGCCTTCACTCGGGAAAACTCTCATGTCAGTAGAGACTAGATTCAACTGCCCGTGGTATCTCCTGAGCTAGAACTCTAGTCCCCTGCAGTGGAAGGATTTAAAGGGCCATTTGATGATTTGCCCCCAAGCTCCCTCACCCCTAATGCTAACTGTCCCTGCTAACATTGCCAAAGCTGACTGTGATCCTTCCGGTTGTTCCCAGTGCCACCAATGAACACCGTGCCCAATGGCCTGCAGTGCCCAGCATGCTATGCTGAGAATTCTTACCAGTGTAGTGAAGACACTGTGCATTGTACCGGAGCCCAGACCCAGTGTTTTGATATAGCTGGGAAAATAACCATCGGTAATTTATTCCTGTTTGTTATATTTTGGTTAATTTCGCAAACCCCGTTCTATGAAATGCTTCAAAGAGAAATGAGAGAAAGCAAATTTAAAAAAAGCAAAAGAAATGTCAATGACACTGAATGGGAACAAATCTGAAACTGATACAAAGGAATGGTTTTTTCCCTTTCCATGTTGTGTATAGTTAACCTGTGGAATTCATTGCCACAGGATATTATTGAAGCCTTGCACTGAAGATCTTAGCAGGCTTCATAAAAGAATCAGATATTTAGAAAATTAATAAGTATGGATAAGAACATCTACACTTTTGTTAGATAAGATATAAGCTCTCCTGCTTCTGAGTCCAAGACAGCTACTACCTAAATGGAGATTAGGAAGAAAGTTCCCCTCTGGACAGGTGACCGTTTAGGTATGTATAACCATAATCTTCCTCTGAAACATATGTTACTGGTCATTGTTGGTGGCAGGATACTGGATTAGATGGACCCCTGATCTGGTCTGGTAATTCCCTTTTTCCCGAATTAAAAAAAAAATGTAACCAGTGTCCCCTCTGCTGATCAGTAGCAGATTGGCTTCCCCTTGGAAAAGAAATCAGTGTTATGGAGTCTGAGTATTTTCTGAGTGTAAATTGTTTATTTACACTATATACATCAGTCCTTGACCAGAGGTGATTGCAAGCAACATGCAAATAACCCTCTCTTTCAGAAATCTCAGCCCCCAAACCAAAGCCCGAAGCAATGCACCAAGTATTGGTTCTAGATAGAGAGATTAAGACAGACAGCAAAACTCTCCTGCAGCTTGCAACAGCCCCTACCCCACCAAAAAAACACCTGCCTCACAAGCTAACAACCACCCAGCATTTTGTCAGACTGAAGAGTGCTTGCATGCTAAGAAAAAGGACTTGCTAGACTGTGTGTAACAGAGCCACCAGGTGACTCCCAGTCTGAATAAACATCATTCATGTATTTAGATACATAATTACATGCATAATTTCTGACACAATAATACTGCCAGTTCTCCAGCTGGCCACAGAGACTTCCAGTGTAGAAAAAAATCCTGATTCCTAATGTAATAAACAAGTAGAAAAATCCCCATGTTAGGGGAAAAATCAAAAAGCTTCCCATCCTTTATCCACCAGAAAGTGGGGTGGAGGGGTGGGGGGGGAGCCAAAGCTCAATTTGCGCCCATTATTTCAGGTCAGTCAAACTGACTCCAATTGCCTCTTTAAATACATTTTAAAAGAAACATCTAAAAGCTTTCAGGGAAAGTGACCTGACAGAAACTTTCCTGACCAGCAGAGGCATTGACACTGAGTGTCCTGCTGGTAACTGGAAGTGGCGGGGGGCGGGAGGGTGGGGAGGAAAGATCGGAGAAGGACAAGGAGACTAAAACAACCTTGATACCCTCGCAGGGGGTAGCACTATTGGGACTGACTAGTGACAGGAAGAGCCACAGCTCCCCTGATGCCTGGTATGTGCTTCTTCCTCTGTGCAGGTATACTACCCCTAAAAACTGCAAGGAAGGGCTGCACCACCAAGTCTGAGTGCACTGCTCCGAAAGGGTTCGATGTGGACATTGTGAGGTTTGAGTGCAAACCAGCCTCCAGCAGAGGCCACAAGGCTCTTGGATTTGCCCCTCGAGTCGCCCTCTTCCTTCCAGCCCTGTCAGGACTTATCTTGGTGCTGCTACTTTCTTGATCTTCCCTGCAGGCATGGGACACATGCCCAGCGTTGCTGTGCTGAAGCCACTCTATCTGCTGCTTGCACGTGGCACTTTCTGCAGTTGTTTTTCCCTTGCAGGGACTCTGTTTTCTACTGGAATCTCTCTCTTAGCCTTTTTCAATGAAGCCAAGAAAAATCTTCTAGATTTTTTGATTTATTTAAGCTGGTGAAGTTTAATTATATTGGACATCACGATGGCTAGGCTGGGACCCAACAAGACCCTGTGTAGAACCACTAGACAGTACAAGCGGTGGAAATGAGAGCATTCAAGACAACCACGGGGTCTGCCAGCATCCAGCAGCCTCAGTAAAGATCCCCTTTATATTAATTCCACCTGAGTCTGTCCCTCTTCTTCTACCCCCTTCTCATTAAAGTTGTGTGGCAGAATGTACCCCTTGTATTCACACCCTACACACTGTTGAAATAACCTTTGTACAAAGTATGCCTTGCAAGGTGTGATAAATGAAGTGTGTGTGTGTGCCTGCCTGCCTGCCTCTCTCATGGACACCCAGCCAGCTAGTTAGCTATAAAAACTCTCTTAGTAGTAGTTCTCTACTTGCTTTACTTGTAAAGCGTTAAAAAGTCTCCCTGCATAGGTAAAAGGAAGGGAGTGGGCACCTGACCAAAAGAGCCAATGGGAAGGCTAGAACTTTTTAAAATTGGGAAAAATATTCCCCTTTGTCTATGTTGTTCTCCCGAGGAGCAGAGACAGGGCTGAAACTATGCTGTAAGAGCTTGGGTCAGGTATGAAAAATCATCAAATCCTACCTAGAAACTACTCATTTGGAACCCCAGATATGTAAGTAGATCAGGAAATGTCTAGGAAGACACAATTAGGTTTATCTCTGTTTATTTCTTTATGACTTGTGGACTCCTCTGGGCTAACCCCAAATACTTTTGTTTGCTTGTAACTTTTAAGCTGGACCTCAAGAACATTATTCTTGATGCTAATCCTTGTAAGTGGTTTATTTTTTTTAATCTAACAATAGCTTGAGTTTTCAAATGTATTTTCTTTCTTTTTGTTTTTAATAAAATTTACCTTTTTTAAGAACAGGATTGGATTTTGTGCACAGGTTGTTTAATTAGCTGGTGGCAACAGCTGGTTTCCTTTGTTTTCTTTCTCAGCTCTTCCTCGGAGGGAGTGTGTGAAAGGGCTTGAGGTACCCCCAGGAAGGAATTCCCAAGTGCGCCTTCCTTGGTTTTCAAAGGGGTTTTTGCACTTGGGTGGTGGCAGCATCTACCCGTCCAAGGTCAGAGAAAAGCTGTAACCTTGGGAGTTTAATACAAGCCTGGAGTGGCCAGTATTAATTTTTAGAATCCTTGTGGGCCCCCACCTTCTGCACTCAAAGTGCTAGACTGGGGAATCAGCCTTGACACAAGGTGTCATTTGAAAATTCATAATTTACTGATCAGTATCATCGTAATAATATACATGTGGCAATTTTGTATGTGAAATTATAAGATTCCACTGTATGGTGGTGTTAAGACATGTTCCAAACTGGGATTAGCAAATAGGGCTGTCCTAAACAAAGGAATGTGTGCTCTGCTTAATTTGCATTTAAGCACTAAACAGAATCATTAAACAGGAAGGGGAACAAAGGAAGCTCAAACAAGTGAGGAAAAAGCAGCAGGGAACATCTTTCCCCGTAGACTTTTTGTCTCCTGGTATTCAACTGGAAATGTTTTTCAAGAGGGGGACTGAAACTATACAAAAGAGGGACAAACACCACAACGGATACCCTCCCCAACACACTCTATGCCTATCGATTCACTGCATCAGAAAGGACAAATGAAGCATGCGTTGGATTCTGGGAGAAAGGGTCCTGACCTAAGAAGTTTGGTTAGCAAGACTGCTGAAAGCCTATGGTGAGAAACTTTGCTTGAATCTGATATAGTTTAAGTTAGATATTAGTAAATGTCTTATCTTTATTTTTCTTGTAACCATTTCTGACTTTTATGCCTCATTACTTGTACTCACTTAAAATCTCTTCGTAGTTAATAAAATTGTTGTATTGTTTTATCTCATCCAGGGGGTTTAAATTGAAGTGTTTGGGAAACTCCATTTGGGGTGGCATGGGATATACATATTTCTATTAAAGAAATAACAGACTTTATATAAACTCGTATTGTCCGGGAGAGGGCTGGGCAGTACAGGACAGACGTTTCTGGGTGAAAATCTAAGACTGGGGTTGTGTTGGGGTCACCCCGTAGTATAACCAAGGCTGGTGAGGGCCAGACTGTAACCCTAGTATGACTGGCAGGCTGCAGTTACACACAGAGGCTCGGGGTGTGGCTTGCAAGCTGGAAGGCTGTTTCTGAGCGACCCAAGTGGGAACTCTGTCAGCAAGGCATCGTAAGGCACCCAAGGTTGCAGGGCAGGGATGGCACAGCTGCTCATTGGTCTACATTGTACCTGGGTATATCACAGTTTGCCAGTTTAATGCTCCCCCCAGCTTCACTTTCACACTGGTCATGGGGGCAGCCATCAGTTGGGGGTGCATTAGGGACGCCATCACAAAAATCAGTCCCCCCAGAATCAATCAGTGCCTGCCGTCCTCTTCTCTAACCACTAGACCACACTCCCTTTCAAAGCCACAAAGGGAACCCAGGAGTCTTGTCAATCAGCCACACCAGCTGTGACTGATACTCACCACCCCTCCTCCCAGAGTCTAATACAGAATCCAGCAATCCCGGCTCTCAGTCCTGTGCATGATCCAGCACACGATACTGTCTCTTAAAGGTGAGTACATTGTGTGTATTCATGTTTTATTTTACTTCCCAGAAGAGAAATTAAAAGGAGAGATCTTTCCATGTTCCTTCAGGGTCAGCCCCTGTCAAGGAAGGAGAACAGAAACTGACATTCTTAGCAGAAAACGAAGGGGAGCTTTTCAATGTTCTGTATTACCCCAGAGCCGAGGATCTGAGCCTTGGATAAGAAGGTAGAGGATGGCCTGATGGGACTGAAAGAGACTGACTAAAAATGAGTATGGTTTGCAGGAACTGTATGGATCTCAGGATATTAGACAGACAAGGTGGGTGAGATTATATCTTATTGGCCCAATTTTTGCTGGT
>NW_020664692.1:0-8148 GCF_002925995.2 Terrapene triunguis | reverse complement strand
TCTGCTGCACCTCTTAGGCAGCTCTTCCCAAACTCAGTACATTGCTATTTAGCAATAGCATTTTTTAAGACCCTTTTCAGGGAATATGTCAGTGGTCAAAGCTAATTCCAGTTAGTTTTCAGGTAAGATTTTGTAAGACATTATGTCATATGCTTTCCTGGATTCAACATGTATTTTATCTTTTTTGTTCCCCCTTCCACTCATCCGGAAATTCGGTCACCAAAGAAATCCAATTTGTCTGGAGTGGTTTATTTTCCCCTTTCTAATTTCCACCAGTCCCCCACTCTCATGCCTGCCAGGCTCAGCTGAACTCCTAGCAGAGTGGTGAAGACAGTGGAGTACGGGAGTCCCTTAGTTCCCCTCTAATTTAAACAAAGTAGTAAAATTGTCTCTTACTGACAAACTCATGGGATTCCATACTCTCGTGGGACTCTGGAGAAAGAAGAGAAAAACATTCAGTGAGGCACTGTAGTTATGGAACACAGAATTTTTCACTCACCATTAATAAACCGAAGGGAAGAGAGACTGAGAAATCTCATTCACTGATTAAAAGGAAAAGCAAGGAAAGGAATAAGGCAACCTAGTGGTCAGAACAGAGGACTGAACCACTGGGTTCTATCCATGGCTGTGCCACTGATTTACTATGTTATCCTTGGGAGCATCACTGACCCTCTGTTCCTTTATGTATCCCTCTATATAACAGGTATGACACCTATTTACTTCACAGTGGGGGCAGGCTGCTTAATTAATGAATTCATATTTGTAAAGCCCTTTGAGATCTTTAGATGGAAAATGCTATAGAAATACAAATCACCACTAAATATGCATATTTCAGTGCAAGGTCAGATCGGTCCATTAATATGCAAGTGTATGCATTCTAGAGAAAATGGGAGAGACATTCAAAAGGAGAAAGGGAAGGTGGGTGGAAAAATCTCGCTCGCCATTAACAAAGGAAAGGCAAGCAGCTGAGGATGCAACAGAATGGCAAACCAGGGACAGTTCAGAGAGTCACCTTCTTATAGGAAATAGGGCCTGGGATCTATATAAGGAATTTCCCTTACCAGACCCTGCATCACTTTGATATGTAAACAGCACCTGGGATCTCCCCTCCAGTGCATCCACAAGTTGTGTTGACAAAGGAAGGACTAATTTAGGTTTCTTCCATCTCCTCTTTCTATGATCCACACAGATTGGGATTGTCGAGGATGTGGGGATAGTTTGCAGTGGTGACAGAATGGTCTGTGGTAAAGAGGAAGGGTCTGAAATGCAGGCGGCTCTAGACTGGAGGCAAAAGTATCTAGGTGATTGAGCTCTGGAGTAGAGGCAGAGTGGTCTGACACAGTAGTAAAGGGAGTGGATGGGCAAGAGGACAGCAACAGATAAGGGGAGATAAACATCAAAGCAAAACATCTGAACAGACCAAGAGGTGTCTGTGACTGGCTGTCACTCCAAACAAGGTCCAATAAAAGAGGTCACCTACCATAGCAGAAAGCTGCCACCATCAAAACAGCCAGGAGCGTGAGGAGGATGAGGGTCCGCATTGTGTGGGAGTCACTCTCTCTTGCACTCTCTCGCTCTCTGTCTTACTCTCTTTCCACTGAGGGCAACGGGAAATTCTGGACAGGCTGCAAAGTTAGCAGTGGAGTGTTTATTATGAAAGCAGCAGCTGGGAGGGGAGGAATCAGATGAAGCAGCCTGGGGAAGATAGGGCCTGGCTGGCACTCACCTTCTATGGGACTGTTACAAAACACCCTCTATAAACAGGTCTAATCAGGCTTTGGTGGTGGGGTAGGCACACTCCCTTCCCTGCCCTTGCTGCAGGGGGAGGGTGCCAGAGTTCAAAAGGAGGTGAGCTGTTAACACTGCATGTCCAGAAATGTTGAACTATATGAGTGTAATTCCAGACACCGAGGAGGACCACACACTTGCTTCCCTAATTCCTCCTCTGATCTCCCCTCCTTGCCGTCACCACCCTTGGTCCAGACACACAGAGCCCGCACTGTCTGTCAGCTCCACGGCTGGAAGGAATGGGACCAGCCCCCTGCTTCCTGGAGAGATGGGGAAATTTGATCTCAAATGTTCCATCCTTGGTTTCCCCTCAGACTGGTCCCTAATGTACCCCAGTACTGCTCTGGCTGAACTCCGTCTACCAGGGGAAAGATAGAAGTTCAATCCTGTTGTTTTCCCCCATACACACCCTACTGTGCCCTTCATGGTACTCAAACCCTAATGGGATCCCCGTCCTCTGCTGGGATTATTGTTAGTTCACATGTATATTGCAGTAGCCCCTAGAAACCTATCTCTACATTTATTCTCTGGGGTCCCACACAAACACTGCTCCCTAAGTAGAATGGGGCCACCTCTTCTTTGGGTGAAGGATGGATCCTTCGCTCTGAGCTGCTGACTCTTGGAACATGATTTGGTGCTAACACTCTTCCCTGCCATACAAGGGACCTAAGTTCAAACCAAATCTATTGCTCTGCAGGCTAGCAGGAGCCAGAAGTACTTCACAGTCTGCTCCAGTGGTTCAGCAAACATACTCTGACTTGCTATGTGGGAAACTCTTTTCCAGTTTCCAGCACCAGGCTAGCTGGCCCTGGGGGGGGAATGTGCGCTGCCGTCTGTAGCCTCATGGCTGCCAACTCAAAGAGAAGAGAGATGGGATCAGTGGTTTCACTTAAACCACATGTGAAGCCACGGCCAGAGCAGCGTGTGTGAGGACAGGGTGCACTGGGCAATGGCTGCAGCTGAGCTGGGCAGTGGTAAGAGGCCACTGCAGCCAAATGGAGCTCACTGAGGAGCTCTGACGTAGCTCCCCTTGCACCAGGCCAGCCTGTGGGATTGCATGCAGTTTTCCAGGAGTCTGGAGCTGTCACACAGCCTGGGCAGTGGGCACAAATCCAGCTCAGTTCATTCCCTGAGGCCAGTGAGACAGTTGCTCAGTTGTCGCTGTTACTCCTTGCCATTGGGGTTACATGTGTCCAGTCCTCTCCTGGAGGATTCACACTCTGCATGTGCCTGCATGGAACAGGGACCCTATACTGCACCAGAATTTTGCCTGGAACCAAATGATTCCCTACTGGGCTGAGCCTTGGACCTGTGAAAGGACCAGATTACTCTGGGCTTTGCCAATCACCCTACCAATGCCAAGAAACAGTTAACTCCAAACTCACAGCTCTTGTCCAGATCCTCTGATCCTCAGCAGGAGAAAAAGACCTGAAATCAGTAGAGCCTGTAACCAGGGGCCCCCAGTGAGAATAAGGTGCTTTTCTTCCTCCTTTTGCCCAACACAGGAGAAGATGACCACACATCGCGCCTTCCCCCTTTCTACCACCAGCCCCATTCCAGCTCACACCCATGCACCGATTCCTCATATACAGTGTTCAGCCTGGGATGATGAGGAGCCCCCAGTTACTCTGTGGTAAAGAGCAGAAATGGGGTCTGATATGCCCTGCTCCCGTTCCCCTCTGATCCCTTTTCCCCAGCTCCCTTTCCTCTCCCTGCACCCCAGCACCTCCTGGATTTGAGAGCAGTGGTCGCCCCTTTTTAAGGGAGCCTCTGGGCCTGGGTAAGGATTTGTTGCATTCCATGCGGTTCAGGGGTTTTTACAGAGTGTGGGCTTAAATCATGGCCAATCCAGCAGCCTGTGGGAAGGCTGAAGTGAAAGGGATAAGGAGTGAGCCTGGAGAGACAGTGACTGGTACACAGAGAGGGAGATGCTGGAAGGACATGCAGAGAGAGGTGCTGGTGATGAGGTCGCACAGTGATAAATGCCATAACCAACCCCACCCCATGTACCTGTCCTGTCCTTCAGTGCTGAGTCCTCAGGGTCACTGCCCCAGCCTCTGCTTTCTTCCCGAGTCACTCAGCGCTCCCAGAATGCCTGTGGCATCACACACACCGCCACCACAGAAGTGAGGGCATGTCATAAACGGGCGTTAGCCCAAACACTTCACTTTTATCCACAAACAGACCTTATTGGAAGTCAAATTAACCACCCTTCTGCGCTGTCCCAGGGTGAGTGCCTCCGTTGTTGCTGTGGGAACTGCATTCACTTGGCTCCTTACACACACACATCCCTCCCTGGGGGCTACACCCTCCTACCTCACCAGGTGAAGCCACAAATGCTCACACCCCATGGTGGAACACACCCAGCCCAACATCCGACTCCCAGCCCTTGCTATCTAACAGCATCCTCTGGTGTGCAGTAGTCACAGAACAGGAGCTAATATTAACTGCCTGCAAACTTTGTGGAAATTTCTGCAGTCCCTTGGTAAGGGGTAGCGCTGCAAAGGCAGCCCTGGGGCCCTTGTCATGGTGGATGAGATAATAATACATTCCATAGCATCTCTCTAACATTTTCCTGCTGCAAAGCACTGCACAGACATTAATAACTAACTAACTACAGGGAGGTCTCTGCATACTCACTCTGGACTTGCTTCCTCTTCAGTCTGCAGCTCTTGTCTAAGGGGGAGTTCTCCCAGCGTCCTGTAGCATTAACTGGAGAAGAGGGGGCCTTTTTATTTATTATCAGTGATCAGTGACTCCTCCTCTTCTGTCTCCCCCGCTGGATCCACCCTCCACCCCCAGGCTCCCACCTTCTCTGCCAAAAACACCTTCTGCCCTCACTCAGGAAACCAGAAACCTCAGGAAATTGAGCCAGGAGAGAGGGGGGAGCCAGAGCGGATGCCAGTGGCTAATGGGGTCGAGGCCGCGTCTAGAGCAAGCTATCTGGGTCCAAGCCATTAACCAGCAGTGTGGGCAGAGGCTCCCTAAATGGAGGTCTAGTCTCTTTCCTTGATGACTGAATTTACCTCCTCCTCACTAACTCTTCCAATAATCATGCACTGAGTCAGAACCACTCTCGGCAGAGCTGGTCAGCAGGAACACCTGCAATACACTGTGGGATAAGGTCAGAGGCTGCCCCCTCCCTCATCCCGTCCCCTCACACCTCCCTCACTGTTGGTTGGAGTCCCTTTTTAGTGGCACAGTAAAGTAGGAGAGAAAAGCTCAGGTGATGTGAGCTCTCTGCCTTGGAGGGGCCTCCAACAATGATTTTCTTTTTCCTCCATTAACAAATAGATGCCTCAGATGAAGTGAGAAGTACCACACTGACAGAGTGAGCTCAGAGAAGTTGGAACGGGGTGGGAGCTTGTCAGGGTGGCAGCTTCTAAATGAGCTGTTAGTGGGATTAAAGTAAAGAAAATCTATTACACGCACTAAGCAAACAACTAAAAACCTTAGCTTCCCATTTACAAAGAAAGATCAAACTTAGTCCAATTTACAGAATAAAAACTGCAGGGTAACTATTGACTTAGAGGACCAGCAATAGATTAATTTATATGGGGGCGCCCCAGTTTATTGTAGAACCTATGACTACTTGCTGGCTAGCCAAGTGGCATGACCCACTGCTCAGTGTGTGTTCCATGTCTCCCCTGCCCAGTACACAGAGGAGGTGAGACAGTTACAGCCCCTGTTACAAAGACTGGCTCGTTAGCTCAAGATGTAGTGAGCGACTCGTGCTTTTAGCTTGGGAGGCCTCCGGTGTGTTGGCCAAGATAGCAGCTGTCACACATGTTCCTGGTGCAAGCACCTTCATGGCCCTCACAGCCCAGGCACAGCATCTTGAAGCCAGAATTTCCAAGCTGGAGAATGAGGGGATGATGCAGTTATTCACAGAGCCAGCTTGGGGCTGGAGCAAGGACCCAGGATCTGGCCCACTTATTCTTCTAGGGCTGTTCCTTGCCTAATAGAGCTGAATGATGTGCTCCCCTCCCCCCACCCCAGTGCACTGTGACTGGCCCCATTCCACAGGCCAGCGCAGAAGGAAGGAGGGCATGGCCTCACCTGCTTCCTGGGGTAGGGATCGAGGGGCAGAGCCTCACCTTCTCCAATGCCATTTATCAGATAGCAATTTTCTGTGTTATTCTGAGGCTTTAGAACAGGGCACAGTTCATAGACTCCACTTTTTGTGCTAGTGGATGGTGGAGGACTTCCTCCTGTCCATAGACAAGAGAAGCACATCCATAGTCATCCTGCTGGGTGCCTCTTTGGGGCATAGATCGCGAAACACACCTGTTCCAACTCCAAGAGGCTGCGAAGGTGAAATGAAACATCCTGAGATGGCTCAACTTTTCCTCTTTGACCAAACCTAATGGATGGTTATGGACAACTGTTCCTCCAGGTGCAGAGTCTCCTGCCATGTTCGGTCCACTCCCCATGTTAGTCAACATCAAAAGGAAACAAGAGGGACAGCTAGTGGGATGACCGAACTACCCAGACAGCTCCCAGCTCCGCATCTTCTCTACATGAAACATAAACAGCACGATCTCCCTTGAAGTCAAACTGAAATCAGCACCTGGGTGAAGACCAACTGGCTAAAGCTGAAACCAGGGTAAGACCAAGTGATGCTGGTAGGATGAGGAAAGTGCTCTGAGGAACTGCCTTCAGTTCATTAAGTTGTTCTGCAGCCATGGGGTTCGTTTGGACTACTCCCTGCTGTTGGATGCCCAAATAGCATGTGGTTGGTACCAAACACAGCAGTCCTCTTGTTTACTAACACAGGTCATCAGGAACACATTACCCCATTGTTTCGTTCCTGCACCATCTCTCCATTGAATACAGAGGCCAGTTTATGCTTTTTATCCTAATATTAAAAGCTCTCCATGAGATTGGCCCTAGCTACATGATAGATCAACTCTCTGTCTATGACCATGACTTCCCACAACAGCTTCGTTAAATTGAAACAATAAAGCTGTTACCAATGGGGGGGCGGGGAGGCAGGAGAGGGTCGTGAGCAGAGGAGACAGACCTTTCACAAGAGCTGGACCTAGGTTAGGGAGCTCACTCCATAAACTGATATGAATGCCCATGGGCCTCACCATATTCAGAACTAAGTGCAAACCTCATCTCTGTACTTGGCTTTCCCTCAATGAGCTCTTCACCACACACACCCAGGCAAACTGATCAAGCTATTTCTCCTTCAGCCTGGGAAGGAAAGAAGGAAGGAAGAGAAGATTGCTAATGTTATTTTTGTTTTACTAATTGGCTGGAGCTCACACACTATGGCATAGGCATCCCTATGAGTAACTAGACTGAACTTGTACATCAAGCAACACATAAAAATTAGGTTAAAAAAAACAAAATCAAGACTCTCACTGTAAAAACACAGGATGCTGCTGAGCTGAGCTCCTGTGGGATGGCAAAACAGAATTCCTCCCTCCTCTGCACTTTCCTTCCCACCTCCTGCCCCTCAAGTTGCGCAATGTCATGATCTGACTCATTCTCTGGAGCCAGATGAGTTTAATCCAGCCTAGTTTCCTGTCCAGACTTGCAGAGAGATAAGAAAGTGACTGTGACCTCACTCTGTTCAAAGCCAGCATCTTTCATTCATCTGCTGGATAAAGAGAATCATATTGGTTGTTTTGGACCAAAGACCCTAGATAGGTTTTTAGATCCAAAATCTGCAGTTGTTTTGAGATGCAAAATTGGATTGAATCTATTATTATAAGAAACACCCTATTTTGTCCATCTGGAATGGAAATACCAGTGCCTATACATGCTTTTTACCCTCAAGGTCTGAGGTGCAGGACCAACTCAGGTCTATGCTACCTCTGAAAAGCCCTCACCCTAGATTTCCTCTTTCATAAGGAAATGAAATTTGCTGTATCAAATCAGACCAAGTCTGTTTTTTGTCTATTTGCAGCCAGTGCCTTCAGGGGAAGCTGTGGGCAAAGAGGGGAGGCATAATATACCCAGCCTATTGTGCAATGCTCTGGGGGGAGTAGGGAAAAAAATCCCTATGCCCTGAAGCATGAGATTGGATTACTCTTATCTTCATATGCATAACTAGACATGGTATTAATGCCCATAACATTGAGTTCCAGCAAAAGTATTTGACCTGATGACCTCCGATGATAGTGAATTCCACAGGCTAACTACATGCTCTTTGAAGAAGTATTTTCATTATTATTATTATTATTATTTGTAGTAAATTTACCAGCTGTTAATTTTTATCAAGAGATTCCTTGTTCTCGTAAAATGGGAGAGGATGAAAAAAGATGAAGGTCTGATCAGTTTTCCCTATACTGCTATGAACTATTTCTCCCTCCTGCCTTGGGACTGGGGCCCAGCGCTAAATATGCCACA
>NW_020664691.1:0-4557 GCF_002925995.2 Terrapene triunguis | reverse complement strand
TGCCCTCGACCACACCTTCAAAATTGCTGTGTTGTGGTGGATTGTTGGGATGTCAAGGGTTGATTTTGGTTTTGTCAATGTCTAGTTTGCCGTTGCTTGCAGCACTGGTCATACTGCCTGTGTGTTCATGCATATGGCATCAATCGGAATCTCTGGGTATAATATCTGCCCTGTTTCTTTTTATTTGCAGGTGTGTAGATGCCCAGGGGTTTTAATGTTGCCCTTGAGTCCTTAAGGGTGTGGAGGGACTCGTCCATTTTGGCCACAAATAATTTTGGGCCTTCGAAGGGTAGGTCTTTGTTGACTGGACCTCCCTGAGGTTCTCTGAGAGATGAAGCCATGATGCACAGCTCATGACCACAGATGTTCGATTGTGTGGCCATGTCTGTGGAGTCAAGTGAGGCCTGCAGGGCTATCCTGGCAATAAGATGGCCTTTGGTGATATTAGCTTTAAATTGGTCTTTTTTTCTTCAGGTAAACTGTCAATAAATTCTGACATTTTTGAAAAGATGGTGTGTGTGTATTTAGACAGTAGAGCCTCATAATTAGTAATGTAAGCACAGTCAGGATGAGATCTACCCTGACATCTGGTGGTGAATTGTGGCGAGTTGCGGAAAAGAACTTCAGGGGCTGATCTTGTTTGCATAGGCACACCCATCCTGCCTAGCATGAGCCCACAGCAGCCCAAATGGTCACTTTGGCTGCTGTGGGATCCCCAGTTTCTCTGTTATCAGGGCAGGAAGAATAAAGTGTTGTTACCCTGATTATGTGAATCAAGGACAGTGGAACTGTTTTATGACAGAGGGACTCGCCATCAACTAAGTAGCACTCGCTAGACAAGGGACATGGGTTCCAAAACCCAGTGAATTAAGAGGCTGGTGGCTCTGGTGCTCCACCTTGGAATATGAGAACTAATTTTGATTTCGTTAAGAATCTAGTTAGGCTGCTGAGCTGAATTCACTTTGGGCCAATGGTGTACCAGCACTGAGGCTCCCCTACCATAAGCTGACATTACTGAGCGCTGTGTTAAGTAGCAGGGGGTGGAGCAGAGCAGTTTTCATGATGGCTGGTGGAGTGGAGTGATTAGCGGAGCAGCTTGTGGAACGGCTGGAGCGGCTCACAGGATGGCTGGTAGAGCGGAGCGGCTTGTGGTGAAGGCTGCAGCAGAACCCCATGGAGAGGTGGGGCAGTCGGCCTCCGACCATGTAAGGTGCCCCTAACACCCCCGTGGCCACCCCCCCATTGCCACCCAGGCTGGGAGGTAAAACTTTGCAGATAAACTTTTGAACTCTGGGGCGGCACTGACCAGGGACAGAGACTTTTGGGTTATTGGACTTTTCGGTGATTTTTGGGTTGCTGGAATCAAGAGACTTTTGGGGTGTTGGACTTTTGGGACTTTGGGTGATTTTTTGGGTTGCTGGACTTAAGACCCTGAGGGGAAAAGGACACTGCCAAACTTACTTGGGGGTGGGTCTTTTGCTCATGGTTTGAGTTATGAATCCTGTTTGTGGTGTTTCCCCAATATAATGCCACATTGTTTCCTTCCTTTATTAAAAGGATTTTGCTACACTCAGACCCCGTGCTTGCGAGAGGGGAAGTATTGCCTCTTAGAGGCACCCAGGGGGTGGTATGTAATTGTCCCAGGTCACTGGGTGGGGGCTCGAGCTGGTTTTGCATTGTGTTATTGAAACGGAACCCCTAGATACTGAATCTGGCCCTTGTTGCTGCCAACTCAGATGGGCAGAAGGGTTACAGTTATGCGGAACTGAAATGTTGCAGATGAATAAGTTTTGGGGCAAAGGGGTCTAACTTTTTCCAGTCTCTGTTGTACGGGGTTGTTCTAGAGTGGTTTTGTTTTCCTCTCTTGTTTACTGCCTCCACCACTAGTGAGTTTGGTATGTGGTGTGTAAATAAGAACTCAGCTCCTTTAGATGGCACATAGTATTTCTTGACCAGTCTTTTGCATGATGGGGGTACTGTTGCTGGTGTCTGATTGATGGTTTTGGCAGGCTCCATAATAGCATCGTTGATCGGTAATGCTATTTTTGCTGAGGGAGATGACTGAAGTATGTCTAGTAGTTTATGCTGCGATTCAGCTACCTGTTCTAGAGAAACCTCCAGGGACTCTGCCACCCTTTTGAAGAGTTCCTGAAATGCCTTGAAGTCATCCCCTTTGGTGGGTAGTGGGGGCATTATAGTTTCATCTGGTGATGAAGATGAGAGGTTCGCAGGTGGCAAGGCTTCCTGGTCAGATATGTCCTCAGTCACATCCTCTTGTGTTTCTGAGGGTGCTGAGATAGGTGTTGATGGAGATCGCAGAGCTCTCAATCTTGGTTGGCTAGGGGACTTGCAATGTTGAGCCCTGTACATTGTCCAATGATCCCAATAGGGTCAGTTCAGTGGGAATGGCATAGGGGGTGGTGCGGATGAGTGGTGCTCTGGTAGATGGGATAGTTCAGGTTTGGGTGAGGAGTGATGAGGTGTATATATCACTTCTTCTTCCTTGTCTTCATCGTCACTAGACAGAGGGGGAGCTGACATAGATGGAGAAGTCAAGCGGCTCGGTACCAAGCGAGATGGAGTGCCATCAATACCGAGGTGTGGAGATTCCGGTGTTGAGGATAGCGGTAGGTCTGCATATCTTAGGAATTGGTGCAGAACCGTTAGCATCAGTACCAAGGTTGGGGTCGCTGGTGGTACGGGAGTGTGAGTTGTAGCTGCTGGTGCTGAGGGTCTTGTGCTGTGCTGCGTAGGCACCGCAGGTGGCACCATTGCACCGCTCGGTGCCAAACATGTCTTTGGCTCTGTGGGTTCTTAGGTGGAGGGTTTCACTTTGCTCTGTGAGCTTTCGTTCGAGCTTGACCGCATTGGGTCTTTTGCTCTCTGGTAACTCTCAGTACCTGAAGGTCCCAGTGTCTCATGGTCTGATGTGCTCAGTGCTGTTGATAATGAAGAGACTTTGAGGTCTGGGATCACTTTTTCTTGCCTGATTCCTGGTGCGGTGAAGTCTGGGACTGCTTTTTGGTAGCCTTCTTGGGTAAAGGCTCTTTTGTAGGCGCTGCAGGGGTAGGTCCTCTGTCAGAGGCTGCCAATGGTGAACGTTGGCCTGGAAGTGTCCTGGACTCAGGGTTCGAGGCTGGTCTGAGGGATTTCTCCATCATAAGGAGTTTAAGTTGGAGATCTCTAGCTTATCCTGCTCTGGCCATCAGGTTCCGGCAAAGTGCGTGTCTGTCAGAGACAGGGATTGACAGTCTGCAAGTTAGGCAGCGTTTGAAGCCCGGTGATCTGGGCATGCTGGAGAGAGTCTGTCTCAAAAAAGAAGTAACTCTATGGGAGCCTAAACTTATCGTCCTACTGAGGGGAATAAGGGTAGAAAAAGAAAAACTATTTTTAAGAAAATAAATATAGTAAGTATAAAGGGTAAATTATCTAGCTACTGAGTATACTGCCAACTATAAACTATCTTATCTAAAGCTTAAGTGAACGTGCTGCTGATTGCTCCAACTCAACCCAAAGGCAGTAGAGAAGGAACTGAGGGATAGTTGGTCGTGCAGCGCTATGTAATGGTCTGGAGTGGCGTGAGACGGCGATGGCATGTGTGCGACCCAACCAGGCACTGCTACCCCAATCTCTGATTACAAGCGCAGGGCACATAGACACCTAAGGTGGATCACCCACAAGGACACTCCTTGAAGAAAAAACTACGTTTTCTGTCTTTGCTGTAATGTTCTCTCCCATCTTGGGCGCGTTGGGCTTGTTTTGTCTTTTTAGGAAACAGGATCAGACTTTAGAGATAACAGCATTAAATACATCTTTAATGCCATCTGTGAGGACAGCAGACCAGGTCAAGCCAGGGCCACAGGTCAATTTACTTGCTATTAGGATAGATCAGAGTAGTTGTTGAATGTAGAAGAGTGCATTGGGTGTTTAAACGTCATGAAAACTAATGGGTCATTAGTTGTATTGTTCGTACTTATCTATTCCTGTATAATGCAACAACAAACATTTACATTGTGTATACTCCTGTAACTGAATTACCCATCAAAGAAACCTTGTGAAATGCTAATGAAGGACTTAAGGACTTTAACAAGAAAATGCTAATTTCAAAGCAAGTGGCCATTATGTATATAGTCAGAGGTGAAAAGTCTAAGTGCTTTCCTCACCCATTGTCATCAAAGGAAAAACCCACCTGGGAAGAGAGACTCTCAGCTTGCTTTCTGTGTGAAGAGACTATAAATATGGATTCAGAGAAGGATTCTGTGTCTCTGGACTGTTTGGATTCTAATGGGGCAGAATAACTGAACAAGAAGACGGAGATCCCCAGAGTTATTCAGCGTAGCCCTGAAAGACTTTTGGGAAACTGGCAGTTTATTACGTCACTGCCACCATTTGGAGTTACAAACTGTCATTTACCTGTTGTTATATTTTACCTACTTTAACCTCTCTAACTCTCATTCTAGCTAATTAACCTATAGTTAGTTTACTACAGAATTGGTTGTCAGTGTTGTCGTTGGTGTAAGCTCCGTAGTACCATTTGATTTGGGGTAAGTGACTGGT
>NW_020664690.1:15355-16724 GCF_002925995.2 Terrapene triunguis | reverse complement strand
CCTAAATCACCCAGGCAGCTTGAAAACCTCAGGCTAAGTCTCAGCACGTTTTTGTGAAAGCCACATATTTACTGACTGCTTTTCTCAAGGCTTTCTTGACCTCTCTGTTTCTCAGGCTGTAGATGAGGGGATTTACCAGTGGAGTCATGACTGTGTAGGAAAGAGAGAGCACTTTGTTTAGTAGGCTTAATATATTGTATTTCGGAAGCACGTAGACAATCATTAGGGTTCCATAGTAAATTGTCACCACAATGAGATGGGAGGAGCAGGTGGAAAAGGCCTTTTGTCTCCCAGTGGTGGAAGGGATTCTCAGGATGCTGGCAATGATACACACGTAGGATGTCAGGGTTAGTAGGAATGGAGGCAGGATGAATACACAGGATAGTATGAAATGGAACAATACTAACCAGTGTGTGTCACTGCAGGACAGTTCCATGAATGAGATGACATCACAATAGAAATGGTCAATTTAATTTGGGCCACAGAATGTTAACTGTGATAGGAAGAAGACAAAGATGGTGCTAGCCAAAGAACCATTTTACCAGGACCCAGCAGCCAACTGGAGGCAAAACCTGTTATTCATAAGAGTTGAATAGTGCAGGGGTTTA
Source organism: Terrapene triunguis (assembly GCF_002925995.2). NCBI lineage: Eukaryota > Metazoa > Chordata > Testudines > Emydidae > Terrapene > Terrapene triunguis. The sequence continues at coordinate 16,116 of NW_020664690.1, read as the reverse complement.
CATATTGCTAAATACCGATCATAAGACATTGCTGTTAGGAGATAGCATTCTGTACATAGTAGAGCACAAAAGAAATACAGTTGTGAGAGGCAGCCACTGAATGAGATGGTTTTGTCCCCAGTCAGGAGATTGGCCAGCATCTGGGGCAGGATGGTTGAGGTGTAGCAGGTCTCCAAGCACGACAAGTTCCCCAGGAAGAAGTACATGGGAGTGTGACGGTGCTGATCATCCACAACTAGTGCAGTGATGAGAATGTTCCCAGTCACGGTTGCGATGTAGATCACTAGGAACATCAGGAAGAGAAGAATTTGCAGGTCAGGGAGTTCCCTGAATCCTAGGAGGATGAATTCCGTGACAGCTGTTTGATTTCTCCAGTTCCTGTCTTGCATGGGTTTAGTCTTGGAACAATAAAACAAACTGGGCAATTGAACTGGAAAAACATAGTTAAAAGTTCATGATTTAATTCCATAAATATTCAGAAACTCCCCTTCCTCTCCTGGTTACAGGATGAAATTTTAAGGCTAAATATAGATTTCAGAGCTAAGTGCCAGGAGTCTCAGCCCGAGGACAGAACATTGGTGTCCAGGTAGGTCTCCCTCTGCCATGTCAGAACAATGACTAATATAACAGGCCATTTCTCTGGTAACCGAGTACTGATATGACAGATCAGACCATTTCTTTATCTACTGTCATATTCCTTCTAGTGACATACAGGAGATTAACAATGATGCTTAAATGCTGTACTTCACTTCTGGCAATGG
>NW_020664690.1:14627-15345 GCF_002925995.2 Terrapene triunguis | reverse complement strand
TGGATCTTAGCATGGGACAGAACCAGGCTGATGTGCAACCCTAACTGGGGAGTGACCCTCCCCACATCTTAATGAGTATGGGATGATAATACAGGAACAAGAAATTCATTTGGGGATGGGGGTGGAAGATGTTGTCCCTGATCTCAGAGTCTAGAAATAATCTGGCATGTTTGATCTGGGCTAGTAAGACTCTTTCACCACTCCTCATCCTCTTGGGCGACTCACTGAGCCTGATCTCCAGCTGATACAATTCAAGGTATCTCCATTTGTGTTAGTGGGGCAGTTCCCCAACTGAGGACCTGTCACAAGACATGGATCTCAGCCTCCATCTCTGTGAAATGGTGCTATGAATGCTGACTGGCACTGCGGTGGAAGGTGAGGCTAAAACTGCTAATATTAACCTGAAGAAGAGCTCTGTGTTGCTCAAAAGCTTCTCTCATTAACTAACAGAGGTTGGTCCAATAAAAGATATTATCTCACCCACCTTGTCCATCTAATATTCACAAAACACATTCATGCCTCTGTTTGCAGTGGTATAGAAATACAGTCAGGAAGATGGTGCTCACCTGTAACCACAGCACAGTCCAAGCTTGGAGCGATGAGCTCTTATTTGTCAAGGTTCGGCCCCCAGGATTCAGGATCCTCAGCTGAGGTTCTTGTCTCTCCTCTTTCTGCAGAAACTGGATTTTCTCAGTGAAGAGACCTGCAGTTACCTGAA
>NW_020664690.1:7404-14617 GCF_002925995.2 Terrapene triunguis | reverse complement strand
TTTCTGCAACCCCCAGCTCATTTCCTCTCATCTGCTGCCATCTAGTGGTCATTTTCCAGCATATCAGCCTGTTACTCTGCTCTCCTCTAGTGGATTATTCTTGCTATATGTGCCTCTTTCCAGTTCTTGATTCTTGTCACATGCTAGCCATTATTTAGTACATAGACTTTATGACGTTTGAGTTAAGACGAAGGGCACTTATGATGTTTATAAATTGAAGTATAAAATCGACTTTACAATGCTGGTTTCTACTTTACAACCCTCCCCCATTCATAACATTGTATGTATGGAAAAATTGGTTCCGAGTTAGGACGTTTTGACTTAGGAACCAATTGTGTCTTAAGTCCGAGGACTGTCTGTATAACAGCCCATTTCTCACTCCTCAACATCTGCTACTATCATTACATACTTAGAGGTCCTTTTCTCTTCAGGGCCCATTCCTCACCACTTATATACCATTATACAACTTCACCTCCCTTTCCACTTCCCTCTGAGGGTCATTTGGCAACAAAACTTCACCTTTCTTGCCCTTCCGCTTTGACTGTTATCCGTTGGCCATTGGTCAGAACGGCTGCACCTTTTCCATTCCTCTGCCCTCTAGTGACCCTAGAGGGTATAATCACATCTTTCCTCATTTCTTACCTACTGCTAGGTGTGCGCTGTTCCAAATTAGAGCCACGGAGAACAAAATCGTAGAACAGTTTGAATGGAACATTAGTGGCTACGACAGCACATACAATAGTAGAAGCTCTCAAAGGTTTAGCAGGAGTTTCCCATCAGTCCAGTACATTTCTGTTGCTGTGGCATCTGTTTCCAATGGAAATGCATAGATTGAACCTACCATAACAGAATCTCAGTGGCTTTCCAGGCTGAGATTCTCAGAGGCATCTAAGGGAGTTAAACAATGAGGAGTCCGGTAGCACTCTAAAGACTCATTGTTTTTGTGAATACAGACTAACACGACTACCCCCGATAAGGGAGTTAAGTGTTCAACTGCCATTTCAAAGGGATTTGGGTGCCTAACTCCATTAGGTTCCTTGGAAAATCCTTTCCGCAGGGCTGAAATTTTATCATTCTCACTGGTGCCCAGCTCCCCTGCCTCTGGCCAACCCCTGACGTGCTCCCAGTGACTGAGCCAGCACTGCCATTTTGGCAACACAGGAGTTCTGCCCGTTGGTAGGTGGTAGCCGCTTCCTCTCACCATAGGTTGCCTCATTCCCTGAGGAGGGGGCCCTGCATGGAGCAGAGCTGTCTAAGGCATCTGGGGCTTGCTGGACACGATGCCCTGAGATATAGCTCTCTCGGGATGGGCACTTGTTGCAGTCGGTTTTAGGGACATTCCTTGTAACAGGTCCTCTCCTTTTGAACTGCTCTGTGCAGTTGGTGGCAGCAGAACAGCTGCTGCCCTAAGGGCCACAGGCCAAGTCCTCGCTGACCATTTGACAGACCCAACCCCATAAATGTCAGTTCTACGTGTGCCCTGGCAAACCCCCAGCTGGGTCTGGACAGTCCCCGTGGCCCTGGTTTGTGAGTCTACCTCTTTGTCTGCCCAACCTCCCTGCCCCCAAGGGCCCGGTGAGCCTGGGCCTGGTGCTTTGCCAGAGCTGGTCACAGCTGGGCTTAGCCCAGATAAGAGCTATAAAGCTGTTCCTGGTAAAGTATCCAGAGGTCACTGCTGAGGCCTGGTTGTTTGCATCCGGCCTGTGTGAGTGCAATGGTGTTAGCTGGTTTGCAGGGGGATATGGTGAGGATGGCATTAAGCACAATTTCAGGGGTGGCTGATTTCCCAGGCTTACATCCCCACCTATGCTGCACCAGGAGTTAGTATTTTTATTGTCATCCATTGTGTTTTATTTGTATTAGACTGTCTAAATTTGATTACAAGACTTTATTATCTAACAGAGAAACAATGAACAGGGGTCAAGCGGAGTGTCCCAGTGGTCGGTCCTGGGGCTGGTTTTGTTCAACATCTTCATTAATGATCTGGATGATGGGATGAATTGCACTCTCAGCAAGATCACAGATGACACTAAGCTGGGGGGAGAGGTAGGTACACTCGAGGGTAGGAATAGGGTCCAGAGTGACCTAGACAAATTGGAGGATTGGGCCAAAAGAAATCTGATGAGGTTCAACAAGGACAAGTGCAGAGTCCTACACTTAGGAAGGAAGAATCATGCACCACTACAGGCCGGGGACCAACTGGCTAAGCAGCAGTTCTGCAGAAAAGGACCTGGGGATTACAGTGGACGAGAAGCTGGATATGAGTCAGCAGTGTGCCCTCCTTGCCAAGAAGGCCAACAGCATATTGATCTGTATTAGTAGGAGCATTGCCTGCAGATCGAAGGAAGTGATTATTCCCCTCTATTTGACACTGGTGAGGCCACACCTGTAGTATTGCGTCCAATGTTGGTCCCCCCACTACAGAAGGGATGTGGACAAATTGGAGAGAGTCCAGCAGAAGGCAATGAAAATGATTAGGGGGCTGGGGCACATGACTTATGCAGAGAGGCTGAGGGAACTGGGGTTATTTAGTCTGCAAAAGAGAAGAGTGAGGGGGTTTTGATAGCAGCGTTCAACTACCTGAAGGGGGGTTCCAAAGAGGATGGAGCTAGGCTGTTCTCAGTGGTGGCAGATGACAGAACAAGAAGCAAATGTCTCAAGTTACAGTGGGGGAGGTCTAGGTTGGATGTTAGGAAACACTATTTCACTAGGAGGGTGGTGAAGCACTGGAATGGGTTACCTAGGGAGGTTGTGGAATCTCCATTCTTAGAGAGAGCACTTTGTTTAGGGCGCTTTGTATATCGTGCTTCAGTAGCATGTAGACAAACATTGGGGTTCCATAGAAAATTGTCACCACAATAAGGTGAGAGGAGCAGGTGGAAAATGCCTTTTGCCTCCCAGTGGTGGAAGGGATTTTCAAAATGCTGGTGACGATACACATGTAGGACGTCAGGGTTAGTAGGAATTGAGGCAGGGTGAATACAGAGACTAATATGAAATCCAGCAATATGATCAGGTGTGTGTCCCTGCAGGAGAGTTCCATCAGTGGGATGGGATCACAATAGAAATGGTTAATTTCATTCAGGCCACAGAATATTAACTGTGACATGAATAACACCAAGATGACAGTAGCCAAACAGCCATTTAACTATGACCCTGCAGCCAGCTGGAGGCAAAACCTGCTATTCATAAGAGTTTAATAGTGCAGCGGTTTACATATCACTAAATACTGATCATAAGACATCACTGCTAGGAGATAGCATTCTGTAGCCACCAGAGAAGCAGAGGAATACAGTTGAGAGAAGCAGCCACTGACTGATATGGTTTTGTCTCCAGTCAGGGGACTGGCCAGCAACCTGGGCAGGAAGGTCGAGGTGTAGCAGGTCTCGAAGCAGGACAAGTTCCCCAGGAAAAAGTACATGGGGGTGTGAAGGTGCCGATCAGTCACAATGAGCACCACAATGAGGGCGTTCCCAGATATGGTTGCCATGTAGATGACTAGGAACATCAGGAAGAGATGAATTTGCAGGTCAGGGTGACCCCTGAATCCAAGGAGGATTAATTCTGTGACAGCTGTTTCATTTCTCCAGTTTCTGTCTGCCGTGGGATGAGTCTTGGAATAATAAAGCAAACTGCAATTGAATTGGAAGAACATAGAGTTAAAAGTTAATCAAGTCTCATGAATTCATTGCATAAATATTCAGAAACTCTCCTTCCTCTCCTGGTTACATGCTGATATTTTAAGGGTAAATGTAGAATTCAGAGCAAGTGCCAGGAGTCTCACTTTGAGAACAGGACATTGGTACCCATTTAGATGCGGCGGTGCTTTCCAATCATCGCTCCCTGCGGACTGGGGACTACACGAAGGAGACTACAATTCAAGAGGGATGTCAGGAATCGATCGGGGCATGTAACATTCACCTCCCCACACTGGCGGGACGTGTGTGTGGACGAATGGCTAATATGAGTAATATACCAACATTTGGAACTGCGGGGGTTAGGTTGAACCCTACACCATCTGGGGACTAATACTGTGACCACCTTCCCGTGCCAGCTGTCAATGTGGATATTGAAAACCTCCCCCTCTAACTTCCCATCAGTGGTCTACTCGAGCCATTGCTCCCAGGTTTCTCCTTCCCAGTGGAACCTCAAGCTTTGGCAGTACGAATAGAGATCTTCCTCCTCTAAAGATAGGGGCCATTGTTCCCAGGTGGAAACAAACTCTTTTTGGGGGAGGGGTTAGACGGTGATGGGACGTAGTGTTGTCCCATGTGGTGTTGCCTGGCAAGGTAAGGGGCCCTTCTGGGTTAATCCCATCTGGGATCCAACTGGGGAGGGATACGCAGGGCCGGGCAACCTGGGGCTCTTGGCAGGGGGCCACCCCTCAGAAAATACCCAGGTAATACATGGTGCCACATTCCCAGGATGACAAGACACAATTGCCCCCCTGCCAATGGATAATCGACCTTTTCTCCCACCATGGCCAATTCTGAACAGTGGTAAAGTTAACAAAGGAGGACAAAAGTGTCGGACACACGAGGATTCCCAGAGATATGTACCACCATACATACATTGTATCACACTAACAAATTCTGCAGGCCTGAAGCAGCAAGAGCGGTTCCACCACTCCTGTTTGGGGTGTCCCTGGACTCTCACTGTTACTGCCTTGTCCTGTTAACAAAGCAAAAGGGGAAAGAAAAAGAACAACATAAATGCATCTATTCGGAAAACTGGGGCACATATAAAACTCTCTAAGGGCAGGTCTTCACTACGGGGGGGGGGGCGATTTAAGATACGCAAATTCAGCTACGCGAATAGCGTAGCTGAATTCGACGTATCGCAGCCGACTTACCCCGCTGTAGGGACGGCGGCAAAATCGACCTCTGCGGCTTCCCGTCGATGGCGCTTACTCCCACCTTCACTGGTGGAGTAAGAGCATCGATTCGGGGAACGATTGTCGCGTCCCAACGGGACGCGATAAATCAATCCCCGAGAGGTTGATTTCTACCCGCCGATTCAGGCGGGTAGTGTAGACCTAGCCTCAGTCATTAGTTGTCCCGTTACAGCCCTTCCTGGCTTCCGTCATTGTCATAGGTTTCACCCCCACTCTGAACTTTAGGGTAAAGATGTGGGGACCTGTATGAAAACCCCTAAGCTTAATTACCAGCTTAGATCAGTATGCTGCCACCACCCAAATATTTGAGTCATTTGGGAAACTCTGTCTTCTCCACCAAAATCTTTCCATCACAAGTATTATAACCCTTCTCTGGGTAGCCTTGAGAGTCTCCTCCACCAATTCCCTGGTGAACACCGATCCAAACCCTTGGATCTTAAAACAAGGAGAAATTAACCATCCCGCCTCCTTTCTCCTACCAATTCCTGGTGAATCCAGATCCAACCCCCTTGGATCTTAAAACAAGGAAAATCAATCAGGTTCTTAAAAAAGAAGGCTTTTAATTAAAGAAAAGAAAGGTAAAAGAAAAACCTCTGGGAGATAGCATACAAGCTGATCTCACAGACAACAGATTCAAAACACAGAGGATGTTCCCCTGGGCAAAACCCTTAGTTACACAAAAGAATACCCAATTTGATTATTCCCCTAATGCACAAGACAAGTTACAAAAGAAAATAAACATAAACCTATTTATTCCTTTTCTAATACTCACTACTCTGATAAAAGGCTGATTCCTTGATCTTTTCCACTCCGGCCAAAACTGAAACTGAACTAAGACAAAGGGAACTTCCCTCCTTCCTTTTGAAACAACTTGTTCCCCCATTGGTTCCTCTGGTCAGGTGTCAGCTAGGCTGGGTGAACTTCTTAACCCTCTACAGGTAAAAGAGGCATTAACCCTTAACTGTCTGTTTATGACAGTCATGGATATCGTTTGCCTGGTTTAGGAGGTCACAACAAACAATATTCTGTCCAGAAATCAGGGCCTGTTATTGCTTGCCAAAGGGCCTCCCATTCTGCTCCAGGTCACCACATGATGCACAGGGTTTGTTCCTCTGGAGTCCAGGGGAGGTCTGGGGCCACCCACTAGGTATTTTGCTGGGGCCCTAAGGTGTCTACCCGGATTATACATTGCCCCCAAGGCATCTCCCCGCCAGCCTTCTGCCACACTGTGGCTCGGACCCCATCAGCAACTCGAGCCATGGAGAGCCTTTGGAGGTATTTTCCCTCCTCATAATTGTAATCATCCAGATAATCCCATGGACAGATGGAAACCTGGATGGTCCAGGCATGTGGCTGGTCCACAACTGAGGCCCACGATGCCCTGACCAGAAAACTTGTCTCCAATTTGCCATCCCTGGACGTCTTTAATGATGATCCCTTTTTGCTTGGCCTTTTCCTTATCTAAAGCGGCCTCTATGGCTTTGCAGGTTTCACATAGCTCCCTCCTCAACTGGGCGAAGCTGAGACTTTTTTGGTTGTGGCAAATAGAAAATGTGATTATTGGTAAACACAGTACTTACATCATTACATTTACATTTGTCTACTAGCAGGTTGCTAACACTTCCATCCTCCCAAAACAGTTCTTCCCAGGAATTAACACATACACATTGCCCATTATACAGTACTTTGGTCTCATTATCCAATTCATCCCACAAACAGGATCCTAGTGACATGTCTTTACTACAGGGCTCTGGAGCAACAGGCAAGGACAAGCACACCCACTTTTGAGGAGTCCACTTGATACAACCTCTGGTGTCCAATAGCTTCCCTCCCTCCCCAGCCCACTGGCTCGAGATCTGGGGTAGCAAGAAGGATTCCATGTTCCATATGAGGAGTGTACTAGCTTTCCATATCTTTGCTTCCAGAGCTTGTTGGTGTGCGTTTTTAACAACAATTTTCCCAATTAAAAGGTCTGGCCTTACTATGCTAGAAACATACTGCATCCATTCGTATTGATAAGTATCGAACAGTGATCTTTTGCTTTGCTTTAGCAAGTGTATCAAAACCTTAGTGTTTCCTGATATTACCCAAAACATTTTGTGTTCCAAGGTGGACAAAGCAAGTATCTGCATTTCAGTACATCCCCTAGATATAGCAGTATGGTTTTTCATTTCCATTTGTTTCTGTATTAGGCTGTCCTGTAGCTGGGACAGAGAGCTTAATTTATTCTTAATTATCTCCAGGTTTACAGTATTTATATAATCCCTGCTCCAAAAACAATTCCTCCTAATATGGTGCCTACTACCTGAGGATGTTTCC
>NW_020664690.1:0-7394 GCF_002925995.2 Terrapene triunguis | reverse complement strand
CATATTTTCCTGTGTTTGTTCTGTAGGCAGGTCAGGTTTCAATGGCTTCTACCTTTATCAATTTGCATTAACACAGACGCTTTCTGGTTTGCCTTTGGATCCAAAGCCATTAGTAGCTAAGAGACTCTGTCTTAAAAGGGACACAATCAACTTTCACCAGAGTTTTGATTAGTTTTCACTTTCATCTCCTGCCTTTAAAACATACAAAATCTGCAAAAGAAAACACAACCTATTGTGGCTCTCTTTGGAGCCCTAATAGGATTTTAATTTAGTAGCCTGGTATGTTTGCATTTCTTTTACCCCTTCTACAATATACACTGCACATGTCCTGGGAAAATGCACATTCCTTCTACACTGCTCTACTTTAGATAGCTGTATATAAATTACATTCCCTTTATACATTTGGGGCAGTTAAGTTCCAATACAACCCCCTTATATTCTTTTAATAAATTTGACTAAATTGTCCATAGTCAAATGATTTCAATTAGATAGTCCCTTTGCCTGGATTATTTAAAGACATTCCTTTGGAAAAGGGCCCATTTTTCCTTCAGAATGATTGCAAAGAAACCAAGAATTCTCTTTTTATAACACTTTTCTTTTTTAACCTTTTCACAAAGTTTAACTGCTTAATTCCCTCCACCCTCTGCAGAGTTAACTTCTCACTCTCTTTCCTTAAATCACTTGCTTATCCCCCAAAAAGACATGTCCATCAACTCAGATTTCATCATTCCAAGTACTATTTCAGGGATCGGAATTCCCCATTTTTGCACTTACTCCTTTCCTTACTCCTGCCACTATGGCCTCAGGGCTTCCAACTTGTTTTCCAATTTCTTTATCTGTTGCCTGCCTGCTTGTCTGGGGCTGATCTTGATTTCCTCGCTGCACCATCCCTTTCCATGGGCACAGGCTTTGTTCCACTACCAATTTAGCAAGGAGGGTGGGCTTCTTAATTAGCCACCACCCCTCCTGGTCCCTTTCCTTAAATATTTCTTTCAAAATTGTGAAATCACCACAATATCACTCACAAGAAATACTACACTGCCCAAACTCCTATATCCTTCAGAGTTTGGTTTAACAGAGCAAGATCTGTTTAAAAGGAGGAAACTTTTGAACAAACTATCATCTTTGGATTGCTTCCTTTTAAACATTTCCTACACAGGTGCTACCACTATTTGCCCACACTCCTATATCCTTCAGAGTTGGGTCTCATACAGAAAATACCGCCTGAACATATTTCTTTATAAATCTCTTTTACCTTTATAACTTTTCCGTGGCTTTCATCACAATCTGTTAGTACAGCTCTTAAGGTTTTTTTAGTCACTTGAAAATTCATGTTGCCCATGCTGGCACACCGGCACTGGGGCTTACAATGTTCACAGACACACACACACACACACCGGGACAGAGGAAGGGACGCTAAGCCTCCCTCTGTATTACTTGGCCTCTATCACCGAGGGTCCATACACCAAATACCAACCCCCCACACCAGGGGCAGAGCAAGAAACCCTAAGTTCTCCTCTTCTGCTCAGTCATGCTATGGCTGAGGGTGTATGGACCGAGGATTTGTCCTTTCACTCGGAGCGAGGATCAATAAGTCCTCCTCCTATTGCTCGACACGTCTGCGGCTGGGGGTAGACCCACCTGCACCCTTCCCCCACTGACCGGGGTGGAGAGAGGAATGCTAAACCTCCCTCTGTTTCTCAGTCATGCTATGACTGAGGGTGGGGCACACCTTTAATCATAAAAGCTTCAACATAATATACCAACCGTGTGAGGCAGAGCAAACATGAAATAACAAGGGCAGACCAGTTGGTGCGCTCTGCAGGGCCCTTCCCCGCCCCCACAATTCTCCAGCAAAAATGTGACAGATTTATGTTACCAATCTGCCTGAGGCATCAGGTGATCAGGCTGAGGCCGCAGGATCGTTAGGAGAGGAGATGAAGGAGCACACCAAGTGTCTAAGTTTTAAAGCTTTATTAATAAAATAACACCAGTGAGTGCTGGGTGCTTCCCACGTCACTCAGGGGAAGAAAGAAAGCGTTAGTGCCCACACCCTAACCCACTTTCATACTCACACACACACAACCCAACGCTGGCCAAGCCTGGGTGTAACGTCAGAAGAAGAGGGGGAAGGGTAGATGAGAGTTCTGTCCTGTGCACAGGCCGTCCAGGGGTCCGCTGTTGATCTCTGACTTGCTTCAGCTCTTGGGAGGGTTTTAAGTCCTGGGGTCTTTTGGGGGTGTTTTGTTCAGGGACCTCTGTCCCCCGTGCTCTTTGTACCAGTCCAAACCAGCTTTCTGTCAGTGTCAGGCTGGCCCATCTGTGTCAGGATGGCTGAATGGTCTAAGGTGCCAGACTCAAGGCTTTATCTTCCTTTCTCCTGGGTGTTCTGGGTCTCTGTATAGAGACGTGGGTTCAAATCCCACTTCTGACACATTTTGGGCCAGATGTGAGGCATACGAGGGTGCTAAAGGAGTTGGCAGCTGTGATTGCAGAGCCATTGGCCATTATCTTTGAAAACTCATGGCGATTGGGGGAGGTCCTGGATGACTGGAAAAAGGCTAATGTAGTGCCCATCTTTAAAAAAGGGAAGAAGGAGGATCCGGGGAACTACAGGCCAGTAAGCCTCACCTCAGTCCCTGGAAAAATCATGGAGCAGGTCCTCAAGGAATCAATTCTGAAGCACTTACAGGAGAGGAAAGTGATCAGGAACAGTCAGCATGGATTCACCAAGGGCAAGTCATGCCTGACTAACCTAATTGCCTTCTATGATGAGAGAACTGGTTCTGTGGATGAGGGGAAAGCAGTGCATGTGTTATTCCTTGATTTTAGCAAAGCTTTTGATACGGTCTCCCACAGTATTCTTGCTGGCAAGTTAAAGAAGTATGGGCTGGATGAATGGACTATATGGTGGATAGAAAGCTGGCTAGATTGTCGGGCTCAACGGGTAGTGATCAATGGCTCCATGTCTAGTTGGCAGCCAGTATCAAGCGGAGTGCCCCAAGATTTGGTCCTGGGGCCGGTTTTGTTCAATATCTTCATTAATAATCTGGAGTATGGCGTGGACTGCACCCTCAGCAAGTTTGCAGATGACACTAAACTGGGAGGAGTGGTAGATACGCTGGAGGGTAGGGATAGGATACAGAAGGACCTAGACAAATTAGAGGATTTGGCCAAAAGAAATCTGATGAGGTTCAACAAGGACAAGTGCAGAGTCCTGCATTTAGGACAGAAGAATCCCATGCACTGCTACATACTAGGGACCGAATGGGTAGGCAGCAGTTCTGCAGAAAAGGACCTAGGGGTTACAGTGGACGAGAAGCTGGATATGAGTCAACAGTGTGCCCTTGTTGCGAAGAAGGCTAACGGCATTTTGGGCTGTATAAGTAGGGGCATTGCCAGCAGATCGAGGGGTGTGATCATTCCCCTCTATTCAACATTGGTGAGGCCTCATCTGGAGCAATGTGTCCAGTTTTGGGCCCCACACTACAAGAAGGATGTGGAAAAATTGGAAAGAGTCCAGCGGAGGGCAACAAAAATGATTAGGGGTCTGGAGCACATGAGGAGAGGCTGAGGGAACTGGGATTATTTAGTCTGCAGAAGAGAAGAATGAGGGGGGATTTTATAGTTGCTTTCAACTACCTGAAAGGGGGTTCTAAAGAGGATGTATCTAGACTGTTCTCAGTGATATCAGATGACAGAACAAGGAGTAATGGTCTCAAGTTGCAGTGAGGGAGGTTTAGGTTGGATATTAGAAAAAAACTTTTTTCACTAGGAGGGCGGTGAAGCACTGGAATAGGTTACCTAGGGAAGTGGTGGAATCTCCTTCCTTAGAGGTTTTTAAGGTCAGGTTTGACAAAGCCCTGGATGGGATTATTTAGTAGGGGATTGGCCCTGCTTTGAGCAGGGGGTTGGACTAGATGACCTCCTGAGGTCCCTTCCAACCCTGATATTCTATGATTCTATGGCTCCCTCAGCTTTCCCAAAACTCACCAGCTTCAGGGATGCAAAACCGTTGTTTTCCCCCTCGCTGGCCTTCACTGTCTCACTAGTTTTTGCAATCCCCTGCAGTCTTGTTCAGTTTACTTCTCTTTTCTCACGGTTGGCTGGGGTTGGGTGAGATACAGATGCGGCTGCAGGTTTAGCGGGGGTATCACATCAGTCCAGTGCATTTCTGTTTCCAACGGAAATGCATAGATTGAACCTAGCATAACAGAATCCCACTGGCTCTCCAGGCTGAGATTCTCAGAGGCGCCTAATGGAGTTATGCACCCAAATCCCTGTGAAATTGGAGTTGGGCACTTAACTTCATTAGGGTCCTTGGAAAATCCTTCGCGCAGTGCTGAAGTTCTTCTGTTCTCACCAGTGCCCAGCTCCCCTGCCTCTGGCCAAGCCCTGACATGCTCCCAGTGACTGAGCCAGCACTGCCATTTTGGCATCACAGGAATTCTGCCTGTTGGTAGGTGGTAGACGCTTCCTTTCAACATAGGTTGCCTCATGCCCTGAGGAGAGGGCACTGAATGCAGTGGAGCTGTCTAAGGCACTTAGGACTGACTAGACACCATGTGATGAGAACTACCTCTCTTGGGATGGGCACTTTTTGCAGTCAGTTTTGGGGACCCCCAATGTAACAGCTCCCCTCCCTTTAAACTGCTCTGTGCCATTGGCAGCAGCAGCAGAGAAGCTGATGCCCTCCTGCAGGGCCACAGGCCAAGTCCCTCCTCGGTGACTGTTTGACAAACCCGAACCCCAAGAATGGCCTCAGCTCTACATGTGCCCTGGCAAACTGCGAGCTGGGTCTGGACAGTCCCAGTGGCCCTGGCTTGTGAGTCTACCTCTTTGTTTGCCCAACATCCCAGCCTTCATGGGCCCAGTGAGCCTAGAGCTGGTGCTTTGCCAGAACTGGTCACAGCTGGGTGTAGCCCAGGTAAGAGCTATGAAGCTGTTCCTGGTGAAGTGTCCAGAGGTCACTGCTGGGGCCTGGCTGTTTGCATCTGACCTGTGTGAGAGCAGTGAAGGTGGTGGGTTTGCAGAGGGCTATGATGGCTGTGACAGTGTAACCCCATAAGGCTTTATGGTGTGTGTGTGTGTGTGTGTGTGTGCTTATAAATGTATGTATGAAATAACTGGAATATGTTTTGTGCTGCCTGTGCCATGTAATATATCTCCGTAAAGGTTATGGTCTACTATATCTATTCATCCTATCTGTACACATATATCATTTTCTACTTGAGGTTACGAATATGGGCTGTATACTTGCTTGGTTTCTAAGTAAGCTGTGGGAGGCATTTGATCAGTTTCTTTAGGAAGGAATTTGCAAGGTTAAGTACCTGATCAGGAAGCACTTGGGGAACAATGCATCTTGGAATGCTCCAATCCACATAAGAAGTCTTCCCGGAGACATATAAGATACCATGTGGACAATGGCTTCGGCCTGTAAAGACTGAGTCAGGCAGGGACATGTGACTTGCCCAGGTGACTCCAGAACTCCATCTTGGAGCTGGACTTTGCATAGGAGTGAGGAGGGGGGGTCTCCATCCACAAGAGAAAGTCTATTTAAACCCGTGGGAGACCCCTCCATTTTGTCTTCAGCTGGCTAAAGAAGGCGCCTCTCCACTCCTCCCCCCCGCCCCCCCAGGATACTTGAAGGAAACTGAAACAAAGGACAGTAACTACAGGGAGTGTGAGTGATTGCTGGACCCAGGCTAAAAGGAGATTAGCCTGTAAAAGGGAGCATTCTGGAACTGGTGAGGAACTTATCTGTATTTAGTTTGATTAGACATAGATTTGCGCATTTTATTTTATTTTGCTTGGTGACTTACTTTGTTCTGTCTGTTACCACTTGGAACCACTTAAATCCTATTTTCTGTATTTAATAAAATCACTTTTTATTTAGTAATTTACTCAGAGTATGTATTAATACCTGGGGGAGCAAACAACTGTGCATATCTCTCTACCAGTGTTATAGAGGGCGAACAATTTATGAGTTTGCCCTGCATAAGCTTTATGCGGGGTAAAACGGATTTATTTGGGTTTAGACCCCATTGGGAGTTGGGCATCTGAGTGCTAAAGACAAGCACACTTCTGTGAGCTGTTTTCAGGTTAACTTGCAGCTTTGGGGCAAGTGATTCAGACGCTGGGTCTGTGTTGGAGCAGACGGGAGTGTCTGGCTCAGCAAGACAGGGTGCTGGAGTCCTGAGCTGGCAGGGAAAACAGAAGCAGGGGTAGTCTTTGCACATCGGGTGGCAGCTCCCAAGGGGGTTTCTGTGATCCAACCCGTCACAGTGGCAATAAGCACTATTTCAGGGGTGGCAGATTTCCCAGGCTTATGTGCATATTTTTATTGTCCAACCATTAATTTTGATCAAAAATTGCTTTTTTACGGAAATAAAAAAATGATTAAAATTGTCTCCACTCTGCCTGGTGCCCAGTTAAAAACTCCATGATGGGAATGTGGTTATGGCCACTTCCCTCCCTGGTCCTTCCAGTTAGATGGACAACACTGTCCTGAGCTCTGGCTGGATCCTCCATTTCGTCTTTAGGTGCACAAAAAACGATGTGCAGAAACAAACATGATGTCACCCATTGTGTTTTGTTTGTATTTGACTGTCTGAATTTGATTACAAGACTTTATTATCTAACATAGACATAGGTGCCGACTCCGTGGGTGCTCCGGGGCTGGAGCACCCATGTGGAAAAATTAGTGGGTGCTCTGCACCCACCGACAGCCAAGCTCCCCTCACCCCCTGCCCCACCTCCTCCTCCCCTGAGCGCACCAAGTCTCCGCTCTTCCCCCTACCTCCCAGTGCTTCCCGCCCAGCCACCGCCAAACAGCTGTTTGGCAGCATTAGCACACTCTGGGAGGGAGGGGGAACATGGTGTGCTCAGGGGAGGAGGTGGGGAAGAGGCGGGGCCGGGGCAGGGCTTTCGGGAAAGAGTTGTAATAGGGGCAGGGTGGGGTTGGAATGGGAATGGGGGAGGGGTGGGGCCTCATGAAAGGGGTGGAGTGGAGGTGGGGCCGGGGGGAGGGGTGGGCGAGCACCCACGGTAAAGCGAGGAAGTCGGCGCCTATAAACATAGAGAAACAATGAACAGGGGATATACACAGGGATTTACTTGGATAATTAGTGGGTTTTGTGCCTTACACAATGTCAGCTGTGTGCATTTTCAGACGCTGTACAAGTTCATCCCACAGGGTGAACATTTAGCCAAGGCCATGGAGAAAAATACCATCATACTGGGTGTATCAGTGCTGAACATGAGAGAGTGACAGAGCTGTCCACAACCGCCCTTTCCTATATGTTGGGTTACATGGACACAGCACAGAAACATAAACATTCTGTCTCAGTAACTCCATACAGATTATCTCAATTTTTTTCATATTAGTGCTGAGA
>NW_020664689.1:1669-3475 GCF_002925995.2 Terrapene triunguis | reverse complement strand
AGACTTCTGCCACAAGGAAACACCAAAGGGTTAATGGTGAGCGAGGAGAATCAGGAGTCCCGGCTGCCAACCCCCACACAACCCCCCTACTATAAACCACTAGACCCCCACACACACTCTGCTCCCAGATCTGGAAAAAGAACCCAGGAGTCCTGACTCTACGTCCCCTTCTCTCTCATAAATTTGCACATTTCCTCCCACCCACAAATGTGTAATGCCCAGTCCAAAGACCTGAAGCCAGATCAGAGCTAGCTTCCCTAGAGACAGAAGGACCCATGTCCCATTCCCCACACCCTGAGCCAGCCAGTCCCCACACCATGAGCCAGCCAGATTGGAGCTGGCGCCCCCTACAGGGGAAAGGCGGGTTTCTTACCATGTATCTTGAGGATGGTCTTGACGATGGCCGACGGGATGTCTCGGTGTTTCATGGTGCAGGTGAACTCCTCCCCTGCCTGCCACTCCTCCACACACACCCGCAGGATGCTGGTTGCACTGTAAGTGCCATTTTCCTGCAGCACCGGCTCCCTGGAGACCACGTCCAATGGGCCCCCGCTACCCCGGCTCCAGGAGACCTCCAGGCTGCCAGGGGTCTCCATGCCACTCACCAAACAAGTGATGGTGGCGTTCTGTGCTATGTAGAGGTCCTCCAGGGAAGGGGGAAGGAGAAAGACCTCCAGAGGGTGTCGATTACAGTTGCCACCACCTGGTTGGGGGCAGGAGGCAGCGTTGAGGGCTGAGATGACACCAGCTGATAACTAATTGCCTCTGTCTGAGGGGTGCAAATCCCAGGGGCTGTTTTGGGACAGGGACGAGGGTCATTGGGGTGGGAAATAGGGCACTGGGTTCCCTGATGGAAGGGGCAGGACCCTCATCTCACGGGGCTTCGGGAACAACGGATGAAGTTTTCCAACACACCCAGGGATTGGGATTCCTGGGTCCCATTATGATTATTTGGGTCTCTGGGTCCCATGGGCAGAACTGAAAGTCTCTGGCTATGATGGGAGAAAGCCCCATTGTGGAAAACCTGGCAGGGGGCAGACCTGCCATGTTTGCTTAACTCAGGGTCCTTCCAGCCTGAAATTCATGAGCTCAACAAAGATGACAGAGTTGGCACCGGGGACACAGAGAGGAGAAACGACTTGCCCACGGTAATTCCTCACTCCTTTTCTCCATGCTCTAACCACTAGCCCCACTCCCCTCCCAGAGCTGGGGATAGAATCCAGAAGTCCTGGCTCCCAGCCCCCTGCTGGAAGTACTAGATCCTGAATCCAGAGCTCAGGATAGAACTCGCATCCCCTAAACCTCTCCCCCCTACACAGGCAGAAGGTGCCGTTTATATATCAACCCAGTGATATTCTGGCTGCTGGTCTCCCAGGGGTTGAGACCACAACTCTCACTGCAAGTCGATGTGGGAGTTGAGAGCGTGAATCCCTTTGGAAACCCCAGCATTAAAGCCTGAACTGGTGCTAGCTCCCTCACCAGCCACTGAGGGTAATGGGGGGCGTTAACCGTATTGGGATAAACAACCCTCTCGTCGCCCTTTGGGAGCTTCAACTCACAATTCTGTGGCTTCACCTTGACCTTCAAGGTTTCATTCAGCATCATGTGCGACACCAGGCAGACATATTGGGGCCCCGCTTCTCCTTCCCCCTTGGACCTGGGGAGTCTCAAGATGCTCTGAGCAGAGTAGGCCTGGCCAGATCTGAAGACGGGGCCACTGCTGTACTGGGAGGCGGGGACTATGGAGCCGTTGTGCTCCCAGCGGAGGCTGATGTCTGCTGGGAAGAATCCAGTGACGTCACAGAG
>NW_020664689.1:0-1659 GCF_002925995.2 Terrapene triunguis | reverse complement strand
CAGGAGGCGAACCTCAGGATGAATAAGAGCCTCACATACTGGCAGCAGAGAGAGAAAATGGATACCAGGTCAGAATCATGAATCAATTGCATTTGTACAGCTCTGAGCACAATGTGCTCAAGTCCTGAATGACAACGGAGAGAGGAAAGTTTTACCTTTCCCTCCTTCCTTCCCTCTGCACCATTCCATCTATCTATCACTCTGTCTATGTCATCTCTCCAGCCATCCCTCCTTGTATCCATCCCTCCTTCTGTATCTCCATTTGTCCACCCACCTAGCCCACGCTCCGTACCATCCATCCCTCTCTCTTTCACTCCCTCTATCTCTCCCTCATCTCTGTCCATCCATCCCTTTTCTTCTCTATCGTCCCTTCCATGGACTCTATCATTCTATCTCCCCCACTCCCTCTGACACTTTATTGCACCCTTCTGCCTCAGTCCTTTCGTCATTCTCTGGCATCCCAATGTAGCTCACCGTTCGTGATCTCCACCTCTATCTTTTTACGGGAGGGAGTGTGCTCCACACTGCACTGGTAGGTGTTGTGCGCCAGGTCCCAGGCAGGGATGGTGAGCTGGCTGACGAGGGTGAAGGCCTTGCCACTGCTCTGTGCCATGGCTGGGAAGGTCTTGATCCCCTTGGTCACGCTGCCGGAATTCCACTTGACGTTCACGGGCTCCGGGAAATAGCCGGTCACTAGGCAGGCTATGGTCACCTCACAAGTGGGGCTCCTGGCGATGTCGTCACAACAGGGGAACAAAGGGAACACAGAGGGGGCTTGCGGGAGCTCTGTCAGGGAGAAAGGCAAGTCAGGACGTTGAGAACTGAGAATCCTAAACCCCAAAAATAGTGGGACTCCAACCTGCGAAGGGGCTCTACAGAGCTTGGCATAAAACCCAGGAGTCCTGGCTGTCAGCCTGCTCACCTCTCCACTCCACTAGACCCCACTCCTCCTCAGAGACAGAGACAGACCCCAGGAACCCTGGCTGTCAGCCCACTCACCTTTCCACTCCACTAAACCCCACTCCTTCCCAGAGTCAGAGACAGACCCCAGGAGCCCTGGCTGTCAGCCCGCTCACTGCTCCTCTGCACTAGACCCCACTCCTTCCCAGAGTCAGAGACAAACCCCAGGAGCCCTGGCTCCCAACCCCTCTACACACACGAACCCACTAGATCTCTCAGTCCTTGCGGAGCTTGTGATGCATACAGATAGATGTGCTGCAAGGAAACATTGGAATCGTTATCATCTCACTAGCCTTCCCTTTCCAGGATCAGTCTATCCCCAGACCTACTGTTAGAGTGGGGGGAGAGGGGGCTGGGAGCCAGAACTCCTGGGTTCTATCCCTGGCTCTAGGAGGGGAGTGGGGTCTTGTGGCTTAGAACGGGTGGGCTGGGAGCCAGAACTCCTGGGTTCTATCCCCAGCTCCAGGACAGCAGTAAAGTCTGCTTTTTCACACACACGCACCCCATGGCAGATTCTCTAAAATACCCCACCCCCCAGAGATTTCAATCTTTTCAGAGTTCTGCAGGCTTCATGACCAAATCTCTGGTGAAAAGCAACAAACAACCCATAGGGGCCGAAAAGGGGAAGTTGAGACAAGTGAAAGTTGTTTTTTCACCCCAGCGTTTGCCCCATCCAATCCAATTTTCACACCTTCTCGC
>NW_020664688.1:78941-119594 GCF_002925995.2 Terrapene triunguis | reverse complement strand
GCACATCAAAATACATAATAAATAGCACATTTTATCTCTGAAGCAGATGACTTCTCAAAAATTGTAGACCAGTGTTATTAGTCATCGGGAGTAACATACAGAGTATAGGGGGATGTTAGTATTTTGATATTGGATAGCACATAACACATACAGTCTGCAATATCCCCAATGGGGGGGTATAAGGTGGATGAATCAAGGTACAGTCAGCAAGCAGTGAGGGTACATCACTCATACAGGAATTACAGACAATCATAGGTATAAATAAGCGGTCCGGGTAATGAGAATAAGATGACCCTCATATGGTGGAGTTCACTTCGGTTGGGTGGGTTCAGGGTTCAGGCGATAGGGTCCAACAGAGGAAGTCTTTAGGTCTCTTCCTCATTGTGGGTGCGAGGAGTCACGCCGGCTCACTCTCGGTATTGGCGGTGGCCGGTGATGTGCTCTGTATAAATGTCTCGGGACCATCAGATAGTGTCCGAGACCATTAGACATCGCATGAGCCGCGCGTAGCGACGGCCTACCCGCAGGTCCTCAGTACGCGCTCGTTACAGGGGTCCCAGGCGCCCAGGGCCCCGACGATCAGAGCGTCGGTGTACACCTCATAGCCCTTTGCCCGCAGGGTGTCAGCCAGGGGGGCGTACTTTTCGAGTTTGCGGGCTCAGGCTTCGCGGAAGGCCGGGGTCCTATTCTCGAACGGGATTGTCACCTCAACGAGGATGATCTTTTTCTGGGGACGGCGCGGTTGACGGCGATCTCTCCCAAGTGCAGGGCGATGGCCTTCACTAGGCAGTTCTGGACGGCGTTGTGGCGCAGCTGCCAGGCTCTGGCGTGGGGCTTGCAGCTGCACAGGACGTGGGGCAGGGTTTCGGCGACGGACCCGCACTTCCTGCAGCGCTTGTCCCGGTTCCCGTGGCGGACGGCTCCATTGAGAGAGACGCAATTCAGTCGGGCGCGGTGTATGAACCGCCAGTCGGTGAATTGGGTGAAGCTGCCCACGGGGAGAAAGTGGTTGCTGGAGTCCCACTTGCTGGTCACCTCGAAGGCCTTACCCTGGTCCGGCTTTTTCTTCAGGGTGTCCACGTAGAGTGCGTGGACGGCGGCCTTCAGAGACCTCTCCAGCACGCCTCTGGCTCCGGGGGTGACGATGGTGTTGCCGTCCGTCCCAATCCGTGGCACCGGGACTCCCAGCTCCTGCCATTCCTCGCTCCACTCCCAGCGGCAGCCCAGTCGCTTCCCCAGTCGGCACGTGGCGTTGCGGGCGTGGGACCACAGTGAGGCGATGTCACCCCCAACCCGGGCGAATTCACCGTCCAGGGAGCCGCTCATTCTACACGGACATTCAGGCCTCTCTGGTGCTGGAATTTACCATTCGCATTGTAGGGATCAAGAATGACACACACCCTAGCCACGTCTCACTCGAGATGGACTGACACCTACAAACTAAACTGTTCCATCCCCCTCTATTGTGCGTCTCCCTTCAGGGCTGCTGCAGCCCCAGCTCTCAGGCTGAGACACCCCAGACGAGGCATCTTCTCTCCATGCCCAGTTCCTCCCCTTTTGATAAAGCTGTTTCTCAGTGTCTGGTGCCTGAAACCAGCCTCTCCCTCCCCCTGCAGCTGCGACTCCTCTCCCCTCAGATGTTCCCAGGAGTGGGAGGGGAGGGAGGGAACACAGTCTTCTCCCTGTGCCCTGCTAAGACAAACACAGATCAGGACTCATTCCCTGCAGCTGGGACAGGACGCACACACACACACAGACACACACACACACACGCACACACACGCACCACGTCTCCTTCCCTCTGCTATGAAGCAGGAATCACCCACCCCTCTATTCTGCACGAAGAGGGGCTACATTTCTCCAGGGTCCATCTCACTCCTGTGGCCCGGCCCTCACTGGCCTGGTTCTCACAAGGTCCAGAAGTTGCCTCTTCTCTCCACGCCCTGTTCCCTCCCCTTTCACCAAGGCTGTGCCACTCGCTGGTGCCTAAAACCAGCCTTTCCCTCCCTGCAGCTGCGGCTGCTTCCCCGTCCCACGTTCCCAGGAGTCTCTTTCGTGCTGACACTGGCTGTACCTGGATTCTGTTTTTTATTTTAGTTGCCCAGCACATGCGGTAGCAGCCCCTGCTCCAGTGGAGGGAAGGCCCGTGGTTTCACTGGGCTTTGCATCGCACCCTAAGACATGAAGGGGTGTGTGACTCTGTCACCCAGCAGACAGCCCTGCCTGGCTAGGGGTCTCCCTGCTAGTTCGCCCCATTCTGCGAAACCAGCAGATAAATCTCTGTCCTGCGAGTGCTCCTGGTTCCCAGCCCACGGCCCTGTCCTTGGCACCCTCTTCCCTCCTCTCCCAGCCACCTCCTGCCATTACATGTGCTGAGCTGAGCGCACGGTCTCTCTGGGGTGTAAAGGGGACACCTGTCCCCACGGGGACATCGCCATGTACTGAGCGTTCACTCCCTGGTATCTCATATACCCGCCCTGGGAACCCGCATGCAAATCCCTGCCCGGGGGGTTCCTGTATAAATACAAACTCCTGGTTCTAAGAGCCTCAGTCTCTCCCCAGACACAGAACTGCCCGGTCCTGCCCGCTGGGGAATATCCCTCATTGCATGAAAAGTAGAATGGAATCTCTGTTGTTTTTCCTTTCTCTGCTCTCTGCCCTCTCCTGTGAGTGTCTATGGGACAGCGGGGGAATTAGAGACAGATCTATAGATTTGTTCGGCTGCTAATTCTCTCTTTGCTCTGCTTTGCTTTCCCCAGGTGTCCTCTCCCAGGTGCAGCTGGTCCAGTCCGGCCCGGGGGCAGCGAAGCCCGGAGAGACCCTCACCCGGACCTGCGCTGTCTCCGGGGTCTCCATCTCTGCTCAGAATTCCGTTTGGCACTGGAACCGGCAGCCCCCCAGAAAGGGGCTGGAGTGGATGGGATATGTGTACCCATATAACGGGGTTACAGGTTACGCCTCGTCTCTCCAAGGCCGAGCCACCATCTCTGGAGACACCTCCAAGAACCAGGTCTCCCTGCAGCTCCGCTCCCTGACAGCTGCAGACACCGCCACGTATTACTGCACCAGAGAGCCCCACAGTGACACAGAGCAAAGCAGGGACTGGTACAAAAAGGGGAAGCGGTTTCTAAGCCGAGTGAGGCCAGAGTTACAGGGACCATTGAGCCTCTCAGAGAGAGAGAGAGAGAGAGAGAGAGAGAGAGAGACATGAGGTAGAGAGACTGTGAAACGTACAAATATCTATTTCTGAAAATGCCCCCAGAAGCCACCCAGTCCCTCTGCACACGATTTACCTTGGAGCTGCCACAGGAATCACGTCAAACTCACCAACCAAACACAGCGATTTGTTTACATTGAAATGCTCATAGGAACAGGCAGGGAAAATGTTGTGGAAATACAGAGTGAAACAAAGTCACTGGGGACCTAGTGTCAGTGCCTGGGGGGGACTGTTTGCCTGGGGCCGTGTGAGTCGGTGTGCTTGGTTTGTGGTTTGTAAGATAGCTCTTTGTCTTCAGCACAGGACAAGAACACCACACATCCAAACAGGACCAAGTAACTTTCAAGTCTTCCAGTAGGGGGCAGCATCACACACACACACCCCTAGTGTCAGGGCTTCCCTTCACCAGACCGAAGGCAGAAGGCCAGAGTCCATAGTGCAGGCAATGCCATGTTTCTTGGGGTTACCAAGCAAGCATAATCCACAGCTCTGAACCCCAGCAGAGCTGTTCCCTGTCCCCCTCCACTTTCTTAGCAGGCTTATTTCTACCTGTAGTGCACACCCCTGCTCCCACCCCTTACAATGTAAGGTCATGTTCCTTCTGGAGGGTCCTGAGTCTGGGGGCTTTCGCACCGCCTCTTTTGTACCCCATGGGAGGGGTAGGGAGTGAGGTTGTGTTTTCACCAGGATCACTGTTTCTTTTGCTTTTAGTGTTTCTTATACCTGCTGTGATGGAGTGGGCATGTTCTTAATGTTTTCTCTGAATACTGTGTGTGTGCCTCAGTTTCCCCTATGCATTTCGTAGGTATCTGGAGGGGGGATCAGGGTGTATAATTGTTGCAGAGCCCAAGAAGGCCCCTGTGATACTGTCTGCACAGAGAATGACCGGCACTCTGTCTCCTGGCAACTAATGACCTGGGCGCCTCCTCTGCAAAGATGCCAACTGAAGGTGTTGGAGAACAAAGAGATCAGGTGACCTCCTGGCCCGGGAAAGAGACAAAGCCCAGAGGAGGAGGGGCTGGAGGGTGAGTCAGTTTGGGGCTGGCTGGGGACATGGAGTGAGTGCAGATGTGGTTGTCTGGCTCACTGCCCCCCAAAATGGACCCGGCTGAGGGGTCCTGTTCTCTGTACCTACAAGCTCTGTTTTAGACCGTGTTCCTGTCATCTAATAAACCTCTGTTTTACTGGCTGGCTGAGAGTCACGTCTGACTGCGAAGTTGGGGTGCAGGACCCTCTGGCTTCCCCAGGGCCCCGCCTGGGCGGACTCGCTGTGGGAAGCGCACGGAGAGGCAGAGGATCCTGAATGCTACAAGGTCAGACCCAGGAAGGTGAAGCCGTGTGAGCTTCTTGCCCTGGAGACAGTCTGCTCACAGAGAGATTTCCCCAGAGTCCTGACTGGCTTCGTAGGGAGCAGTTCCAGAGCATCACCCGAGGACTCCGGGACACCTGCCCCCCATCCCCCTCGCCCCTCCCGACTGATTGCTCGACCTCGGCTTGGGAGAGAAGTCGGGCAGCCTTCAGTGTACGTTGGGATATTAAACTCCCACCATACGCAGCAACACTAACTCTATTCCTTATCTTTTCTCGTTGTGCGATAAACCCCACCTGGCCGTGGGCAGACCCAACACACAATGTCTTTGGTCTTTGTCCCCTCCGTAAGGATGTAAGAATATCAAAAGTGAAATGGGCCAACAAAACCCAAAGTTCTATCTCAGGTTAACAAACAGGCCCAAATACTATATTACCATGATCTCTAACGTCTACCTCTTCTCCTTCCAACCACCCTCCAGTCAGAGGCTGAGTTTTGTCCCCTGCCTGTGGTTGAGACTCTCCCCGGGGCCCCTGTCATCACAGCCTTTGTTCTGACAAAGCCCAGGAGCTGCATCTTCTCGCCAGGCCCAGTTCACTGAAGCTGTTTCTCACTCTCTGGTGCCTCAGCCCAGCCTTTCTCTCCCCACAGCTGTGGTGCCTTCCCCACCCGGCACTCCCAGGAGAGTCTCACTCGTCTGGGCATCTCCTCTCTGCTGTTCATATTTCTCAGCTATGCCCAGGGCTTTCTGCAGCAGCCCTGCTGGAAGGTCCCGCAAACCCCAGTTGGGTGCCCAATGCAAAGCCCATTGATTCCCTATGAAAGACTCCTGTGGCCCTCCACGTGCTTTGAGTTACACCCCAAGACATGAAGGGTGTGTGTGACTCCCTCATCCAGGAGCTAGCGCTGCCTAGCTAAAGATCTCCCTTTTAATGTATACCCTCTGTCTGAACCCGCATGCAAATCCCTGCCCGGGGGTTCCTGTTAAATACAAACTCCTGGTTCTAGGAGCCTCAGTCTCTCCCCAGACACGAACTGCCCGGTCCTGCCCGCTGGGGAGTTTCCCTCATTGCATGAAAACCAGAATGAAATCTCTGTTGCTTTTCCTTTCCCTGTTCTCCACCCTCACCTGTGAGTGGGGAGTGGTCTGTGTGTGTGTGGGCGGGGATTACGGGCAGCTCCATAGATGCGTTCAGTGGCTAATTCTGTGCTCGCTTTCTTTCCCTTTCCCCAGGTGTCCTCTCCCAGGTGCAGCTGGTCCAGTCCGGCCCGGGAGCAGTGAGACCCGGAGAGATCCTCACCCTGACCTGCGCTGTCTCGGGTGTATCCATCACTGACAGCAGCTATGGCTGGGACTGGTTCCGGCAGCCTCTTGGAGCAAGGCTGGAGTGGGTTGTAGGGATTTATCCACATGGCGGGATCACAAACTATGCCCCATCCCTCCAAAGCCGAACCACCATCTCTGCAGACACCGCCAAGAACCAGGTCTCCCTGCAGCTCCGCTCGCTGACAGCTGCAGACACCGGCACCTATTACTGTGCCAGACACAGTGACACAGAGCAGAGCAGGGACTGGTACAAAAAGGGGAAGCGGTTTCCAAACAGCCTAGTGAGGCCGGAGTTGCTGGGACAGTGGAGTCCCCCGGAGACAGAGACACGCAGTGGAGAGAATACGACAAACAGATACTTCTAAACAAGCCTCCAGCAGCCACCTAGTTACTCTGGTTACCTTGGAGCTGCCACAGGAATCAGATCAACCTCACCAACAACCAACATTCAGATCCTGGTGCCAGCGCGTTCTCCGAAGTCGGAATGTTCTTAATGTTTTCTCTGAATACTGGGTGGGTGCCTGTGTCACAGCAGGGAGTGGGGAGTATTGACCTGGGAAGGTTGCAGGGGAGCTTTGCCGGGACAGTCTGCATTGGGGATGGGAGACTTTCCTTGAGGGAGGATACCTGAGCATGTAACATGCGAACCCAGGAGGGGGATTGGAGGCCATGTGACACTCTGCCCGGGAAACTGGACAAAGGCTGGAGGAGGAGCCGGGGGGAGGCTGGGTGAGACGGCTGGAGGGAGTTTCACTTTGGAACTGGCTGGGGAAGTGGGGGAAGGGCCAGAGGTGCTCTGGCCATTCTGCCTCCCCAAGATGGACCTGACCTGAGGGGTCCTGGTGTAGGACTCATGAATGAAATTGTTTTTAGTTATCCTGTACCATTGTAACTTCTGTTCACCATTTCATAACACCTGCCATTTTGCCTACATTGTAACTTTCATTACACTTGCCATTTTTCCTACATTGTAACTTCTGTGCCATATTGTAATTCAAACCCCATTTTAAAACGCTTACTCCATTTTGTAAGGGCTTGCTGCAACCTTCATTTTTGCAAACCCTTCTGTAATTTTATTAGTCTAGTTGAGATGTGTGAATGAGGGATGCATGGGTGATAGAATCAACCTCCAGCACCAGCCCGTCCTGATGAGATAAAGTTCAAATACCAACGGCTGAAAAACTAGACAACAGCCCTAACTCAAGCAAGAAGCATCCACCCTAAAAAGAAACAACTGAAGGAAGATCAAAGCCAGGTCCCAGGCTGACAGTCACGCCTGCAATTGACGGGTGATCAAGCACCAAACCCAGAGGCGGCCTGACACAGCGAGACCTAGAAACTTTGAATCCAAACTAAACTCCTATAAAAAAGGAAGGGTGAGAGGAGAGACTTTGGGTAACGTTCTGCTATCAACATCAAGGAGCATCGGTGCGCGCCCGACAGAGACCCGGCTCCTCCTCGTGCTCAGCTTTCCTGGCCAGTTAGCTGCCACGAGCTCCGATCCCAAGCTGCGAACTCAAACTACAATCAGGACTGGTAACTATCCAGCAGCTGCAGAACATTTTGGTGTGTGTGTGTGTGTGTGTGAGTGTGTGAGTGTATGTGTATAAGCATTGAGGTATTTGCTAATAGTTACAGATTAATAATAAATGTGGCATCTTTGTCTTGACCCCTAAAACGATCCTGTGTAAGTTTGTGGAACAACACTGGTCTCTGTACCTACAAGCTCTGTTTTAGACCATGTTCCTGTTGTCTAATAAACCTTCTGTGTTACTGGCTGGCTGAGAGTCACGTCTGACTGCGGAGTCAGGGGGCAGGGCCCTCTGGCTCCCCAGGACCCCACCCGGGCGGACTCGCTGCGGGAAGCGCACGGTGGGGCAGGGGATGCTGGATGCTCCGGGGTCAGACCCAGGAAGGTGAAGCCGTGTGAGCGTCTTGCCCTGAAGACGGTCTGCTCCGAGAGAGGAGGCTCCCCAGAGTCCTGCCTGGCTTCGTATGAAATAGTTCCAGAGCATCGCCCGGTGACTCCGGGACACCATTCTAGTGCCCTGTCCCCGGACCCTCCTTCCTCCCCTCACAGCCACCTCCTCCCTGCATAGATTTAAAGGAAGGGAAGCGAGTAAAGTCCTGAACGCTGCCCCGTGCACAGATACACAGGGACCAGCACTCATGCCATGCACTAGGACAGTGGTTCCCAACCAGGGGTATGTGTACCCCTGGGGGTACTCAGAGATCTTCCGGGGGGACATCAGCTCATCTAGATACTTGGATAGTTTTACCACAGGCTATGTAAAAGCACTAGTCACATCAGTACCAACTTCACTTCCAACTGCCGTGCTCGGTAGTTCCTTGGGGGATGTCTCATTCCGGCGTTGCTGCCATGACAGCCTCTGGTCAGGCAAAGCCCAGAAGTTGCATCTCCTCTTCCTGCCCCAGTCCCTCCCTTTCCACTAAAGTGACTTCTCAGACAGAGACACGCAGTGGCAGAGACTGCTACAAAAACCAGGGCGTCTTCCACGCAGCCTGGCGAGGCGAGTTTAGCAGGGATCGCTGAGCCCCGGACAGACACACACACACAGCGAGCTGAGTAGGAAAAACACGCACAGCCCCAGGTCTCTTCAAAATGCATCCAGTGACTGCCCGGTTCTCCACGCGCAATTCACCTTCAAGGGCTCGAGCGAAACTTAGCCGGGAAATACAATTCTCTGCTTGCATCCAAATGGTTCTAGGCAGAAACACGGGGGCACACCAGGAAATACAGCGTTACACCAAGCAACAAAGGCAGCTTGGGGCGGGGGGGGGCAGGGTCTTGTACACTGTACAAAGGTCTCCCTGTAGAAGAGGTGATTAACGATACACACTTCTATAGTAATACCCCTCCCCCAAACTCACCGCCTCTCTGGCTGGCTCAGGCCTGGTCTACACTACGGGATTAATTCGGATTTAGCAGCGTTAATTCGAATTAACCCTTCACCCGTCCACACAACAGAGCCATTTAGTTCGAATTAAAGGGCGCTTTAAATCGATTTCTGTACTCCACCTCGACGAGCGGAGTAGCGCCAAAATCGATTTTGTTAATTCGAATTAGGGTTAGTGTGGCCGCACACCACCAAATTAATGTGGTTAAAAACCGAATTAATGTGCTTAGTGTGGCCGCGCACAATCGAATTTATACAACCTGTTTCCCAAATTCGAATTATCTAAATTCGGATTAATCCCGTAGTGTAGACATACCCTCAGAGAGCGCCTGCTCTGCTGTACTCAGCCCCCTAACACAGTAAGCGGCCCACCTCCCCCTAGTCTCTCTTTCTGTCTGGGTCCTGCAGTCACAGCCCTTGTTCTGACCAAGCCCAGGGCTGCCCCGTCCCCTCCCCATTCATTGAGGGGGTATGTCGGGTTCTGCTACCTAAAACCGCCCTTCCCCTGCAGCTCCGTCTCCTTCCGATCGCACATTCCTAGGAGCATCTCGTCTGCCTTGGCCTTTCTTGGGCACAGTTTGTATTCACTTTATTTGACCAGCCCATTTGACAATAGCCACTTCTGCATTGGCGAGTCACCCACTGACTTCAGTGGGTCACTCGCTAAAAAGACATAAAGGGGGTGTATGACTCCCTCCCAGCACTGCCTGGAGAGAGCCCTCCCTGGGAGTTTATACTCCCTGGCTGACACCCACATGCCAATCTTCAGCCCAGGGAGTTCTCTTCAGTCCCACTCCAAGACCCTATTCTCTGGACCTTCCTTTCCGTCCTCACAGCCACCTCCTACCATTACGTGTGCGCTGAGCTGAGCGCAGGGTCTCTCTGGGGTGTAAAGGAGACACCTGTCCCCACGGGGACATCGCCGTGTACTGAGCGCTCACCCCCCTCATCTCTCATATCCGTCCTAGGGAACCCGCACGAAAATCCCTGTCCTGGGGGTTCCTATTTAAATAGAGACCCCTGATCATAGGAGCCTCAGTCTCTCCCCAGACACTGAACTGCCCGGTGCTGCCCGCTGGGGAGTTCCCCTCATTGCATGAAACCCAGAATGAAATCGCTGTTGCTTTTCCTTTCCCTGTTTTCCGCCCTCTCTTGTAATGTACACGTGGGAGTGGGGGAATCAGGGACAAATCCACAGATTTATTCAGTGATTAATTAATTCCTTGCTCTGTTTTGCTTTCCCCTGGTGTCCTCTCCCAGGTGCCGCTGGTCCAGGCCGGCCCGGGGGCGGTGAAGCCCGGAGAGACCCTCATCCTGACCGGCGCTGTCTCGGGTTACTCCATCGCTAGCAGTTGCTGCTGGAGCTGGATCCGGCAGGCCCCCGGGAAAGGGCTGGAGCGGATGGGATTTGTATCTGCATATTATAGCGGGGAGACAGGCTACGCCCCGTCTCTCCAAAGCCGAGTCACCATCTCTGCAGACACCACCAAGACCCAGGTCTCCCTGCAGCTCCGCTCGCTGACAGCCGCAGACACCGGCACCTATTACTGCGCCAGGCACAGTGACCCAGAGCAGAGCGGGACTGGTACAAGCGGAAGCGGTTTCTAAACAGCCTAATGAGGGCAGAGTGACAAGGGTAATTTAAGCCACACACACACACACACACACACACACACACACACACACACACACACTCTCTCTTCCCAGAAACACACAGTGGCTAGAACAGGACAAACATCCCCAGAGATATTATCCAAACTGCCCCCAGAGCTACCCAGTTTCTCTCACCCGATTGACCTGTAGCTGCCCCAGGAATCGTGTCCCGCTACAGCCAGAATACAGTGAGTGGTTTGTATTTCAGTGGCTCTAGGAAGAGGCAGGGACTGATTCACGGATGTACAGAGTTAGGCGCAGACAGGGACCGGTGGAGGTGTCGATCTGTTTGCCTGTGAGTGTCTCTGCATGTTTACGTGCACCAAAAAGTTCTTTTTCCAGCACAACCCCCCAACACACACACACCACGTCTCCTTCCCTCCAGTAGGGGGCAGCACTCTCCCTCTCTCCCACACACACTCCGGCTTTTCTATATGGAAAGCACCTGACCATCAGCTGCTGCATTTCTCTCCAGGGCTTGGTCCAGACTCTCCCCTGTGTTCCAGGCATCGCAGCCCCTGGTCTGACAAAGCCCAGACCCTGCAGCGTCCCCTCCCACTCACCCCCCAGTCCCCTCCCACTCAGCCCAGCGCAGGGAAGCCCAGGGGAAATCCACAGATTCTGGTACCTCAGTCTCTCCCCACAAAATCCGAATTGCTCATTTTTGGCTGGACGTTTCCCTGCCGGCCTCCAACCCCCACCGGGAACTCTCTGTGGAAGGGAAGCAGACTGGGTTCGATCAGAGAGGGAATTGGGTTTGATAGGGAAGGGGAGCAGACCGGATTCGGTCAGTCGGGGTTCGGGTTTGGCTGGGGAGGGGAAGGGGAGCAGACCGGGTTCAGTCAGTGGGGGTTCAGGTTTGGCTGGGGAGGGGAAGGGAAGCAGACCGGGTTTGGGTGTGGAGGGGGGAGAGGGCACAATCTGGGTTTGGCCGGGGGACGACGGGTGGGTAGGATTCAAAGAGCCGCAAGATGAAATGGGCGCTCCCCTCTCCAGTCCCTGGCATACAGCAGCAGTGGGCCAAGTGCAATTGCAATGGGCAATGGGAGCGTGTGGCCTGCTTTGCCTTCACGAGTCCGTCCTGCACCCGGGCCGGGGAGTTGAATGCTGGGCTCTCGCTCCGGCAGGGGGGTGGGGCAGGCAGGACTGTGGGGCAGAGAGTGCGCGGCCCTCACGCCAAAGCAGGGTCGGGAGGGTAGAAAGCCGGGCCCAGGGAGGTGGGTTACAGCGGCCTAGCCGCCCTCCACGCGAGAGAACCCGCAGAGCTGCCAGCCGCAGCCTCCCTCCCTTCTCTCCCCAGGGAGCAGAGCCTCTGCCCTGGGAACCTGCAGCCCGCTCTCCGAGGAGCTGCCATGTGCAAGCCGGCCCCGGCTGCACCACACTGACAGCACCGCTCAGCCCCAGAGAGGGGGGGTCTTACACTCCCCCCCCAAGCGGCTCCACTCGCCTTCTGGCTGGTGCTGAGCAATCTACAAGACAGAGGAGCTAGTGCTGTGTAAATGTACCTATCTGTAGCCATCCCCAATCGAAGGCCTTCGCTGGCTTTCTGAAGGCAGGAGAGCAATTCATTGGGAGCCTGGTTCTTATCCTATACGTCCTACCTCCCTACAGTCTGCGATCTGCAGCCTGCGTCTTGATTGGCGGCCTAGGCAGCTGCCTAGTTTGCCTAGTGGTTGCACCGGCCCTGTGGAGCCCCAAACATCGCCTGGGTCTCACCCCACCCTGCCAGGAGCAGTGCACTGCGCACACACTGTTACATAAGAACGGCCAGACTGGGTCAGACCAAAGGTCCATCTAGCCCAGTGTCCTGTCCTCTGACAGTGGCCAATGCCAGGTGCCCCAGAGGGAATGAACAGAACAGGGAACCAACAAGTGATCCATCCCCTGTCGCCCATTCCCAGCTTCTGGCAAACAGAGGCTAGGGACACCATCCCTGCCCATCCTGGCTATCTTCCATGAATTTATCTAGTTCTTTTTTCAAGCCTGTTATAGTGTTGGCCTTCACAGCGTCCTCTGGCAAGGAGTTCCACAGGTTGATTGTGTGTTGTGTGTCTGTTTAAAAAGGCCCCCAGGGAAAGCGTTCCATTTCCCAGTTCCTCATTCCTGTCACTGCAACCCCAGTCCAAAGACTGCATCTCTTCTCAGGGCCCAGTTCCCTCCCCTTTCCCCGGAGCTGTTTGTCAGTCTGTGCTCCTAAAACCAGCCTTTCCTTGCCCATTAGATACTCCAAGGAGCGTCTCAGCGTTGGGACATCCATTCTCTGTATTGTCTCTGTGCCCACCACAGTTTGCAGTATCCACTGCTGCGATGTTTATTTTACAACCCCAAACAGGAAGGGGGGGTCTGACTCTCCCATCCCCCACACAGCACTCCAGCCTCCCGGGAAGTTTATCCCCACTCGGAGATACCCACATGCCGGTCCCTGTGTGGGGGAAATGCTCACAATTCCCTTGTGTCCTGTCTGCTCATTTCCAGGTTTCCTGGGGGTTTAAAGGGACTTTTAAATGTGAGCAGGGGGCAAAGAGTCTGAGCCCTCCTTGCCCAAACAATCCCTCTGTCAACGCCTTGATTGGAGCTCAAAACAACCCCAACTTTACACTCACAAACGCCCAGTGCCAAGATGCCACAGTGATGGGCACCAGCCTCAGACCCCGGATAGATGGAACCCGGGCAGTGATTATGAGGCGTTCGCTAATGCTCTGCTCATCCCCCGGCCTGGCGCACAGCTAATGAGGGGAGACTGCCCAATTGCCGCTGGAGATCGCTCCTTGTTCCAGCTCCTTTTCAAGAGGGACAGGGGAGGTTGGGGTGTTTTATGCAAATCTCAGGCCCCCGTTCCCCATTTAAAGAGCAGCTCCTGGGTTCTCACCAGGACCCGCCTGCTCAGGGCCTGACCCGCATCTTCATTGGTTTGCGTTTCACTTGAAGACCAGCATGAAATCTTTACTCGTCCTTGTGCTGTCACTGGCCGCTGCCCCAGGTGAGTGTCCAGGGGAGATTTGGGAGACAAGACGGAGCCCTTAGAAGCAGAATCGGGGCCTTAACTCCTTTTCCCAGCTGTTCTGTCCCAGGTGCAGCTGGTCCAGTCTGGCCTGGGAGTTGTGAAACCCTCCGACTCCTTCACTCTGACCTGTGCTGTCTCCAGGTTCTCCATCACTATCGCAGGCTGGCACTGGGTCCGGCAGCCTCCCGGCAAAGGCCTGGAGTGGCTGGGCTATATAGGCGCTACCGGGGGCACAGGCTACACCCCGTCTCTCCAGAGCTGCCTGAGCTTCTCCAAGACACGGCTAAAAATGCGTTTTCCCTGCAGCTGCGCTCGCTGACAGCTGCGAACACCGCCACCTATTACTGCTCCAGTGACACAGAGCAATGCAGGGACTCATACAAAAACCGGGGGCGGAGCATATGCAGCCTGGCGAGGCGAGTTTAGCAGTGTTGTGGGAAAATTACCACACTTTGTGTTTGGATCAGAACAGCCTGAAGCCCCTTTATTGCAAGCATGCAGGGGGAGACCACCAGTCTGGCAGTTCTCCCAAGAAAGGGGACACACAAGCTTATATAGATCAAAACCACATTTAGTTACACTTACTTCCTTATTCATATTTTCCCTTATTAGGAATACAGCAAAAACAAGCTTTTCCTGTTATTCACAGGTTGTTCTTTTGCGAATAACGGCTTTCCTAACACTAACTGTTGCAGTTACATTAAGCAAGATTGGCTGTTGCAATTGTGTCTTGTTAGTCATTTTCCTCGCTCCCCCCTCCTACCCACTGACCACATACACAGTTGTCTTGACCAAAGTTCAGGCCTACTTAATTTTTCCTTTACAAACCCCCCTTTGGTGCCTTTTTGGCACCACCTTGACCTAAACTTGCGTATGCATTAAATTCTGTATCTCTGATTCTAAATTAAGTGGCGTAGCCTTTGGGGTTTTGGTTGAAGGCAATGGCAATGCCTGGTCAGTATGAACATGGAAGGGGCCATTATTATTACGTTTTTTACAACAGCAATAACATAATCCTAGGCTAAACAATAACAATCAAAGCATTAACATCCCCACTGGAATAATATGATGGGGTTGTTGTTCAGCCTTTGTCACAGAACACAATACATCATACTTAGGGCATAAAGTAGACATTCTATACGCTGCACGAAAAGCATTCTCTTCAATTCGATATATATTTTGGAGTATATGAATTTGCTCTTGCAATTCAGAGATTTTCTGGACCTCTGGGAGGAGTGAAAGCAAATTTTGGAACCGATCAGGTACTAAGGCAGTCCAATTAAAAGGTGTCTGAAACTTAAGGGCTGTCTGCAAATTTTTGTCCGCAGGTCAATAAATAATATTACTGCCAGCAACAGTGGTGAGATTAAAATGTATATCTTGCAAAATGGTGGCCTTAACATACACACATCTATTATTTGCATGGAAAAGCAGGTGTCCTGCTAGGGTAGTTCCTTGTCCCTTACCCTCCCAACAAACATGGTCATGAACAGTGATGACTTCTCCTGGCCTCAGTTTGCGTATACACTGGAGCTGTGGGGGTTCTAACGGCCAGAGTGTCCATTGGCTCCCTATCCCCACCCAAATGTTGGGTGTTATTCCAGGAGCACCGACTATAAATCGGTTAGGCCCACCAGGTATTTTAATTTCCCAAATGTCTCGGTGAATTATCCAATCCCACATTCATCCTCCCCATGGACCCGGCAGGATTCGGTATGTGGGAGCCCACACCCCTCCAATGGGTCCAAAAGCTTGGAAGGAGCATTGCGAGTGTCTGCACTTCCACCCAGAAAATCTCCAAGTATGTCTCTAGAGCCATAGATCAGATGATACTCCTGAAGTATCTGTAAGGGCAGTGGGCCAAGCCTGATGCTCAAGATCACTTTGAATGGCCATCAGCTGGTCATTCAGGAAATCCTGAATTTCTGAACATGCCAGATCCCACTGCAATGCCTTCTTAGCCTCAGTGATATTTAGCACCAGTGTTGTGAGCAGTTTCTGGGTTATTGAACTAAGGGCAGAAATAACACGTAATTCACCAACTCCAGCCTGCACCTGAGTTAATTGTGCTCCAGTAATAAGACCTGTGGCCTTTTCCAATTGTCCTAATTTTTCTTCATGTTGTTGGCCTTTATAAATATTCCAAATTGCAGCTGCTCTGTTGGCACCATCCCACAAGTGTCTGGCCACGTCCCTCTTTTCCCTAGAGGAAATCCAGGCCCTTTGCTGCGCTAACCTAAGGGCAGCCCCTCTCAAGCAATTAGGGTATGCGGAGGTGACTTGGAAGCTGGACAAGGGCAGTGTGAATTTTATAGTTCCTAGAGTAGAGTATTAATCGGGGTCCATCAATATTGTTGTGGAAAAACATCCTGAGTGAAGTTCATACCATCCTGATTCTTTCCATCCTGAGGCCATTGGGCCTCCCTATAGAGGCGTTCCAATGTTTCCCTGGGCACCATTGATCTTAAAAGTTGGTCCACATCTGCCCAGGAAGGGTTATAGCAGCAAAAGACTATTCCCAGGTGTTCCTGAAACTTAACAGGGTCTTCCCTAATTTGGGGAAATTTGTCGATTAAGTGATATAGATGGCTCCCCTTCAAGCAAAATCCCACCAATTCCATTTCTCTAAGAACTTGCAAGTAGAGGGACCATAATTCGAGTGGTGGGATGGCGATTCCTTTCAACTTACCGCTCCCCATTTTTCCAGACCAGGCCAGATCACTTTCACTCGGGCCTTTCACACAGGGAAGGTCTTATATAGGGTGTCCACGACTGTCTACACCCCCCTCCAGCAAAGGTGGGGTGTTGGACCCATCAGTGGCTCGTCAGACCACTTTTTACCGGAGGGGAACCAGAGGGAAGGGATAGGGTCACACAATCCTAGACCCAGACAGGCCCCTCTCCGGTCATGCCATGCAAAGGGGAACTGTCCGGGTCAGGACATTTATCACAATGCCCGCTAGATGGAGCCACAGGGCTTGCTTTAGAGACACCTCTGGTCACAAGCCAATGGCTTCGCAGAGAGCTCTGGGCGTCTTGCTGTGGCTCTCACTCGCACCGGTCTGCCGACCTTCACTTTCACACTGGCACACAAAACGGAGATCTGCCTGAGACCTACCTAGCCACACCCAGTGGCTCTTCCCGGGGAACCAGAACCAGAACCTGAGAGGCCTCAGGAGTGTCTGGCAGCAAAAGTCCAAATAGAACGTGCAACTCACCCGAACCCAGAGCCTACAGGCAGTCCTCCACCAGAAACCCACAATAGAGATTTCAAAAAGGTCGCTTACCTTTCAGAAGAGCCCACGGTCTTCCGGCTCTAGGGGGTCGCCGTCTATCCGAGTCAAGGCACCAAATGTTGTGGAAAAATCGATCCACACGTTGTGTTTTTCAGTCAGATCAGCCTGAGGCTCTTTATTGATTACAAGCGCGCAGGGGAGGACCGCTAATGGAAACGGCCTCCCCGAAGCTGGTTACAGACAGGCTTATAAAGCTTAAAACCACAAACTAGTTACACAAGGTTGCATACATTTCCTTGTTATTTCCTTACTAAAAATATTGCAAAATCGATACAGATTGGAGCAAACTTAAATTCTTCCCATATTAGGTCTTTCCTGTTATTTACTGTCTGTCCTTTTGTGGTTAAACAGTGACTGTAAGGGATATTGCAAAATTGCTTTTGCTAGGGGACTGTTGGGTATTTTCCACTGCCTCCTCTGTGCCCCCCCTTTGTTCATTTAAGCGAGCTGACCTTGGCAGCTTGACATGAGGCTTGGGCCTATAAGGTTTGGATGCCACTGGATTTTCCCTTCCAATATCCTAACACATCCCTTTTTGGTGAAGTACTAGACCACATCTATTGGCTATACACTTTTATGTACTTTTGAGACGCATTGACATTAATAGCATAGGAGGGGAATATTGCAATATTGTGCAGGTTAAGTTATTAGTTACTGGAATTATTTTAATACAGGTAAAATCTCCCATGGCAGAACAAACCCTTTGGGTAGACGTTTGATTATTTACTAATTGCGTGACAAAATAACAGTAAGGGCCTCTTTCATCCAGCATTCTGCAAATTCCAGGAATGGCCATCATATCTACCCCTTCATAGAACCCCTCGATTGTAATTTCTGATTCCTGGTGCTTATGTGTAGTGATATCATATATTTCTATTTCCACCAACCCATTTGTTTTCCATTCAATTGTTCATTCATATGCTTTATTTTGGACTTTGAAAAATAATTTTTCTGAACAAAATTTTAGTAAATTACTAAGATGTGAAGGTCTGGGCCAATGGATTTCCGTAGAATATACCGTATTATCTGTATTTGGGTAAATTTCAGGGATGGTGGCAGAGGTGGCGGGGATGGTGGGGTTAATATTTGTGGCAGCAAGGCATTTTTAGTATTCATCCTCCGGAAGCCAATTAGGGAGGGCAGTACATGGTGATGGTACTTATCCATAAACACAGTTTGCAGCCCCCGGAATAAACCCACCCCACCACTTAACTCCACATTCCCAAGAATACACCCCACAACTCCCTCCCTGCCAATGTATAATACTTTCTTTCTTCCACCAGGGCCATTTTCAATGTCCCTTGTTGTTAGGAATATCTGGACTTTGGGGGCTTCAGCAGCGTGAGTGTTCCTTCTTCTCTCTTGGAACGGTCGTGCTTTAGCATTATACCGGGGAGAGGTTGCTAGCACACTACCCAGATCCTGGTCCAGTGGTCTCAAGGGATCTTTTCCTTTGATGGTGGTCTTGGGCATCCAAAAGAACATAAAGGTATCATGGAAGTTTAACAATAACAGCAAGAGCATAGCTACACACATGAACCAAATTGAGGGCATGAGCCATTTTCGCACCATGGCTGTTTCTTTCAGTCTGTCTGTGGGGTCGGCCATGGCAGCTGGGTGCCAGTGGGCGCTAGGCTCTCCACTGGGCTTTTAAAGGCGTTATTCTGGCCTTGTGTCTCTTGTATTCCCTTTTCCAGCAGGCCAAAGCTTCAGCTGGCTGTAAAGGCAGCATACAGGAGATTAAGGTGGCTCCGATTGCCCACGGACTGATGGATCGGGGTGCTGAGGTCTATTTTCGTTTCCTGAAATTATATCTAGGTTCCTTCTCGGGCCCTGGAGCGAAGTCACTGTTGCTATCACCCTGGTCACTTCCTAGAGCGGGGTCTGCCGGATGGAATTCTTTAGCGTTCGGGTTCAAAGGTGGCGTTGTCTGTTTGCAGTGGGAGGCGTGGATCCAGCTGACGAGCCCCTTGCATTTGACCGCTGTGTGGGTGGTCAACAGGACCTGGTAGGGGCCTCTCCAGCGAGGCTCCAGGGAAGTCTTTCTCTCGTGTACCTTAATGTAGACCCAATCTCCAGGCTGCCGTGGGTGGCACGGCGTCTCAGCTGGTTCAGGCAGAGCACTTTGCACCTGTGAGTGAAGAGAGCTAACACACCGCATTAGTGTCTTGCAATATGCCATAACGGTGTCATCGTTTAGTTGCAAATCCAATTTGTAAGGGATCGGGGGAGGGGATACTGGCATCCTCATAGGCCTGGCCATAGGGATTTCCTGTGGGGATAGGCCATGTTTGCGTGTGGGAGTGCTTCTCTTGTACATGAGGGCAAGGGGGAGGGGATCAGGCCATTTTAGGCCAGTCTCAGCACAGATCTTAGAGATTTTGTTCTTTAATTCCCCATTTTTCCACTCGACTGCCCCCGCACTTTGGGGGTGATGAGCACAATGCAGGTGTTGGGTGATGTTGAGGGCCTTGCAAATCTGTTGCATGATTTGGCCTGTGAAATGGGTTGATCGAGACAGGTAAACCAAACCGGGGGATAAAGTCTTTTAACAATCTGTTCGCCACGGTGAGGGAATCGGCCTTGGCACAAGGGTAGGCCTCTATCCATCCGGAATACATACAAACGCAAACGAGGACATATTCATAAGAACAGCATTTCGGCATATTGAGAAAATCAATCTGGATATTTACAAAGGGTTCCCACGGGGCGGGGTGCGCAGTTGGTTTTGCTCGTACTGCTCTGCCACTGTTGTGGGCTAGGAGATAGGGCAAGAGTTACAGCACTGCGGCACCATGATGGAAAAATTGGGGGCATACCAATGTTGCAGCACTGATGCAATCATCCCCCCTTTGCTCACCAGTGCCATTCCATGGGACACATGAGCAAGATAGGAAAGCAAAACCTTGGGCGCCACCAAGCGGCCGTCTGGGGAGCACCGCAAGGCATCGGGATGTAAAGCACGTCCATCCCGCCTCCATCTGTATTTCTCATGCTCTGAGGTTGAATCTTGCATAAGAGCTAAATTTGGGGGGAAATCAGGCGTGGAGGGAGACTGTGAAATAAAGAAAATAGAGTCGAATGGAGCCGGAGACCTGGAAAGGGCCAGAAGCAGCTGCCAAAGCATTTCCTCTTGGAACATCATCAAAAGGGTTTTGATGAGCAACACATTTTACAACAGCAATGGCAGAAGGAAGCTGAAGAGCAGAGAGAAGAGCATCAACATCCATTTTTGCCCCCCACCCCCGACGTGAGGAATCCTCGGTGTTTCCATAGTTGCCCATAGTCATGGACCACCCCGAAGGCATATCGGGAGTCTGTATAGATCGGGGGTCACATGAGGACTAGTACATTGGCCCGAGGGCCGCATTACTGACACCTCCCTCCACTGCCCTCAGCCCCGCCCCCGTTCCACCCCTTCCATGAGGTCCCGCCCCTGCCCTGCCTCTTCCCACCCCTTCCCCGCCCCCATTCCAACCCCTTGCTCAGGGCAGGGGGTCAGGGTGCAGGAGGGGTGCAGCAGGGGATTCAGGGCAGGGAGTCGGGGTGCAGGGTGCGGCAGGGGATTCAGGGCAGGGGGATGGGGTGCAGGAGGGGTGCGGGGTGTGGCAGGGGGTTCAGGGCAGGGGATCGGGGTACAGTTTATGACAGTTCTTAGTTCTTCTTGGAATTTAACAGGTCTTTTCTTATTTTTGGAAACTTTTCAGTTAAATTATACAAATCCGTGGGAGATCAAGGTGCATGAATGGACACCAAGGCTCCCTGACCCGAAGAGCCTATGCCCAGGAGTTGTTGCAAGGGGAACATTGCCTCACCGTAGGGAGGCAAGGTTTGAGGGGTGGACGTAAGGGTTTTTTTCCCTCTAGTATTCCTTGCCGGCCCAGTTGAATCTAAATCTGTTATTAATCCTTCTAATTGATTATACAGACAATGAGCCGTACGTTCTAAGGCACTGGCTGGGCTTTCTGAGGACTTTACACGTGAAACAGAAGGTGACAGCGAGGTTTCCACTTGGGGTAGGTGTTCCTAGACAGTGGAGTCAGCTTCCAGGTTATATGGAGGTGGAGGTCACTCGGGGGCCTCCCGACCAGTTCCAGCCTGGCCGGGCTGTCCTTCACCACCCTGCGCAGTTCCGGCCTGACTGGACGGTCCTTCACCAACCTGCGCAGGTGGTGCAGGGGCAACCAATTGTCTGGTCTCTAAATAGAGGTCTATAATATCCTTGGGTGAGGCTGAGGGGGTACCCCGAAGAGGCCTTGAAGTGTAGAGAGGTATCTGCTGGCCAGCAGGAGTTTGGGGAGGAGCCAATTTCTCCCTTGCCTCTTTTAATTGTGTTTTAAGTTTCTCCTGGGAGTCCTTGAGACCCCTCATTTGAGATTCACGGCGCCGTTTCTCTGTTTCTCCATACCAATCGAAATATGCATCAAACTGACCTTGCCTGACTTTACTGGCCAGAAGTGTGCCTCTGAGGTGCACAATCTTGTCAAGGTCGAAACGTCCCTCTAGGGGAAACTGTAATTTTGAATCGTCTTTGATATACCAATTCCATTTGTTCAGAAACTTGCAAGTGAAAGGACTGTAATTTGTGTACATGTAGTCCGCAGGTGTGCCTTTTGGCAAGGCGGTGGTCCCTTTGGACCCACCGGCTCTCATTTTTCCCAGTTCCTGGTGAGACGGAGATCACCTTGGACCCTCCAGCGCCCAGGATCCGGATCGCTTTCACTCAGGTCACTCACACAGGGAAAGCTTATTTAGGATGTCCACGACTCTCCTCCAGCCCCCTTCAGCAAAGAGCGTTGGCTAGTCTCAGAGAGACGGCGCCGCTTACTCTGGTGTGTTAGGCGAGGTGATTGGACCAGTCAGTGGCTTATGAACCGCCTTCAGGTGGGGACAGAGACAGGGGAGGAAAGAGGTCACGGGAAAGGACCGTCCGAGGATGGGAAAGGATAGAGTCATACAATCCTAGACCCAGGCAGGCCCCTCGCCGGTCAAGCCATGCAGAGCGAGACTGGCTCGGTCAGGGCCCCCCTTTTGGCCCTACTAGTTGCAGTCACAGGGCTTGCATTAGAGACATCTCCGGTCGTGAGCTGGTGGGTAGCGGTGTTCACAGCTGTCAGCGAGCGCAGCTGCCGGGAGAGCGCATTTTTAGCCGTGTCTTGGAGAAGCTCAGGTGGCTCTGGAGAGACGGGGCGTAGCCTGTGCCCCCAGCAGAATGTATATACGCGAGCCACTCCAGGCCTTTGCCGGGAGGCTGCTGGACCCAGTGCCAGCATGGTTGGCATGATCAGCCCACAAGGAGGGAGGGACCTTAGCCAGCACTTCCTGTTGCAACGAGGAAGGGCTGGGGTCGGTCTCCTCCCCCTTGGAACTGCCAGGACGTCATTGTGAGCATGACCAGGCACGTTCAGATACACGCCATCTGGGGTACAGTAGATTGTACAATTTAATGTACACAGCAAGTCTCTTCCCGAAAGGTTACCCTATTACTGCCCCAGTGACACAGAGCGATGCAGGGACTCATACAAAAACCAGGGGCGGAGCGTATGCAGCCTGGCGAGGCGAGTTTAGCAGGGATCGCTCACCCTTGGAGAGAGAGAGACACAGTGAGCTGAACAGGAAAAGTGCGCACAGCCCCAGCGCTTTTCAAGATGCATCCAGCGGCTGCCCGGTTCTCCACCCGCGATTCACCTTCAAGGGCTCGAGCAGAACTTAGCCGGGAAATACAATTCTTTGCTTGGAGCCAAATGGTTCTAGGCAGAGACACGGGAAGACACAGGGAAATGCAGCAAGCAGCAAAGGCAGCTTGGGGTGATGTGGGGGGCAGGGTCTTGTGCACGGCACAAAGGTCTCCCTGCAGAAGAGGTGATTAACAATACACACTTCTATAGTAACCCCCGCCCCCAAACTCACCGCCTCCCTGAGGGGGCGGCAGTCAGTCCCTCTGGCCGGCTCAGAGAGCGCCTGCTCTGCTGTACTCAGCCCCCTAACACACTGAGCGGCCCATCTCCCCCTAGTCTCTCTTTCTGTCTGGGTCCTGCAGTCACAGCCCTTGTTCTGACCAAGTCCAGGGCTGCCCCGTCCCCTCCCCATTCACTGAAGGGGTATGTTGGGTTTTGCTACCTAAAACCGCCCTTCCCCTGCAGCTCCGTCTCCTTCCGATCTCACATTCCTAGGAGCGTCTCATCTGCCGTGGCCTTTCCCAGGCACTATTTATATTTATTTTATTTAACCAGCACATTTGGCAATAGCCACTTCTGTGTTGGCGAGTCACCCATTGACTTGAGATGGTCACTTGCTCAGACACGAAAGCGATGTAGGACTCTCCTACCGAGCACTGCCTGGAGACGTGTCTCCCTGGGAGTTTATCCTCCCTGGGTGACACCCACATGCCAATATTTAGCCTATGGAGTTCTCCTCAGTCCCAGTCCAGGGCCCTGGACCCTACTTCCTACCCTCACAGCCACCTCCGGTCATTACATGTGCTGAGCTGAGCGTACGGTCTCTCTGGGGTGTAAAGAGGACACGTGTCCCCGAGGGGACATTGCCATGTGCTGAGCGCTCACCCCAGTCACCTCTTATACCCACCCTAAGAAACACACATGCAAATCCCTGCCCCGGGGGGGGGGGTCCTCTTTAAACACAAACTCCTGGTTGGAGGAGCCTCAGTCTCCCCCCAGACACAGAATTGCCTGGTCCTGCCCGCTGGGGAGTTTCCCTCTTT
This sequence comes from Terrapene triunguis, assembly GCF_002925995.2. Taxonomy (NCBI): domain Eukaryota; kingdom Metazoa; phylum Chordata; order Testudines; family Emydidae; genus Terrapene; species Terrapene triunguis. The sequence continues at coordinate 96,149 of NW_020664688.1, read as the reverse complement.
TCATGGAAACGAGAATGGAATATCTGTGGCTTTTCCTTTCTCTGTTCTCTGCCCTCAACTGTGAGTGTCTATGGGACAGTTGGGGAATTAGAGACAGACCCATGGATTTGTTCAGTGGCTAATACTATCTTTCCTATTTTCTCCTTGTCCGAGGTGTCCTCTCTCAGGTGCAGCTGGTCCAGTGCGGCCCGGGGGCGGTGAAGCCCGGAGAGACCCTCACCCTGACCTGCGCTATCTCCGGGGTCTCCATCTCTACTCAATATTATTTCTGGCACCGGATCTGCGGTCCACAAGCGCTGGAGTGGATGGGACGGTTATATCCATATAGCTGGGGTACAAACTATGCCCCGTTTCTCCAAAGCCGAGTCACCATCTCTGGAGACACCACGAAGAACCAGATCTCCCTGCAGCTCCGCTCCCTGATAGCTGCAGACACCGCCACCTATTACTGCGCCAGACACACAGTGACACAGAGAAGAGCCAGGAGTGGCACAAAAGGGGGAACCAGGCTTCTCAGGGGCTTTAATGCCTCATGCCTCCCATCATCTCCTAGCTCTGTAGGAACGTGAGACAGGATTTCACTCCAGCTTTCCAGGACATGACTTTAAGCTCTGACACATTTCACACGGAGCTCCCTGGTTCATTCTCAGTATATGGAACCGTTCTGAGAGGGCCCCTTTGGTGAGTGACGGGTATTTCCCATGTACTGCCACAAAACTCTTCTTTAAAAGTCATTTAAGTTTGTGGAACTGCCACACCCAACCACCCAAACCTTAAAGGGAAGTGGACGCACAACTGCGTAGGCACTTGTCTTCCAACTCACTTCCAACTCAGACTTCTTTGAAATTCAATAGTCTGAAAACAAAGAAATGAAAAGTAGGGCAATTGTCCATACTGGAGCTTCACATCAGCTTACCGCACTAACTACTCTTTGTGGCAGACTCCAAATTCCCACAAGGAACACCCTTTCTATCTCCAACAGACAAAGAAACACACCCCAATTTCATCAAGCTCCTCCAGTAACGCCAACGCTTGGCTGATAATGTCAACCACAGCCAATGAAGTTTCCTCCTACACACAAAGCACACACACACACAAACATAAACACATGCACACATGTACAAACACACAAATACATATATAAGCAAACACACCCATATGCATAAACACACACACACACAGAGCACATACACACAGATTTTCCCCTTCACCATTTAGAAACCTATCTAGCATTAACTCAAAGATTGCAAGTGACAGAAAATCCACCGTGTCCCCAGGAAAATTATTTTCAATGGTTAATTCTCCTCATTGTTAAAATTTTTCACTTTATGTCTAGTCTCCATTTGTTGTCTAGCTTCATCCTCTAGCCTTTGAATGGTGTCCTGCCTTTGTCCACTGGATTATAATGCCATCGATAATCAGAAATCTTTGAAATGGGAAAGAAGAATTGAGTGGAAACAGGAAGGTGAATTTCCCTTAAAGTCACTATTTTAAGGTCAATATAATTTACTCTGAACGGTTTATCAAGCTGAAAGCTCAAAGATGAAACATTTGAGACACTCAGATACCGGAACAGAAGACAATCACTGTGTCTTGCTGAATACAAAGATAATTGAGGAGATAGCATAGAATAATTATATTGATGTGTAGGAGCAAAGGAGCTACCGGACCAGTCTTGTCTAGTAATTCATCACCAGCAACAACTAACACCAGCAGCGTCTGAGAGCGGTGCAAGAGTGACCCCCAGTGGACGACTAGGGAATGACTACCCATGGAGGCTATTTCTTCCTAAAGTTTTCTGGGTTGTGGGCTCAAAAATAGTGGAGAAAGAAAGAAAGAAAGAAAGAAAGAAAGAAAGAAGGAAGGAAGGAAGGAAGGAAGGAAGGAAGGAAGGAAGGAAGAAAGAAAGAAAGAAAGAAAGAAAGAAAGAAAGAAAGAAAGAAAGAAAGACGGATTCTATCTATAGTTTGAATTCTTTGCATCCGTCTCTAAAAAGTAGAGAGGTTGCGGTGCCCGGCTAGAGATGAGGTAAAGGACATTTGGCACGGTTGTGTATCACTGTGTTACTGGGCAGCTGGGGCTCCACAATGACACACCTCATATCAAAAACCTAAGCACACTGGCACTCCCGTGAGAAAAGACAGACTCAGGACAACTTCCCATTAGGCTCAACATTTGATTTAAGTGCATTGGACCTCAGCTGGTGTCATTCCAGGCACTTTCATGAAGCTGTATCATTTTATACCCCGGGGGGACCATTTTATTGATATTATTAAAGCAGTGCCTAGTTATTATTATATTGGTAGCACCCAAAGGTCCCAACCTAGATCATGGTCCTATAGTACTTGGCACTGTATATAAACATAGGAAGAGATAGTCCCTGCCCCAACATTCATTGCAATCTAAACCTGGGTTTCCAAAGGAGCCTGACATTCCAGAGCCATCTGGGCTCTTTCACTCCACTCTATGTTCCTTTGAAAAAATCCAGTCTAACTATGCCAGGGGAATGGAGGCACAGAAGGTGAAGTGATTTGCCCAAGATCATACAGGGGTCAGTGACAGCTTGGGAATGGAACCCAGGTGTCCCAAATCCAAATCCAGTGCTCTACCCAATCATTCCACTCCTCTCCAAAGAGTTAGAGATTTTTAGCAGACATACCTTCTGAAGTGCTGGTCTCACGTTGGTCCTAGTGTTCTAAAAGATCTTCGTTGAATTCAAATCTAGGAATTGCCCTCACGGCTCCTACCGCTGTTCTGTCTCCAGTCACGGTGTCAATCTCGGCGAGAGATTTGGAATGGGTTTGCATCACTGTGTACTACAGTGGATACCACAGTGACAAAAGCCATTATAAAAACCGCGTTCTGCTGGCAGCGGTGCAAAGCCACCCAATCGCAGGTGACTGCTCGGTTCGTATTCCATCAGGCACAGCCGAAGGCTGAAATTTACAAATCGATGCCAGGTTCTCAATGAAATGAACAGGAGCTTCCAATGGGAGTCGGGCCCCTAACCTGCTTATGCACTTTTGCAAATCCAACTAGATACCTCTCTGCACCTTTTGGTGCCTAAAAATCTTTGTAAATGTGACCTCTAATCCTGCAGAGGGCTTTGAAAAATCTCAGACTATATTTCTAAGTAGAGTTGGTCCCAAAAAAAGGAAGGGAAAAAAGTTTTCAGAAAAAGTTTTGGGGAAAATATGTCCCTTTTTTATCAGAAATTTCCGACCTCTGTTTCTAAGTTTTGTTTTCTTCTTTCCTCTGAAGAGGAGGATAAACCTTTATCTTTAATTATTCTATGTCTCTGTGCATCAGCTTTGTGTCCTGCCTTCTCCTGAGAGTCAATAAAATACACCTCTCTACCGGTATCAGGAGAGATTGTGCTATCCGCCCTCCGACTAGCCCCTAGCCCCATGAGTAGTGAGGTAGGGCTTTACAATCCGGTCCAAGGAAAATAACTTGCCAACTGTCTTTGTTGTGTTTATTTCAGAATTATCTTATTCCCCTACTAATCTTCTTCCATGGAAATGAGAAATAAAGCTTCTCTCGCCTACTGAGATTTCCCTGTTCTGGACAAAAATTTCTCCAGTGACGTCTTGAAAATTGTTAGACCAGAATTTCACTCTTTATCCATACCAGTACTCCCCAGTTTACTACTTCTAGCTCCCAAGTAACTCAACCACTCCAGAAATGAGTAGGAAACATTCTAGACTGGATTGATTCTCATTAAGAATATCGGAACTGTGTTTTCCCAGTTTCATAGATATTAAGGCCAGAAAATATAAATTAGATCACCTAGTCTGACCTCCTGTATAAACATGGGCCATAACATTTCAGCCAGTTACTTCTGTGTTGAGACCAATTACATGTGTTTCACTAAAGCATATTTTCTAGAAAGGCATTCAGGACTGATCCAAAGACTTCAAGAGACAGAGAGTCTGTCACTTCCCTTGATAGTTTGTTCCAATGGTTAATAAACCTGACTTTAAAAAACCGAGTGCCTTATTTCCAGCTTGAATTTGTCCGGGTTAACTTCGAGCCATTGGTTCTTCTTCTGCCTTTCTGTGTTAGATTAAAGAGCCCTTAATACCTGGTATCCTTTTTTTTATATGGTAAACATATTGGGCTCCTTAACAGCCTCCTTTTTGTCCTGAGAACAACAAACATGGGGGAGAGGGGGAATGCAGCATTTTTCTATCTCGAATGGATTAAATCTACCTGTTTCTAGCTTTGTATATCCTCTGCCCGTCACTGTAGAATGTTAAGTCTCGTTGTGAATATCCAAAGGAAAAGAAAATGATACAAGCTTGAAGAAATTCTCCATTCACCGCTCCGACACCTGCAGCTCTTCACAACTAGATGGCTGAACAATCCAAAACTGCATTGGCCAAGTTAGATGAGATAGAAGAGATTTTTGTATGGCTCTGTACCATCGTGTCCTATGGAGTAGCAGCTACCACAGTGAAAAGTCCTCTAGCAAAAACTTGATAATCTTAGAAGCTATGCAACAGAGCCCAACAGAGGGCGCACTCTTACATTTTCATATTCATTGCCATTGGATGGCAGAGGATTTTGTCTGACCGGATATCACTGTGATGGGTGGATGGCTACCACAGTGACAACTCCCCCCATAAAACCCCTAGATCCGGTTAGTAGCAGCCCAAAGAAGTCAGGCAAGGAAAGTTCTCATAGACTTTCCATCACAGCAAAAAAGGGAGAAAAAAGCTCCCGGGGAGGGAATAAATGTTCCAGTGTGCACCTGTAACAACAAGCTGTGCTTCTTCCACACTGGGATTTTCCAAGGGGAATCAGGCACAAACCTTGGGAGTTAGGTGCCGAACCTGATCACCTATCTGCATCTTTAGCCTCCTCCTTTCCTTTGTGGATCTTGCCCTTCGAAATTCCCAGCCCATATGGCTAGCGAGAACACTACATATTACTTTAGAGAGGACTGAGGCTGAAACTCACCCCTATCATTCTGGGCCCTAAGATTTAGAATGCTAAGCTACCCAGCCATGAACTTTAGCTTCGTGAAATTCCTTAAATTCCTTTGAAAATCCCACCCAGACTCAAGGTAACTTGGGGACCTTCCCTGTGAGTTCCCATCCCATCAAAGGTTTGGATTCTTTTAAGTTTCACCTTAACTCTGGATTTCTTGTGGGAGTTTCAATGGTGTTTTTCTTGTCAGAATATTTACATATAAGTCAGTTTCCCCCATCCACATCCCCCTTGGATTGAATCTCTGTCTTTCTCTCTGTGTCTCTCTCCCATCCCCGGGTCTTATATCAACACCCATTGCTGCAATATCTTCTTCTCATTGGGAATATCCACTAGAAAAGAAAACAATCTGATCTTGGGGACATTACTAATTGACTCCTCTCCCACATGCAACTCTTTGGAACTTAGTTGAAGAGCTCTGCAAAAAGGCATTGACTGGGTTGAATGGTTCCGCTTTCAGTGGAGGAGGTTTTTGTACAGTTCTGTATCACTGTGCTGGGTGGGGTACCTCCCACAGTGACAAAACCCTGAACAAAAACCCGGGTCCAGCAGCAACAACCCAAAGAAATCTCTCTAGCAGGGATCCCGTCATCACAGAGTCTGGGCATCTGACAAACATGAATTGATTTAGACTCTCAGCACACCTGCAAAGTAAGGACAGAAAGACACAGAGGAGAACAACGACCCCCCACTTCACAGGGAGATGCATTTACATATCTATCTAAGCCACTTACATGGCCCTACTACCATAGTACCTACGTACCTCACAATCTTTAATGTATTGATCCACATTATCCCCCTGTGAAACAGCTGGAGACCCAAGGAAGAGAGACTAAGTGCTAAATATGTAAAGGAATTGGATGCCTACCTCTTTAGAAACCTAAATACCTTTAAAGGTCTGGCTGTAGGTGGACTTGCCCAAGGTCAGATATGTGGTCTGTGTCAGGACAGGGAATCAGACTGGGATCTCCCAAAGTCACAGGATTGGGTCATAAGCACTGGACCATCCTTTCTGCAGATGGAGAAGCGGAATCATAGAAAGATTGAGGATCAAATCTCAAAGCTCAGTGAAACTTCTCTGATGGATGGAATCTATCTATTTCTCCATCTTTCGGCCACCCTTCGCTGCAGAATGTAAGGCTTGCTGTGAATGTCCGACAGAGAAGAAAATGATTTGAGCTTGAAGAAATTCTCCATTCACCTTTCTGACATATGCGACTCTTCACAACTAGAGGGATGAACGACCCAAAGCTGTATTTTCCACGTGGATTCACTGATAAGACCAAAAAGATTTTTGTACGGCTGCATAACACTGTGTCCTAGCGGGCAGTGGTTACCACAGTGAATAGTCCGCTATCAAAAACACAGTCATTTTAGCAGCTATGTGGAGCCCAACAAAGGGCATGCTCCAAAAATATTTGGTCACACCTACATTCATTGCTATTGGATGGCCAAGGATTTTGTACAGCTGAGTAGCACAAATCACCTAGCAAAAACCTAGACCCTGTTAGAAGCTGCACAAAAAAACCGGGCCAGGAGAATTCTCACACACGTTTCCATCGCCGCAACAATTGCTCCCAAGTGAGAAAATAAATATGTAAGCATACACCTCTGACTTCTTCTGAAATATCTCTATCCCCAGGATTTTTTGAGGGGACCTATGGGAATCAGGTACTAACCCTAAATCAATGGGATTTGGGCACCCAACTTGCTTAGGTGCCTTGTAATTCCCACTGCACCAGTAGGCATCTACAAAACTTTTGTCAATTTGGCCTGAGGGATTAAGGACCTGAGCCAAAACTCATTGAAATCCAGGGGAGAGTTTCTATTAACTCCAGCTGGCTGGAGGTCAGGTCCTAGAGACTTACCTACACTCGTACAAGAAGTATGCAATAGAGCCACGACTTCAACCCAGCTCACCTGGCTCCCACTCCAGTGCAGAGGCAAGGAAGCTGCCTTTGAAACGTTTTTCCATCACACCAACATCCATTCCCATGAGACGGGGTGGATTTTGTACGACTGTGTACCACAGTGATACCAGGGGGGTAGCTACCACAGTGAAAAATCCCCTGTCAAAAACCTGAAGCGCATTAGCGATGGTGATGAGAAGTCAGATGACATGGAATCTGCTCAGATCTTCACACCAGTTCACACGAGGGGGACAGGGATTTCATACTGCCCTGTAGCACAGTGCTAGGTGGAGCGGTAGGGGTAGCTCCCACAGTGACACATTTCCTGTCAAAAACCTAGACACTCTCGCGACTCTGAAAACACAGTACATAATTCTGGACTCAGAGCCTTAAACTTCCCCAACTTTGATCTCTTGACCATGCCTCACAGAGTCCTGGAAACAGCTGTGTGGTAGATCTAGTCATCAGGTTAGAAGGTCCTGTCCCGGAGCCATTAGCTCATTTACTTTACACACAAGTTCCTCCGTTCAACACCCAGTAAAACCATCAGAGCCTCATCTTAGAGCCACAAGAATGATTCAAGGATTGGAAAACATGCCTCACAGTGAAAGACTCAAGGAGCTTAATTTATTTCGTTTAACGGAGAGAAGGTGAAGGGGTGACTTGATCGCCATCTATAAGTACCTACACGGTGAACAGAAATTTCCAAATATAGTGTTCTTCAATCTAGCAGACAAAGGTGGCTAGAAGTTGAAGCTAGGCACATTTTTCAGACTAGAAATCAGGTACAAACTTTTAATACGGAGGGTAACTAAACTTTGGAACAATTTACGATACTCCATCACCGGCCATTTTTAAATCCCCCTGAAACATCTGCTCTAGTTCAAATAGGAATTAATTCAAGGAAGTTCTATGGCCTGTGTTATGCAAGAGGTCAGATTAGATAATCACATGGGTCTGATACTCTATGAATCTCTGATTTATTCCAACATACAAAGAGCCACAATTTCACCCAGGTTACGTGGAAAGAGAAAAATGCTTCACATCTCTCTCCTTCAACTGCATCTTCGCCTCTTCCCAAAAAATAAATCTCGCATGGGGAAAACCTTGATCCATTTCATACAAAGGGGATTTTGTACGTCTCCATACCACTGTGCTGATTGGAGTAGCTACTACAGTGAGACACTCCTGCATCTCTTAGCAATGACTGTGTGAAAGAAATCGGGCACCTGTGCATTTATGTGGCCCCATCACTGCAGCATCTGAGGGCTTCCCAGTGCAGAGGGGAAATAGATGGTCGAAGGAGATTTAGACACACAATCACAATTGAAATGAATGTGAGATGTGCTTCTAAAGCCCCTAGCCCAAATCCCCATTTTACAGCCAGGGAAACTGAGGTACGGAGTGCTATAAGGACCTGAATCAAAGGAATGCCATGGATCCAGTCCTAAGTGACTGACCAGAAAACACACCGGGAATCGAGGAGATGAACCCAGGAGTCCCAAGTCCCATCCAGCCCCTCTTCTTCCACATTCTTCCAGCAGGAGACTTTCCCATCACCCCAATGTTCATTCCCAAGAGATGGGCAAGGATCTTGTATGACTCTGTATCACTGTGATGGCTGGGTAGTGGGTACACCACAGTGATACATCCCCTGTCAAAAACAGGGATCCTAGAGCTGGCTGGAATGTTCTTCGTTGGCTTGCCTGTCTAGCACAAAAATTTAAGGCTCTCCAACAATTTCTTAAATTTTAAGGCCAGAGGGACCATTAGAAAGATCATCTAATCTGACCTCCTGTGTATCACAGGCCGTAGAATTTCATCCATTTACCCTGTTTTGAGCCAGATAACTTGTGTTTGAGTGAAGCAGAAAGGCATCCAGTCGTGATCTAAGACATCAATATGGAGAATCCACCACTTTCCTTGGAACTTGTTAATCGCCTTCACTATTAAAAAAAGTGTGTCTTATTTCTAAGTTTAATTTGTTTGGGTTTAAATTCTAGCCATTGGTTCTTGTTCTACCTTTCGCTGGTAGATTCAAGACCCCTTTAGTACCTAGGATATTTACTTTATTCCAAAACGTTCAGCTTTGGTTTGGGGTACTGCTCGGGGGAAGCTTGAGGGGGGGAAAACATTGAAACAAGCATTTTGTTTCACTTTGAAAATGGCATTCTTTCCTTCTTCCTCTCACTTTTCATTTCCCTCTTTTTCTCCACTGATAATTCAGAGAAATCAAGAGTTTCCCTCTATTTTGAAAGGAGATATTTTGACATTTAAAAAAAAAATCCGATTTTTTAAATTAGAATGTCAACATTTTACTGGAAAAATTCAATTTTTGACAAAAAAACTCATTTTTTGCCAACAACTTTCCCAGTGAGAAATTTTTGAACACCCCTGCCATACCCAACAAAGAACTCTGACCAGAAAGCAACTCCAAAATCTCCCCACCACACCAATACTCATGTACTCACGAGAGAATTGTTATTCATGATCCCCCGAGGATAAGAAAGGACGGATGGCCCAGTGGTTACGGCAGGGATCGGCAACCTTTGGCAAGCAACTCTCCATGGTAAGCACCCTGGCAGGCAGGGCCAGTTTGTTTACCTGCCACGTCCTCAGGTTCAGCCGATCATGGCTCCCACTGGCCACGGTTTGCCGCTCCAGGCCAATGGGGGTGGCGAGAAGCGGCGCGGGCCAAGGGATGTGTTGACCGCCGCTTCCCGCAGCCCCCATTGGCCTGGAGCGGCAGGTAAACAAACCAGCCCAGCCAGCCAGAGTGCTTACCCTGGTGAACTGCGTGCCAAAGGTTGCTGATCCCTGGGTTACGGCAATAGCTGGGCACGTGGGAGACCTCTGTTCTATTCCTTGCTCTCCCGCAGACTTCCATGAGCAAGTCACTCATGGCCAGATGTTCAAAGCCATTTAGGTACCAAATGGGATTTTCAAAAGCATGTAGGACCCAAAACTCATTGATGTTAATGTGACTTGGGCACCTAGATGCTTTTGAAAATCCCACTAGGTGCCTAAATACCTTTATCAATCCCTTAGCCTCTCTATGCTTCACTTCCCCCTCTCTGAAATGGGGGATAAATAGTAATCCCCCACCTCACAGGGGAGTCACAAGGGTAAATAAAGATTGTGAGATAAGTTGATATCATCTTAATGGGAGGGGAATCATATCAGTACCTAAAATAGATAGACATCTTCTGCAATGTTACTTATGGATATTCGAATTAGTCTCTCTCTCCCTCCACACACCCCACCCCTCTCAGACAAGAAGATACTCTCCTCTAGTCAGGTTATTCCATTATCGCAGGCTAGGGGTCATCTGCACCTTTCTCTGAGCATAAGAACGGCCAGACTGAGTCAGACCAAAGGTCCATCTAGCCCAGTGTCCTGTCTGCTGACATCGGCCAATGCCAGATGCCCCAGAGGGAATGAACAGAACAGGGAATCATCAAGTGATCCATCCCCTGTTGCCCATTCCCAGCTTCTGGCAAACAGAGGCTAGGGACACCATCCCTGTCCATCCTGGCTAATAGCTATTGATGGACGTGTCCTCCATGAATTTATGAAGGAGCTGGCACTGGTCACTGAGCGGGCCAGAAGTCTGATCCTGGACCCTTTATGCAAATACCCTTTACAGGCTCCCTATTCAAATAGCACCCCCATTATCTCCCCCTTTCATTCCCCCCTCCACCCCCCAGGCTCCATGGGCAACTCCGAGTCTCAGTGTCTCTGCAGCACCACAAAATCTTTGCTGTTGCTGCACCGGGCGCTGGCTCTCACGCAAGGTGGGTGCTTCTGGGGGATAGCGGTGGGCTCTGCCTGGGGTTATTCTCTTTTATAATCCTCATTCTCTCTCTTTTCAAGTCGTCTGTCCCAAATCCAACCGGTCCCATCCACCCCTGGAGCAGTGAAGTCTGGAGACACTCAACTGGGCTAAGATAGCAAACCCCACTGGCACTCACCAGGGGCCCTCCCAAGAACCAGCTGCAGACACCGCCACATAATACTACCCAGGAGAAGGGAGTAGCCACCACCCACAGCAAAGTTCTGGATGTCCTAGCCCTCACCTCAGTAAGCCAGACCCAGGGGGCTGAGAAAGAAATTTTTCTGTCTCACCAATATTCATTCTGAAGAGTCAGATACTGAGAATTTCAAAGCCTCCCAAGGGAGTCAGAGACACAGTCCTCATTGAAGGAGAAGACAACAATTTTCAGTGGGATTTAACCTCCAAACTGCTTTGCAAATACCTTAAATCCTCTGAAAGACTGAAATCCTTTGGACACCCTACAGTCAACTGACTTGACTTCTATACACAGTTCCTACTCTGTGTTCCTCTTCCCCTAAAATCTATCTACTTGTCTCTCTGTTCATAGACTTGCCCATGAAAGGCGTGGTAAAAAGACCTGAAGAGGTTAGAGTAGACAACTCTAGACTCAACTAGAATACAACATATTATACTAGAGTATGTTAGAATAAACTAGAATATACTAGAGTAGACTATAATTCAGTAGAACCTTGATTTTACAAAAAACACTCTTACAAACAATCAGTTATATGAGCTATTTTTTCTAATGTGTGTGTGTGAGGGAATCACACAATGAAAGAAGTTGATGGCAAACAAGTCGACATCCCTTCACATTCAGATGCCTTCAATTAACTGGAAATTGCTTAACTGTGGTTTGAAGAAGAAGAAAGCAATGCAGTGCACCATACTGCAACTGATGCACCGTACCTACCGTCATTTTGAGATGTTCAGTTTTACAAAGTTCTCAGTCCCTAATTAGTTTTAAAAAATAGGGATTCTACTGTAGGCTGGACTAGAGTAGACTAGGCTACAATAAAATAGACTATATTAAAGCGACTATAATAAATTAGAGTAGAATATAATATCCTATACTAAGGTAAACTATAATAGACTAGGCTAGAATAAATAGACAAGACTAGAATACACTGGACAAGACTACAATAGAATAGCATTTGAGATCCTTCCCAAATGTCTAGAAAGATCCTAGCATGGTTTGGCTGCTACCTAAGAGTAATAATATTCATCATCCTGAACTTCATCATTAACAACGCAAAATAGGCGGGGATACTTCAGAGAAGCTGTTAAGAGTTTCCACCTTTTTGAACATTTGCCCAAGCTGCTAAGATCTATGGAAGAATCTTGGCCGTAGATGATTTTGTATGGGAATGTATCACAGTGTAATTACTACGGGAACTACCACAGTGACGCACTTCATGTCAAAAACCACACACGGCCATAGAGGTGCTAATGCAAATGCAACAGAAAACCACGGAACCACGGAAAACCATGTTAACCGGCATATCTATTTAGGGATATCTGGTTTCAGGAGGGGACCAAAGAGACTCTTCATGACACCTGGATGTTAAAACCTGGCTGGAAACTAGGATTGGGAGTTTCAGAGGAAAAACACCTTCATGCTTCTTTGAAAATACCAGCCCAGAGAACAGAATACCTTGACTCAACCAGGATTTGAATTCACACCTTTGAACTCTAGATCTCTGAGATCCAATCTTTGGCTATAGCCAGGGGAAGAGGAAGAATATAAGAATGTCATCCATTTCAGGACAGATTTTGATGTGACTAAATCTATCCACAATTTTCTAAAAAAAAAAATGATTAGAGAAAGAAAAATAGACCAAGATTTTCAAAGTTCTTAAAGGAGTTTGGTGCTCAACTCGCATTGGAAATTGGGTCCTTAAATGCCTTAGGTTCTTTTGAAAATCCCAGCTGATAAAGATTAGGGGTGACTTTCAAAAATTGCTACATGACTGTGCAGCACAAGTTTCCTAGAAAATCAGCGGGACTTACGATCCTAAGCAACTTTTGCAAATACTCCCTGGGGCTGTTTACATTACAGAGAAGTTGAATAAGAATGGACTTCAGAGGGCTACACACCAATAAACTCTAGAGAAAAGGTAGATGAAGCACTTCTATTCATACTGCCTCAAAGCACGAACAAGGGGATTTTCAAATCCAACTGAAATTCAGCAGTTTTAAAACTGATGAAACAAGATGCTTTCTTCTACACATTTGACCCGTGGAACTCATTGTCACAGAGTATCAGTGAGGACAAGAGCTCATCAGGATTCGATAAGAGAAGGGATATTTGTAACGATAAGGAGAACACACAGAATTACAAGAGTAAGTATGGAGGGGGAAAGGATTTTGCAGAGGACGTAAACCCGTCTCTGTCAGGGCATGAGACAACTTCTAACTGATGCAAGCCCATGTCAAGGTTATCCCAAAGTGCCCACTAGAGGGCAGTTCTTGCACCTCCCTCTGCATTGTCTGGAACTGGCCACAAGACAGGAGGTTGTATGATAACAGGGTTTCTCAAACTGGAGATCCCAACCCAGAAGGAGAGCACAAGACTATTGTGGGGGGGTCGCAAGAGCAGTGGCTGCTGGCTGGGCACCCAGCTCTGAAGGCAGAGCTGCTGCCAGCAGCAACGCAGAAGTAAGGGTGGCATGGCTTGGGGAGGTTGTCACTTATGGGGGGGGGTCATCACAGCCTGAAATATTTTCAAAGGGTCTGACCCATTCTAGCAATTCCTGTGTGTAAACCTTCTAGTCTAGTCTATTCTCCTTTCCAATATTTTATTCTATTCCGCTCTACTTTCCTCTATTCTATTCTACTATCCCATCACCCTATTTTCTGAATTCAATGTTTTTAAAAGGGATTGGCAATTTGTCTCCTGCCTATGATACTGTTTTCAGGACTGGAAGGAGGAGTGATCCTAATAAGTATCTGATTGCGGTTATTGGAAGAGATGAGGAAGATTTTGCAGGGCTGTGTATCACTGTGCAAACTACTATAGCGGGGGTTACTATCACAGTGATATACCCCCTAACAAAAACCAGGGATGTCTTAGTATCAAGTAAAAGACACATACTTTCCATCGTGGGAACAGTAGGATGAGAGTTTGAAAGCTGCTCAAGGAATCTTGACGTGCAATTCCCGTTAGATGTGATCACCTCCTACGTACCAGCGGGAAAGAACATTTGGTATTGGCACACATCACTGTGTTAAGTGGTAGCTGGAGTTATCACAATGACAAACACCATATCAAAAACCTCCCTATGGTCGCAGCTATGCCAGCAAGTCAGACCCAGAGAAACGGCATTTTGGAAACGTTTCGATCAGAAGCAACTTCATTTTTTTTAAATATACTTTCTCCATTGGGTAAAAAATATCTCTCTTCTGAAATGCTCTTGTCAAATAAAATATAAGTGGATCCCTGGCAAACATAGAAACTGGGGAAGATAAATCATAGATGCAAACAATTCCAGAAAGCCATGAGGAGTGAGGGGCATTTATTGAGCTCAATGAGAGTTAGGTGCCTAACGTGCTTAGGTCCTTTTGTGAATTCTACTAGGCACCTCTTTACATCTTTGAGTGCCGAAGGACCTTGACAATCTGGCCCCTAGTTTCCTGAGTGCGAAACAAAAACAAAAAGTGACCGTGTTTAAAAAAAAATAACTAATTCATGTTTCTTACCTGTTGGGCCACTTAGTACGCTAATTACTCTCGAGCTCATTAGCTTCGGCAAACGTTTCAATTCACTGGACGTTTTGGTATAGGCATGAATCACTGTGCTGTAGCAGTTGTAGCAATAGATGATGATTTTATAACGACGAGCCCACAGTGAAAGATACCCTGACAATAACCTGTACGCGTTGGCAACTCTGCAAAAAGCACAGATGCACTCGGACTTTTCTAAAGGCCGCCAGCTCCCATGAAAGAAAATCCCGGCTCAAGGTACTATTCAACACAAGGAAAAGCATCGGAATCTAAACTTTGGTCTTCAGATGGTATAAACTAGCACTGAACTTAATGGAGCTCAGCAATCACACATCCTTATTTGTATTACCCATGGGGGCTGCATTGTGCTAGGCAGAGACGACCTGTGCCTGCCCATAGTGCGGGGGTGGGGGGAGGTGAGTCAGGGCAGCCGGTTTCAGCAGTGATACTGAGCATGGCCATGTGAGCATGCTCAGTACAAGCCAAGCAGCAAATCTGGTGTGGGGGACACGTGACCCACATGCCCTGATGCTAGGTGCTGTACAAACACGCAGCAAGACACGGTCCCTCTCCTGACACGCCTGCAGTTTAATGAGACAAGACAGACCAGAGGGGGGAGGGGAAAGAGAAGTGAAGTGATTTGCTCAAGGTCACACAGAAGGTCAGTTGCAGAGCTGGACTAGGCTACAACCCAAGTCCCAGACCAGTAAGAACATAAGAGCGGCCAGACTGGGTCAGACCAAAGGTCCATCTAGGCCAGTGTCCTGTCTTCCGACAGTGGTCAATGCCAGATGCCCCAGAGGGAATGAACAGAACAGGGAATCATCCAGTGCTCCGTCACTAGACCAGCTGTGGTGTAGATGCCAAGGTCTTGCTTATGCCTCCGGGTATCAGAATCTGGCCCTGGGGGGCAGTAGAATATTGTGGGGCTGTCTTCATATCCTGGTCATCTTGGCATTAATCTCCTCAGACAGAGCATGAATTTTTAATAAAATCATAAAGAACCATGACCAAAAATCCCCCCCCCCAAAAAACCCAGTCTCAAGGAAAATATGAAAGCTCTACATCTCTTAGGACACCTTGACCAGGCTTCCCCGAGGAGCTGATGAGATTTGGTGCGGGGTTGTATCACTGTGAGCTGATAGCAGCTGGGGTTCCCACAGTAACTAATTCCATAGCAGAAACCTCCCTGGAGTGACAATTATGCACAGAGAATGCTATCTAGCTATTTCTCTTCGTCTGCTTATCCTGTTCATACTTAGCCATCTACCTCCTTCTCTAGCCATTAACGTGGGATCTGTTCCTGAGCTGCTAGGGACATCCTGAATATTTTCACCTTCTCTGGAGAGAAAGGATGGTCCAGTGATAAGGGCACTTGGCAGGACCTTGGGAGACCAGGATTCCCTTTCCACAAATACCCTCGGTGACCTTAGACATGTCATTTAATCTCTCAGTGACTTGGTTTCCAGTCTATAAAATGGGGATAATACACGGCCCTACCTCATTGTGGTACTGTGAGTGGGAGACGCTCAAATACTGTGGTGGGGGTGGGGCGGTCAGATGCACACATAAGATATCGTTATAGATACAAGCAGACTCAAGTGAACCTCACTTCCAACAGCTTCAATGGAAGAAGATAACTATGAATAACTCTCAGGTCTCTTCCTCCAAAGGTATAACCCATGTAGTGGATATTTTAAGGTTTTCCTCTTAAGGTCACTGTGGCAAAAATGCACTTTAATTGGTAATGGGATTGTTCAATAAACCAATTATATTGTCTCTCTATCCCTAGTCACATCCATCCATCTTCACACATATATCCATCCATCTCTATGCACCCACCGATCCATCCATCCACACATATAGATAAAGACACAATTATGATATATTATCTCACACAGTTCTATTTATCTATCTATCTTCCTTTCACACACACCCCAATCTATCCATCCACCTGGAGTACATACCTTATCTATCTAGCCATTCTTCCATAATATATTTCTGTTTATCTGTCCTCAGAAACATCCATCAATCCATCCCCATACACACCAATCTATCTGTCCCCACCCACCACCACATTTCGCTCTCTCTCTCCTTTCAAGGATGATAAATTTTGTAATATCATTTAGCTGTTATCCTCGCATACATTTTCTTAATGAGTCTGTGTCCCCACCCCCACTGCCCACTCTAGCTGTCTCCCAACAGCTTCTAGTTACCCCCACAGAGGTTTGTGTCGAGGCGTGTAACACTGTGGCTACCCTGGGGTACCACTGTGACTAATGCCGTTACAAAATTCTCCCTGTCCTTATTCTCCACTAAACCTCTCACCCAAGTGGATGGAGTTAAAACCCACAGAGCTGGTTCGCCTTGGGGAAGATGGAGCCATTAGAGGAGGAAGATGATAAGATTGCTACCAGATACTGAAAGAATAATGCTTTGAACAAAAGCTACAGGTAAGCGAGCTCTGAGCTGAGATCATTCTATGCTAGAATCCAGTTGAAGTTTTTAGATGCAGGTTAATGGCACAACCACTATGTATTTTATCATTATATTGCAATCAGGTTGTACATGGCTGACCCCGCAGTATCTATCCAACCAGCTAGCCCAAAATACACCCCTCTGTCTATCCATCCATTTATCCATCCCCATACTCCCCCTCTGTCTATCCATCCATCCATCCCCATACTCACCCCCTGTCTATCCATCCATCCCCATACACATCCCTCTGTCTATCCATCCATCCATCCATCC